>NC_142064.1:22202500-22528750 GCF_059756535.1 Pantherophis guttatus
CTCTTGGCTGAAGTCAGGGGCTCGACATATCGTGTATTATTATTACATGGCAAAGCAACGGAGAAGCCTTCTGAAGTTGGCCCGGCATCTTAAGCTTACATTTTCTTCCCGAGGTAACCTAAAACCAGACTTTGGTGGAAGCCGCCCGCTGCCCCCCCAATTCCAAAGTGCTGGCATCACTAAGCGCTAAAAAGGCCGGTCGACGGGAGGCTGGAGCCCAGCTGTGCTCGCTCTCGGCCGCCTTTCCCACCGACAGGCAGGTGAAACATCCAAGCGCAGGTAAATCGGGGAGGCTGTGGAGGGAGGCGCTCCTTTTCTTTGAAGCCCCGCCCACAGAGCCCCGCCTCCCAGTCTCAGGTGTAGCAACCTCTCGCCTGGACCTGCTGGAGCAGCCAAAGGAGGAAGGCGAGGAGAGGAACTCCAGCCAGCCAGGAGTTTTAGAAGCATCTTCAGATGTCTTTGGCACAACTGAGCTTGAGAAAGGCAGCAACAGTTGAAATGATACCAACTTTAACCGAGGTTCATCTCTGGCAACAGAAGCAACAAACTTGTTGGACACAGTTGAGCCTGATGTGGTGGCCAAGTGGGTGGGGGCTATTTCATGGTTTGGCTCATTGGGGAAATTCAGCTACAGGTTTGTAAAGTCCAGCCGAAATAGGTTTTGTGAAAACGTGAAGCAATTCGTGCTTTTATCTGAAGGATGACCAAGAAGGACAAGAGAGACAATTCAGAAGCCTACAGTCATTTCTAACATTCACCTTTAAAACGGCATTGCTGGACTTTCATAAACTCTTCTGAATTGTGAAGACTGTATAAATTAAGTTCTGTAGCACAAACATTAGTTCAGAATAATTATGTTGATCTGGACAGATTTGCTCTCCCCATTTGTACTTATTTCCCTTGTTGTTCAACATACTATCGTACTAGTACTGCTGTGATATCACAAAGACAATCTTCCTATATGGTAAGGAATGGAAAACTGGAAACTAATGTAAGTTGACTTATTTATGAATACATACAGTATGTATCCTGCTGTCTTAACAGTTTTGGGTAGCTTTGTAAGCTATCCCATTTAAATTTTGGAAATATTAAAATTAAGCATGAAAACATCTAAAAGATTTAAGTCCCTTTCTAAAATGTAGCGAGGAAGAGGCCAGTCTCAACTGCTGTGGCAAATATTTGAGTATGGTCTCTCCATAGATAGAATAGAATTTCCTGCTGATATTTAAAGTACTAGAAGTAGCTATCCCATTAAGGACCTAAGAGCACCGGCAGATAATACAGGAATAAGTTGGTAACTTTGGCAATAGATCTTTTGACTAAGCTCAGATTTTATAAGAGACAGCAAGCTAATGGAAGACAGTGTAAATACAATTTTTAATGCAAAGTATATATTATATAACACATATATAATTTATAGGGTCTTTTCCCCCTAATTGGCATAGCTGGATTTTAGACCTGCATGTTTGCAATCTCTCCTACCTTCTATGTCAGTGATGGCTAACCATTTTGCCGTCACGTGCCAAAAGCTGGGGGAGTGTGGGGGTCACGCAGGTGCATGCCCCCACCCATAATTCAATGTGCCCCGCCCCATGTGCATGCAGGCACGACCCCCCCGCACGACCTCCACTTTTGGCACATGATGGCATGGTGGGCCCGGTAGGCCTGTTTTTCACCCTCCCCAGGCTCCAGAGGCTTTTTTGGAGCCTGAAAACGGCCTTCCTCACTCCCCGGAGGCCCTCTGGAGCCCAGAAACGTCCCATTTCCCAACTTCCGGTGGGCCCAGAAGGCCTGAAAATCACCTGAGTTGGGCAACGCTTGCATGCCCACAGATATGGCTCCGTGTGCCACCTGTGGCATGCGTCCCATAGGTTCACCATCACGATTCTATGTATTCTAATATTAGAAGGGAAACAACATTTTTGGGGGGGGATTGGAGCCTGAGTGGCGTAAGAGGCTAATGCCTCCTAAGGCAGCATTTAACATCCAGCTGCCTGTAATTACTGCGAGTTCAATTCTCACCAGGCTCAAGGTCGACTCAGCCTTCCATCCTTTCTAAGGTGGGTAAATTGAGGACCCAGTTTGTGGGGGCAATAATAATAATAATTATTATTGTTTAAATTTCTATACCACCCTTCTCCAATATAGGACTCAGGGAGGTGAACAGCCAAAGTAAAAACAAGACATACAAAATCTAAAAACTGTTTAAAATAATTAAATATTTTGGCCGTAATTAAAACAATAAGCTGACTTTGTATAAATATACAAAAGTATGAAGGCTATTGCTTAACGCATTGTAAGCCGCCCTGAGTCTCTGGAGAAGGGCGGCATATAAATCAATTTTTTTTAAAAAAAAATAGCAATATAGGTTCACAGATGGGGAAACCAGGAATTCTTGTGCAACACTTTTCTGCTTAAATTCAGATTCTTCTTTCATTTAGGTGACTATATTAATTAAGGGGTTTCGTGTATTCCTCAAACTTACCAGAGTTAGCTCAACAAAATGTGTAAATCTTTAAACGTTAGCTATTCATTGCTGCGGGTTCCAGATATATTTTCTGAAAGAAGCAGAACAACTGAAAACCTTCTCACTCACATGCTGCAAAACTCCCAGTGACCTCAAGATGGCAGCAAAGAATTTACTTTTAAATAAGTTTTTTGTCTAAAGTCACTGGGATTCTTCCCAGCCAGGTATGCTAGCCCTATTAAATTGCTTTCATAGGACAGAACTATGTCAGAATAGGACAGAAGCCAAAGGTGTTTTTTTCTTCAAAAGGCAACTGGATTGGTGTGTTTTTTTTTCCACTTGAAGAGGAAGAAGAAAATGTTTCGCTTCTCATCCAAGAAGCTTCATCAGTTCTGATGGTGGGGAGATGGAAGGATAGGTTCTGATAGGATGGGGTGGGGGGTGAATGGAAGGATTGTATTTCTTTGCAGTCATCTGGTCTTTGCAGTCAGCTGTTGAAGCCACTTGGGGGTTTATCTGTGCCCTCAGGGTCACCTGAATCAGGGTGCAATTCGGTGGTGGGTTTCAATTTTTTTTACCATCGGTTCTGTGGGCGTGGCTTGGTGGGCGTGACAGGGGAAGGATACTATAAAATCTCCATTCCCTCCTCAATCCAGGGAAAGGTTACTGCAAAATCCCCATTTCCTCCTGATCAGCTGGGACTCAGGAGGCAGAGAATAGAGGGGGGCGGGGCCAGTCAGAATTTTTACTACCGGTTCTCCGAACTAGTCAAAATGTCCGCCACCGATTCTTCAGAACTGGTCAGAACCTGTTGAAACCCACCTCTGGTGCAATTGGTTGTGGAATCTTATTGGAAGGGCTGTAAGGGCTACTTTGTAAACTGGAAATAAGTAATGTCTTATTCCTCCCCCTCTGTTGAGGGAGGGGTGTACAATTTTAACACAGATAGAATTTTTTATCCCTCTTTCAGACCAATGGTTCTCTCTATCCAAAACATGGATTATAAAAGGACAGAAATATATGGGTAAATAACTTACTTATGGTTACACAAGTGATGATTTATGTGAAGCGTTGCGCTATGTTGTATTTGTATACTTCAAGCTCAGTCCTCCGACAACTGTTTAAACTTAGTGCGCCGAATTATTTTCACTCATTTACAGTATCAGAATGCCTGTCCTAGCCAAATACTTCAAGAATGTCTTACTAAAGAAATGTTTTCAAGGGCTAATTGGATGTAATTGTGCATGGCTGCCACATGTTGCTACTGGGCTCATTTACACGTGGCTTGGCAACTTCTATGCCCTTTTCATCAATACAGATCTCGCTGGGAGTTCAGCATAAATGTTCATGGTAATCTCCAAATATCACACCATCTTCCCACAGGATAGCTGTTAAGGTTGCTCTGGTTTACAGAAGTTTGGATAATATATTCTTTACTTGACAGCGATCACAAAGAGAGGACAATTTCAAGGGAGGGCAATACAGAGGGGCTTCTGCAGAATGGGTCCAAAAAAAAAAAAATCAAGATGGCATCTGCCCCTGCATGATCAAACCTCTGACTTTTTTTAAGTACATGAAAGCAATGTAAACCTGCCAAATCATGGTTTGCTTGTTCATTGAGCTGAAGAAGCTTCTTGGATGAGAAGCGAAAAGTCTTCAGAGAAAAGCCAGAAAGTCCAGTTGTCTCTTGAAAAAGCACCTTTGGGACAACCATGACCTGGATGACTGAGAATCTCCATAGACATACTCGTTGACTAATTCACTGTTTTTGACACACACACCAATGGTGGGTTCCTCCCGGTTCGGCCCGGTTCTCCAGAGCTGGTAGCGGTGACCATATGACGTCACCGAACCAGTTCTGCCCCCCCCGCACCCGCATGCCCCTCCACCTCCCGCGTTATTCTTATCTTTTATTTGGCCCCACCCCCAATCTATTGCTGCCTCCTGAGTCCCAGCTGATGGCTAGAGAAAAAAACTGTTTAAACTCTTGCCACAGGGCTTCAAAGGGCCACCCTACAGCTGATCAGAGTTAAAAGAAAACAAATGAGTAGATCAGTCCCTGCAAAAATACATGAGTAGATCAGTGCCTGCAAAAATAAATGGCTAGACCAGTGCCTGCAAAAATAAATGGGTAGACTGGTACAGCTCTGTAAGCAGTTAAAAGCCTGATAGAACAGTACCTCTGCTAAATCCTAAATAATTGTCACATGACCATCAAGCTACACCCACAAAATAAGCCATGCCCACAGAGCCGGTAGTAAAAAAAAATAGAACCCACCCCTGACACACACACACCCTTTGCAGATGCCCCTGACCATTATGGATAGTTCTTATGCTATTTCATCAGAATGTGACTTGGGTAAGTAAAATGTCACTTAAAGATGTACAAAAATGTGCATCAATCAAGTCAGTCTGAACAGAGTCGTTGTGTTTGTCCAAGTTAATTCCTTGAATACAACTACCGGTAGGTCTTGACTTATAACCACAATTGGGGCCAGAATTTCCTACACTATGACCACCTTTCTTTCAGAACTTTTAGTGGTTAGTACAGCATTTTCTCTGCTGGCTTCAATGTCCCTGTGAAATGGAGGACAGGTGATTGTTCCAAAACCATCCACAAGTAATTGTTGGCTGAAATGGACCTGATTCAGGTTTTCTTAATCCTAGACATAATCCTAGACTTAATCCAGGGACATCATCTTCAGGAACACCTAATCACTCTGCTGAACATCTAATTCCCACAATCCTATCTTATATCTGACAATAGTTAGGTATATAGTAGGGCTGTATTACTATTATCCTTCTCTTTTCTACTACTTTCTCTTACTGGTATCATTGTTATGAATATTATTACTCAGTTGTTTTGCATGTACACTGAGAGCTTATCCATCGGAGACAAATTCTTGTGTATCTAATCACATTTGGCCAAATAAAGCCTATTCTATTCTATTCTATTCTATTCTATTCTATTCTATTCTATTCTATTCTATTCTATTCTATTCTATTCTATTCTATTCTATTCTATTCTATTCCATTCCATTCCATTCCATTCCATTCCATTCCACCCCACCCCACCCCACCCCACCCCACCCCATCCCATCCCATCCCATCCCATCCCATCTACAGGAGAATATTTGATGCCCCTTCTTGGTGTGGCAATAACAATTTGGTAATAATGAGGCTTTTAAGTTTTATTGTTGTTCAGGATACATTATCCGAAAGAGAGCCAGATAACAGAGCAGACATTGGTTTCTCTCTTTTTCTTTGGTGGGATTTCTACTTCTTGCTAGGAGTTTAAATGTTTGCACTTTGTGGCAAAATGCCTTATATGAATGGGTGGAAGATGCAAATGATGTCATGGTCATTGTGATATTATCCTGTAAATGAGGCACATTATATATGTGCAAAATTTGCAACATATGAGTATGACCCAACTGCTGCAAACTCTATATATAATTTGTGTCATTAGTGCAGGGGTGGGTTTCAAAATTTTTTTACTACCGGTTCTGTGGGTGTGGCTTGGTGGGTGTGGCTTGGTGGGCGTGGCAGGGGAAGGATACTGTATAATCTCCATTCCCACCCCACTCCAAGGGAAGGATACTGCAAAATCCCCATTTCCTCCCGATCAGCTGGGACTTGGGAGGCAGAGAATAGATGGGGGTGGGGCCAATCAGAATTTTTACTACTGGTTCTCCGAACTACTCAAAATTTCCGCTACCGGTTCTCCAGAACTAGTCGGAACCTGCTGAAACCCACCTCTGCATTAGTATGATGATTTTTGATGGCCACATTATCACTCATGAAAGGCATCTTGCAACAATATGGGATATGATGTCTTTGGGACTTCTGTTGGATGCCTATGATTGCTTGCATTTTCAGTGCTAAGTTAACAGTTGCACTTCAGTTATCTTATGTAAGGTTCCTGAGGTGAATTTATAGTCAGAAATAAGCCCCAATGAGTTCAGAGAAGCTTACCCTCAGTCAACTGTGCATAAGATTAAAAACCACGCTCTGTTATCTTAAACATGAGCTTTTCTTAGCAGTTTGTTTGTTTTGGATTTCTCTGTGTTATAATGGATCCTTAAAGCAAAGGATAAGCTTCATAGAAAAATATTTACATATTTCATAAGGATGCATACAATCCCTCCAGGTAAAACTTCTTTCTTTGAAATCTCTTTTGACTGTGTGAGGGTTTGCGTGTCTGGGCTTTCGCAAAGTATCTATATCTGAGCCCAGAAATATCTGTCAGTCTTCCTGTGGGGGAATAATACAATTAGTACTTGCATTTCAAAGTTTATTGCCCTACTGTTACTCAACGTATAACCAACAAAGAGTTGCAATAAAAATACGTAATAAAATGGACCAAACAACTAGTCATAGGATGTTTAGCTGGTGTGAAAATAACCTATGTTACAAGAATGCTTTATGTTTTTAGAGGTTTAGTATTAAAACGGCTGCATGTCTAAAAATGATACTGGCGATAAAACATCTGGGAATGTGATTTTGAATTCTGGCATTTTATTTGACCAGAGACACAGAGACTGGGGCAAAAGAAAAAAAATATACAGACTATGAGCAATCACAGGCTATCATGCCACTTCCAACTCACTGAGAAAAATCATTATTTTTCACCAGACAAATTATGAATGCAACAGATTTTTGAGGGACATCAAATAACAATAGAGGTTGAGAAGGGCAGTATGAAGGGTAGAGGTTGAGAACCACGGGGTTACACCATAGTAAGCTAATTGTCTGTAATTTGTAACCATGTTGTCTGGGAATTCTGCAAATTGTTCCAAGAGATCTGGACAATACCAGGTTAGGGAAATTAATCTAGCAAGGTTCAATCATTGCAGTATACCATCATTTATTAAGCAAGCATGGAGTATCACGCATCAGAATGAGCTGCAAACTATAGTTTACAATCCACGGTGGATAAATTCAGACATTACACTATGTGGAAACCAACTTGCCACTTTACTACAAAGTATGAACCCATTTCTATTACTTCTGTGTGCTACACTTTCCTCTATTATATCCATTCCTATATGTGCCTTCTTTCTCTCTTTTTCACTCTCTCTGTTTCTTTCTTTCTTTCTCTCTCTCTCTCTCTTTCCTTTCTCTCTCTCTCTTTTCTTTCTTTCTCGCTTTCTTTCCTTTTTCTCTCTCCCTCCCTCCCTCCCCTCTCTTTCTTTCCTTTCTCTCTCTCTTTTTCCTTTCTCTTTTCTTTCTTTCTTTCTTTCTCTCTCTCGCTTTTTTCCTTTCTCTCTTTCTTTCTCTCACCCTCTCTCTTTCTTTCTTTCCTTTCTCCTTTCCTTTCTCTCTTTCTTTTCTTTCTCTTTTTCTTTCTCTCCTTTCTTTCTCACTTTCCTTCCTTTTTCTCTCTTTTCTTTCTTTTTTCTTTCTTTCTTTCTCTCTCTCTCGCTTTCTTTCCTTTTTCTCTCTCTCTTTCTTTCTTTCTCTCTCCCTCTTTCTTTCTTTCCTTTCTCCCTCTTTCTTTCCTTTCTCTTGCTCTTTCTTTCTTTCTCGCTTTCTTTCCTTTTTCTCTCTCTCCCTCCCTCTCTCCCTCCCTCTCTTTGTTTCCTTTCTCTCTTTTCTTTCTCTCTCTCTCTCGCTTTCTTTCCTTTCTCTCTCTCTCTCTTTCTTTCTCTCTCCCTCTTTCTTTCCTTTCTCCCTCTTTCTTTCCTTTCTCTTGCTCTTTCTTTCCTTTCTCTTGCTCTTTCTTTCTTTTTCTTTCTTTCTCTTTCTTTTTCTTTCTTTCTTTCTTTCTTTCTTTCTTTCTTTCTTTCTTTTTTCTTTTCTCTCTCTCTCTCTCTCTCTTTCTTTCTCCCTCCCTCCCTCCCTTCCTCTTTCATTAATGCAGGTAGACCTTGACTTTTGACCAGTGGTGAAATTCAAATTTGTTTACTACCTGTTCTGTGGGCATGGTTCTGGTGGGCGTGGTGTGGCTTGGTGGGCATGGCAAGGGAAGGATACTGAAAAATCCCCATTTCCACCCCACTCTGGGACCAGCCAGAGGTGGTATTTGCCGGTTCACCGAACTACTCAAAATTTCCGCTACTGGTTCTCCAGAACCTGTCAGAAGCTGCTGGATTTCACCCCTGCTTTTGACCCCAATTGGGACCAGAATTTCCATTCCTTTCTCTCTCAGTTAACAGTGCCCAATAATGGTAATGCTAAGAGGTTGTAAATGCATGGACCAGTCATAAGTCACCTTTTTCAATGCCATTGTAACTTCGAATGGTCATCTTGCTAAGTTTTCCTTAACCTTCCCAGAAAAATAAAGAAAATAAATACCCCCCCTCCTTCTCACATTCTGACTGGATCTTAAATATCTGCTGATACATAGAAGATAACCAACTAAGACTTAATCTAGGAAATCTATGGGTAGGAAGCTTGTTGATCTTGGATCATGATATCTCAGCTTTGTAATTGGGGAATGATCCTGGGCTCACTGCTATCTGATGTGGCAGAAATATTAGAACCTATGAATAGAATAGAATAGAATAGAATAGAATAGAATAGAATAGAATAGAATAGAATAGAATAGAATAGAATAGAATAGAATAGAATAGAATAGAATAGAAACAGAGTTGGAAGGGACCTTGGAGGTTTTCTAGCCCAACCCCCTGCTTAGGCAGGAAACTCTACACCACTTCAGACAAATGGTTATCCAACATCATATTTAAAACTTCCAGTGTTGGAGCATTTTCCTTGATTAGAACTTTCTTAAACTCCAATAGGTCTAACACCCATGACTAGAGCCACTTACCTGGGCTGCAAAACTCCAAACAACCACATGATGGCAGCAAAGAATTACAGAACATTCTAGCCCTTTCCAATTATCAAGATTTCTTCAGTCCATTGAAAGATTTTACATACATAACAAATAACAAAGGAAATGTAGTAAAGCAAATGTGGAAAAAAAAAAAAGGAAAGGAAAAGAAAAGACACAAAAAAGGGAACATAGATTCTATCTTCCTTTTTCGGATTTGTGCAGTCCAGATAGGTTTATGATTTTGTAGTGGAATAGCTAGAAAAGACTTTGATTTCAGATGCAATCGGTGTTGTAGCAATAACACTTAGACTTATACACCACTTCACAATGCTTTACAGCCCTCTCTAAGCGGTTTTACAGAGTCAGCATATTGTCCCCAACAATCTGGATCCTCATTTTACCAACCTCAGAAGGAAGGAAGGCTGAGTCAACCTTGAACTGGTGAGGATCAAACCCATGGCAGTCGGCAGAATTAGCCTGCAATCCTGCATTCTAACCACTGCTTCGCCATGGCCCTCTCTTTGAAGGCAACCTAGATGTCATATATCTAGCAAAAAACAACACACTAATTGTGCTCCATTATCAAATAAAGCAACCTCCCACAAGAGGAGTTATGCATGAACACTGTTCAGACAAATACAGTACATTTCAGCAACTCACAACACCAGAAAAACAAAATGGACCACCTATACATGTTCCAACGAAATATATATCCCCACAACTTTATCAAAAAGTTTACAGTCCAGTCGTCCCACCACAGCACAACCAACACAAGCTATGAAAAGGATAATACTGACATAAATCAAAAACAACCCAGAAACAACCAGAAGATTATTAGAACCACATGCTATCACTGTAGCACACAGACCAAAACTACAGCCCTCCTGAACATTTTAAATAAATCAGAAGACCAGTAACCCAAGAAGAAAAAACAGGAATCATCTATAATGCATAATGTATTATAGGACTGTTACAGCTACTATATAGGACAGATAGGCAGAAGACTAGCAGAGCTCATCCATAAACACCAACTAGCAGTCAAAAGAAAAGATGAAAACTCTTCAGCCTGACAATACATGGACAGAGTCAACCATCATTTTAAATGGGAAACTGTGAGGATCCTAAACCAAGCTAAATCCAAAAAACGCTAGGGAATTCTTGGAAGCTTGGCATTCAGACAAATCAGCCATCAACCTAGAGACAACCACATTTACACACCATTCAAAAGAAGAAGAAAAAAAAGCAAAGAAGGAAACAAAAAAGATCAGCAGCTAACATCCAGATAAGTAAGGATTAAAACCAGACAAACAAGCAAAAAACAATACCCCAAACAAGGAACTACCAAGGAGATAACCCAGTGGTGAAATCCAAATTTTTTTACTACCGGTTCTGTGGGCGTGGTTTAGTCGGCATGGTGTGGCTTGGTGGGCGTGGCAGGGGAAGGATACTGTAAAATCCCCATTCCCTCCCACTCCTGGGGGAAGGATATTGCAAAATCTCCATTCCCTCCCCACTCTGGGGCCAGCCAGAGGTGATATTTGCCAGTTCGCTGAACTACTCAAAATTTCTGCTACTGATTCTCCAAATTGCTCAAAATTTCTGCTACTGGTTCTCCAGAACCTGTCAGAACCTGCTGGATTTCACCCCTGGGATAACCACACACACACACACAAACATTGGCAGGACAAGTGACAGAAAGCAAACCCTATGCTCACTTGCGTTGATGAGTTTACCTAACTGGGTAAGCAAACAACCAAGCTCAGAGAACACCAGGGACTCCATAATTCAATTCTGAGCTACATATACGGTATGCTCTTCTATTATATATGACTGCCTAATTGCTGATGTGAGTCAGAAAATCTAAAGACATTGTCCTCTGTATCAAGGTGTTTCCAAGCTAGTTCAAAGCTCTGGTTTTAATGGCTTGGAAACAGGTTATCTGAAAGACCAATTTTACCCATCATATCCTGGCTATGTTGTGGCCCGCCAGCAGCCTGCGGAGCTGGCAGCAGAGTCGGGCAGTGAGGAGGTTGGGGAAGACCATGGGTCAGTCCTGGAATCTGGGGAAGGCTCGGATGAGGGCTTTGTGTCGGAGGCAGAGAAAGGGCCATCTGGGAGGTACGTGCTGCCTCCGGAGCCTCCAGAGTCGGACTGCAACGAGGCAGAGAAACAAGGGGAGGGGGGAGCCTGTTCCCAGTGTGCGCATGTGCAGAGCTGCCAGAAGGCAAGAATAGTTAAAGCAAAAGGGAAGACTCGGGGGTAGGGCTTGGAGATGATTGGCCCCTCCCATAAGACTTAAAAGAGGAGCAAAGGCACGTGGGCCTTTGCAGGAAGCAACATTGTTAATTCTGTGCAGTTTAAAGTCTGAAGCTCTGTTTGATTCTGGACTCCATGTGGCTTTGCCAATTAGGTCTTTGGCAGTGTGTCAAGGGAGATAAAGGTGGGTGATTACCAGCCTTATCCCGAAGGACTCTTTACAACTATTTGGGACTCATCTGTGAATGAACAGAATTCACAGCTGTTAAAATAAAACAGGTTTTTGGAACTATTCGTGTGTTTTACTGACTCACGAAGCCTAGGTCAGAACAGGGTACGCTCTGAAGGTAGGTCACTGTCTACTACCCTGTTTCCTCCCAAATAAGACATCCCCTGATAATAAGCCCAATCGGGCTTTTGAGCGCATTGCAATAAGGGCAAGTACTTATTTCAGGGTTCAAAAAAATATAAGACAGGGTCTTATTTTCAGGGAAACACGGTACTAAAATGACCTCATAAGAACCATGATGTTTTTGATGGTGATCCCAAAATATGGATTTTATGCCTTTCCCCTTTAGTCTCATTTCCCAGTCTTATTATTCCTGTCTTTAATTAAAACTATCCAGGAGCCTGGATAGCTCAACAGACAGAAGCACTGTAATTTAACACCAGCTGTCTGCAATTAAAGTAAGATCGAATCTCACCAGGCTCAAGGTTGACTCAGCCTTCCATCCTTTCTAAGGTAGGTAAATTGAGGACCCAGTTTGTGGGGGCAATAAGCTGACTTTGTATAAATATACAAAAGTATGAAGGCTATTGCTTAATGCACTGTAAGCCACCCTGAGTCTTCGGAGAAGGGTGGCAAATAAATCAAATTAAAAAAAAACAAACCCCCCCCCCACAAATGACTGATACTCGCAGGCCAGTTTTTCCAATTAAAATACACATTTTCTTCTTATATGATTCACTGTAGATTTCATGTTATTTTTCTTATTTTGGTATGTTAATCTGATGGCATAGCTTTTTGTTTATTTAGGTCTATATGCTGCTTTAATAATAATTTCTAGTATTAATAAAATGCTTCTGCTACCACTTATTACTAATTACTGCAATTACAAATAATATGAATCTTGATCTCATTTCTGCTACCATAAAACTTTTAATTCATTTTTCTTTTTTTTCACAGACGACACACAGTAAAAAGCATTCATGTATCTGAATACTGAAGATTTTAGGCAGTCAACAGAGTTATGCAAGTTCTAACCACAGTAATGTAAAAAACTGGCATTTGGGCTCTTAGAAAAGCCTCATACAGATCTCCAGTATCCTTGCAGACAACGAAAAAAAATGACATCAACTCCCTGTTTTGATCTTGCATTATTCTATAACTTTCTGCAGCCATAATTCTGGCATTAATCACAGAAGTGCACAGTGGGCTTGTTAGCGTCTTCTCCCTCTCTGTTTTAGCACAAATACTTTCCTTCTTTTAGCGCTACCATCCATAACCCTCACTTCAAAATCTGGTTTCCAATCTTAGTTAAAATGGCAGCATTGATGTACGTGCGCTGGTGAACTTTGGTTGGAACTTAATGAGAGATGGGACGAGGCCTGTAGCTGCTACCTGATCTTGAAATGATGAAATTAACAGCATGTCATTTGTACCATGCCTGCAATAATAAATCTTTACCATTTACCCTATCTCAGTCCAAACGACTTCACGTACTGTATTTATTGTGCTGGTGATAAAATGAAGGAGGCTGTTGTATAAGTGGCTTAGAGCGTCTGGAGAGCAACTAAGATACAAATCTAATGAATACTGGTAATAACTACGTATTTTTAAAATAGACTCAGTGATTGTGATTTTGTAAACTGATTTATGTGAATAGTACTGATTTGACAAAATCAATAAAGCATGATTCAAACAATGGCTTAGTGCAATTAATTGTCCAATTCACACATTATATAAAGCTAATCATTGTGATCTGTGAAAGTGATTTATTTAGTATTTTTTGTCACTACAACAAACTATGGTTTACTTAATATAGGTAGCAAGCAATGGCTTAGCAAGGGATATGATGCCAATTGCTACCCTGTTTCCCCGAAAATAAGACATCCCCTGATAATAAACCCAATCCGGCTTTTGAGCACATGCGCTAAAATAAGCCCTCCCCTGAAAATAAGCCCTCCCCGAAATATTTAAACCCATGCACAGCCGGTCCCCGCCATTTCCTCTGGTTTCCTCCACGTGCCCCAAAATAATAAGGCCTCCCCAAAAAATAGGGCCAAGCGCTTATTTCAGGTTTCAAAAAAAATATAAGACTGGGTCTTATTTTCGGGGAAACACAGTATCTTTTAGCTTCAGTACTCTTCCTTGTGTTGTAACTCTCATATCACTGTATTAGAGAAAGAACGAAATCTTGGTTTGAAAAGAAAAATGAAAGACTTTGTAACTGTCTATAGGACTGTGCTCTGGAATGGCCTTTCTAGTTTCCAAAACTGCTATTTGGACAAAACTTCATTCTGTTTAGTCTTGGGAATGTTTGGTCCTGGGGAAAGGTAAATAGCATTGATTCAAGTATGCTGAAGCAGAATTTAAGCTATTTAGAGAGCATTGTGAATATACACAGAATAAATCAAATAGAAGGCCCTAGCCTAATAAGAGATGAAGCTGTTATTCATGGCATTGCTTTCACATTGCTCTCATCAGAAAAAAATAGTCAGTAACATGCAGATTGGCAATACAGTGACAATAAAAAAAAAATATCTGAAGTATAGGGTATATTTCTAAGTAACTCAGAATTAGGAATTGCTGTAAATAGTCCACATTTTCTGTCCTCTTAGATCACTGTTTCACAACCTTGGAAGCTTGAAGATGGGTGGACTTCAACTCCCAGAATCCCCCAGCCAGCGCTGCTGGCTGGGGGATTCTGGGAGTTGAAGTCCACCCATCTTCAAGCTTCCAAGGTTGTGAAACACTCTTAGATCTTCTCTAGTCATTGTCTTATTGTTTGATTATTTATACTTTGACTATTTTCCAAAATTGGGAGAAATGGATAGTTACTCAAAGTGATGTTTAACCAAGAAGAATCCTTCTCTTCTTTTCTCAATTTCCATTTTGGCCCAAAGATCTGCTAGACTGCAACGGAAATCAGCAAGAAGCCGTATTTGTTAGTGATACATGGAAGATGTTTCTCCTTAAGGAAACCGGCCCAGGATATTTCTCTAGAAGGATTTTCTAGCACTTTGACCCTAGCTGTCGTCCTCTGTGATCTCAGGACATTGGACCTGTTTCAAAGTTATGCCTGACTTAGTGGCTCAGCTCATCTGAAACACCAGTGAAGTTATTCTTTGAAATTTTGTGGTTCTGTGGAGTTGTGGGTGGTCCATTTCTGCACTGGAAGAAGTTCTTGCTTCATTCTGCTTTCTAACTCCTGGATTTTAGCTGTTTTTCAATGGAAAAGCTGGTTTGAAGCTATTCCTCATGGGACCCTCTGCAAAATTCCTCCCAGACCTAAACTACCCATATGTGGGATGAGGCTCCACCAATTTTGCAGACGTTCATGTCCCCCAAATGTTTTTTTGGGCCAAAAAGTGCTGCCAAAAAGCCCATAAAAGACATAAATTGTGTATTTCATGTCTGACACAGTCAGATAGTACATTTAAAATATGAAATATCTTACAGCTCATCCTGTTTTGCATGTCTATGGAAGCCTGCACATTTGTCACCGTGCTGTCACACTGAATTTATGCACTTACGTCATTACTATTTCAATAACCAAAATAAGTGTTGCATATAAACATTTGCAAACATTGCTGGGTTTGGTGACCTGCTACTTTATTTAATTAATTTATTGCCCACCCAAGTGTATGTCAAAAAAAAAATCAAGATGGTAGCTACAATGGCAGAAGCAAAGTTCCCACAACTTTTTAGTGTGCATTGATGTTTATAAAAGAGGGGGGGGGGCTAACTGCATAATCACCCCTGTTTCCAAGCAACTGCACTTTTAAAATCATAAGATTTTTTAATATTCACGGCATACAGAGTAGCGTCTTCTAATTCCAGCTTTTAAAAATTCTCCCTCCCTCCCTCTCCTGTTTTAGAAATACCTTGAAATACTGTTTGGCTTTATGGATGTACATATTTAAAATGTCATTATTTTCAGTGAGGGCTAGATATTATTATTCCACTGAAGATTCTTGCAAAACCTACTTTTCCTTTTGCTATCAAGGATGTGACCCTTGGCTCTGAGATATTTCCATATTACTATATACAGTATATAAGCAGAAAGTAAAAATCCTGCTTTCATTTTAGCAACTGTTATGATCAGATGTAAGAAGAGACAATAGAGACACTATGAAGAAAGATTTTACTTGGGATGTGCATTATATTACCTGCCGTATGAAATTTCTTTTAGATGTTCCATTTTGATATCTCAGAGATTTTTAAAAAAAACAACAAGAAACTGATATGGGGAATAAATGTCGCAGTGTGGAAAGGTGATATAATCAAGTCAATCTAGATAGTACTGGACGAGATGGGTTAAGCTATTGAACCCAAATTGGCTTCTTATACAAATTTTATTCATGTTTTTTTTTTTTAAATTTGATTTATATGCCGCCCTTCTTCGAAGACTCAGGGCGGCTTACAATGTGCTCAGCAATAGCCTTCATCCTTTTGTATATTTATACAAAGTCAGCTTATTGCCCCCACAACTGGGTCCTCAATTTACCTACCTTAGAAAGGATGGAAGGCTGAGTCAACCTTGAGCCTTGGCGAGATTCGAACCCTGCAGTAATTGCAGGCAGCTGGTCTTAATAACCAGCTTAATAACAGGGTGCCTTAAACCCCTGTGCTACCAAGGCTCTTTCTGTGGTCAGAAAGAAAATAAAAAGGGACCAACTCGTGAGTTACAGCTGTGCATTTAAGATATTTGATTTTGGTTTGTTCAGTAGCAGCTGGGAATGTAAATAAAACTGGGACAACTGTGCTTGCTGAGGAACTCTGAGATCTAGAGCAGGAGTGTCAAACTTGATTTCATTGAGGGCCGCATCAGGGTTGTGTTTGACCTCGGAGGGGCATGGGGCATGGCCAGGGTGGCCATGGCCAGCTCTACATCACTCGTGTCGGGGGTGCCTGTGGTGGCTTGACTGCTCTGCCAGAGAAAACGGGCTCCCGAGCACCATTTTCACTGGCAGAGGCACCATGGGCCAGTCCTTTGCTGTTTCCAGGGCAGTCCCTCCGGCCAGATCCAAGCACCCCATGGGCCGGATCCGGCCTGCAGGCCTTGAGTTTGATACCCCAGATCTAGAGTCTCAACACATGTGAAAGACTGGGTGAGGGAAGAATGCTCTATTCCCTATTTATTTATGCATTCATTCTCATTCATTCAGCCTTTGTCTATCCACTTCAGGATGAAGGCCTCTTCCTCATGTTTCCAACTAATAAGATCTTGAGCTTTCTTTTGCCAGTTGAATCCGCAGTAGTTACTCATGTCATCGATCCATCTTGTTTTAGGTCTCTTTTTTTGGTGCTTTTTATCGAGTTAAATCCATTTGATCAGTGGGTGCTTCCTGTTCTAACATGTGCCAGGGCAACATGGACACTAACCTCACAATTGATACAAAAGCTACGAGTGGCACAAAGAGACATGGAAAAATACATGCTCGGCATCACAAGACAAGATAGAAAGACCTACACATGGATTAGAGAACAAATGAAAATATATATATATCATATAAAAATCAGAAAAAAATATATCATCAAGGGAGTAAAAGAATTGAAATGGAAATGGGCTGGTCACATAGCAAGAAGAACTGATGGCAGGTGGACTAAGGCAGTCATAGAATGGATTCCACCCGATTCTATATTCATATATTTGTATAACTAAGATGACAAGAGTATCAGTAGATGGCAGTATCTGATAGACTTTGCCTGGCTGACAGACAGCATTCTCCCTGGTCAGAATATGGAAGGGATACCACCAGGGAATGCTAGGATTAGGCTAGACTGAAGTAAAAAAAAAAAAAGAATTCTGGGAGAAAATATTAGCCAATCAGCAATGCTGAGACCCTCGGCATTGAGGAGTCTTTATTTACTGTATATGTTTGTATGCAATGTATAAGTCTAGATTTTTGGTCTGTACCATCCCTGGAGAGCTACTCAAATGGAGATACTTTTTTAACTGAGTTGCAAAAGAAGCAAGAGACACCACAATCATCCTCATTGAAAGCATAGGTGGGTGTCCAAAGGCTGCAATTAACATGGTCAATAAGTCCAAAATCTCAGATAAGGACAGGCTTAGATTTTTGGGGACAGCTGTTGCAGTTTTCTTTGTTTTTATATAGTATAATATGTCAGTTTTAAGGTTCAGTATGTTTTCTGATTCACAGTAGCAGGAAATCCTACTTCCACTCTTTAGCATTCAGTCAATTGCCAGTCGTGGAGCTACCACTGCTGCCACTCCAGATTTTGACTAAATCATCTTGCACATTCCCCCTTTCAGACAGACTTTCTATCACCTCATATATTTCAACATGACGGAAGTTAGTCCTACCACTTTTGGGATAGACCGAGTTGTTTATTGGGACCCTGGACTTGTGCCCTGAAGTCTTGCCCTGATGGCGCCACTATGTATAATGAGGCAAAAATAGGCTGCAATTCAAGCTGATCTTTATCTGGTGGTCAAGGCCAGTGTCTCAGTTGGCCAAGGCTGGCTCATCTCTCTATTATTAAGAAGGAAAGAATGCTTCCTGCTCTGTCTTGAGAGCATCTAGGGTTCCTTCACATAAGCAACTCAACTTTTTCTGAAGCATCAGTTGATTGGATTTGATCTTTCTTGGTAGTCCATCTATGAGAAGAAAGCAGTTCTCTGCTTTATCCTGAAAAGTAATCATATGATAACATGATTCACCGGTTTCTTCTCTGTCCAATGCTGTGATTTGAAAGGCCCAATCTATTATTCTTATAAAACTATGTTTCATAAATCATTAGGTTTCTCTGTATATCCTCCCAAGACTGAAATATGTTGATGAGAACATCATAATAAGGAAATGCTTTGTGGATGCACCAGAACTTCAGAATCAATGGTCCAGATAGATATTTTCATACAGGTAGACCTCGATTTACAATCTGTCATTTAGTGACCATTTCAAATAAAGATGGACCTCCTTTGGTGCTAGTTACAACCCAATTTCAAAGTTCTCATGACTTTGAAAGTTGGGTTGCTTGGCAACAAGGCAACATTTACAGCTGTTTACTATGTTCTGTGATCATGTGACCATGTTCTGTGATGATTTTGCTGAAAACTGGTATATAGTAAACCATTGAGTTGCTTAACAACTGTGTCATTTGCTTTACAACTACAGCATTTGTTTTACAAGAACCACACTCATTTAATGACTACCACAAAAAAAAGGGTTTTTTTGACAGTTTTATGACTGTGATGACATACGATCATAACAGGCAGGTTCCATTACAGTCCTATGTCAAGGACTGCTAATACTATGGGCTTTTGACCACTAATACTCTTTTTTAGAGAAAATAATAAAATATGTTAAAGTAAAGATATTAAAATAAGCATTTATTAGGATCCCCTGGTTGGTCTTATAAAACAAGCATTGAATATTAGTAGGCTTAGGATGGAAATTGCCCAGCAAATCCCAGCAGAAATTGATGGCAAATCACTGCTACATGTAATAAAATAAACTTTGCTATTTTAATGTATTTATTGTTTAACTATTTTAACCTCTTATAATAATGCTTTATCAGATTGTAAGATGCCCTATGTGAGATGAATAAATTTAATAAATGAATATAAATACATTATTTAATTGATAAATAATTGTAATAAATATTATTGTTTTTATTTGATTTTGAAAGCCCCCTATTTATTAAAAAACCACCCCAAAGGATGCAGTATAATTGTTGTAATATTTGCTATAATTTGGTACAAGTTTGTGTACTTTTTTGTCATTCCCTTTGCAAGACTGTGCTTCTCCTGTTTTGACCAATGGTGAAATCCCCCTGGTTGTATCCGGCTCGCTGAACCGGTAACGCTGGTGGAGGAAGGCTCTGCCCACCTGTCGGGACATCATTACGTCCCTTTTTTTACCATCTGCGCACACGCAAAAGGTTTTGTGCATACACAGAAGAGGTGCGTGTGTAGTGTGCATGCGCTCCCGTTCCCGAACCGGTAGTGAAGGTAAGTGGATTTCACCGCTAGTTTTGACCCTTTTATATGGGAAAGACAAAAGACTCCCTCAGAGTAAAATGCTAAAATGAATGTTATTCTGAAATAATATGAAGTCTGGTTTCATGCATACATTGATAACATAGATGGCAATGTTGAACTTACCTCTGCATATGAATGTGGACTTACTTGAACAAGAATGTATAATGGGAATAGATTGTTGTACCGGTGCCAAAAAAGCTAGACAGCCTGCCTGCCCTGCTCCGTCCCCATGGGACGTGGGACTATTGGACTCAGCAATGGGTTATCTGAAAAAGTGTCTTCACACTCCAAATTCTCCAGTCTTTGGGGCGTCACTGGGTCTTTAGTGACTTATCGTAACATAACATGTATCTGCTTGGCCTTCAAAGAGCCTTCTCATTCATGAACTTTAAACCAGAATGAGGTGATGCTGGTTAAATAGAAATAGCAGGTTCTAAATAGCTCGCCTATTAAAGCATCTTCATTCGGAATAGTGAGGGATAAGAACTGTCATACGATCGTTCCCTTGACGTGAAAGCCGAAGTGAGAAGAATGACCTTCAATATTGCCTACATGAGCCTTAATTTAGATGTCTTACGTGTAAAACTAGGAATGGGCTTGTTGTGTGAGCACTGATTACATGCTTAGTTATCTCAAAACTACATCTTGTTCATAATTTGGTAGATCCCAATGAATTAAGTGGGACTCCCTCTTAATAGATAGGTATAGATAATCACACAGTTAACACAACCGTTTTCTCTACTGTGTCATTAACTGATTTCCCTAGAAGTGTTCATCTACTTGTGAATTAAATAAGGTTACTGTTCCTTGCCTGAAGTGGCAGAAGATAGTTCTACAACAATTCCCCACTTACAATTAATGTTCTTCAGGATATCTCTACAATATTCCTTTCTTTAATTTACCTTCCCAACTCTGAGGTGTAACAGGCCAAGGCAGGGGTGGGCAACTCTGGCAACTTTATGACTGATGGACTTCAACTCCCAGAATTTCTGAGCTGTCTGGCTCAGGAATTCTGGGAGTTGAAGTCCACAAGTCATAGGTTTGCCATAGTTGCCTATCCCTGAGCCAAGGCATGAAAGGTGATTGATCCCAATCCTAGCAAATGGGAGCAGCAAACTGATTTTGTCTGAAAAAGCTAAGCATGGATGAGAAACCAAGAAATGTAGGACTGCATGCTAGACGGGGGAGTAAAACAAAAAATCCTGGACAACATCAATGGCATTTCCATTACTATCACTTCCACCATTACCAACAACAACAATACCAATTCCAAGAATACTATATAAAGTCACCAGGATTTGAATTTGACTTAAGAGATATTTTATAACTTTTATCATTGGTGCCACTTGGTGGATCAGGAACTATGGTACTAAATTAGACACAAAGAAACATATGGATTGGGCTTGGCTTTCATCCTTTTCGGAAGAATATTCATTCAAATCCTCATCTCTTCTTATACTCTAGAACAGTTAACGATGGATAAATAGTGTGATTAGAATTGTATGGAATCAGAACTCTAAGGACTATTTCTTCATTAAATAGGAGTAAAACCCTAATCAATAAGTTAGGAGATGCTATATATATATTATGAAATCGTAGTATGGAATAACAGCTGCTTCCTAAACTACAGGTTAAGCTAGAATGGCTTATAAAAAGATGGATAGGAGACTAGGTTAATGTATATATGAATGTGTGGATGCGTTTGCTCATACCTTGTTTTAGTAAAATAAATTTATTTATTTTATTTTTGCCTTATTGCCTATTTTTTTGCCCATTTTCTGAAAAGGTTTGTAGTTTTAATTGATTTCTGAAATAAGGAGCTGGATTCTGAAATAAGGAGCTGGATTTATGTAGTGTACTAAGCTACAATTTCTTTTTAAAATTTGGTTGTTGAGTAAGCCACAAATGACTAGCTTCCCACAACATACAAAGCCATTAATTATGGTTTACTATGCCAGATTCAAGTAGGATAGAAGATATGTTGCCCTTCTGCCCACAATTATTTATCCTGTGAAAATCACCAGTCCAGGGATGCAGCAACTTCCTAGTTCCTGCTGATAAACCAGTTGAGATCTAGCATGGTACTGGGATAGAGGCTCAGCTTCAAAGCTCCTCTCTGTGATGAAACTCCCAGGCTATGTTGCTTCCCCTCATAGGGTTGTTCTGTGGGAGAGAATGATAGGCACTATTTTGATGTCCTTGGAAGAAAGATGTGATAATAGTATTAAAAAGTCACATACACAGAGACAAAATATTATCAGCGCTGAGTCTTATCTCTGCTATTTCCTAGTCAAATTTGATTGTCCTCTGAAACCTTTATAGTCTACTAGCTTGATATCCGTGCTTCGCTACGAAATTATGTGATTGGGCATGATAAATTGAACTAACCAGTTCTGGAGTAACGCCTGGGTAGATTCCATAATGGATATGCCTCTCGTTGTCATCATCACCAACAAAGTATAACTGGAGAAATGAAGGCTGCTGCTGAGGCCCCGCCATGATGATGATGATGATGATGATGATGATGATGATGATGATGATGATAATAATAATAATAATAATAATAATAATAATAATTCACTGGAAATTGTGCCAGAAGTTTGGATTTGAATACAGCAAAAACCACTGGGAATATCAGGTTGAGAAAGTTTTAGAGAATGAGAAACTCAAGATCTTGTGGGACTTTAGGATTCAGACTGACAGGCACTTGGTCCACAACACACCTGACATAACAATAGTTGAAAAGAAAAAAGTATGGTTCATTGACATTGCAATACCTGGTGATGCACGGATTGAAGATAAGCAGCAAGAAAAAAATCACAAAGTACTGGGACTTGCAAATTGAAGTTGAGCGACTGTGGAAAAAGAAATCGTGTGTTGTCCCGATTGTAATTGGAGCCCTTGGAGCAATACCCAAAGGGCCACCCCGCTATTTAGAAATTCTAAATTTGCCAGACTTGAACATTTTGACTCTACAAAAAACCACCTTACTCGGAACAGCTTACATCGTCCGACGATACCTTAACAGTTCCTAGGTCCTTGGTTAGGACTCGAGCTGCTGAGCTATTAACCAGCCTCAAAGGCTGTGAATCTCACTAAAGATTAAATAATAATAATAATAATAATAATAATAATAATAATAATAATTTTATTTCTATACCGCCCTTCTCCCAGAGGACTCAGGGCGGTATACAGCCTATTAAAAGCACAAAGACAGACATCAATTAAAAATAATTAAAATTATTAAATAGTTTCGGCTCAAATTTAAAACCCCCAAAATTTAAAACACCTAATTTAAAATCATTACATTGATAGCCCTGCCTGGCGGAACAGCAGGGTCTTGAGGGCACAGCGAAATACACGGAGGTGGGAGATCTTACGCATAAGATAGTCCCTATCCTGTGGTAGACCTGCCCCTGCACTTTGAATCTTGGCATATTTAGCTGTAGCTGCCTGATTTACAGCCTCTCTATTGACTTTGGGATGACTTTGATCATACTTTTTTTGCAGCTTCCCTTACTTGTGTTTTCCTAACTGCATCTGTAAATCTTTTCCTGTGTTTTTTCCCTCTTTTCCCTTTAACTGGTGTTACAGTAGAAGGAACAGATGCCAGTTTGAACTGAGGTAACGGAATGTGAGGCAAGTTTGCTTAACGCATTGTAAGCTGCCCTGAGTCTTCGGAGAAGGGCGGCATATAAATTAAAGCAAAAAAAAAAAGTGACAGTTGGAACTTTTTAGGTGGGTAGGGGGAGTAGAACGTCTAACTCCTTAGCATCAGAGCATGATAATACATTGTATATGAATATACTGTATATGAAATACTAATGATCTGATGGTCATTTTGAAAAATCCTTTCTTAGCGAGTACCTAGAAGCCAAGAGAAACATACGTGCCAAATTTCACGTTTGTAGGCTTTACCGTTCTGGAGATTTCGTGATGAGTGAGTGGATTTCACACACACACACAAGCTGGAAAGTTCAGTGAATTATTTTAATTTAATACAAAGAGCTATTGTCATTTCATTTCATTTCATTTCTTGAACTTCTATACTGCCCTTCTCCCAAAGGACTCAGGGCGGTGTACAGCCATATTAAAATACATATAAACCACAAAATTTAAGAACAATTTAAAAACAAATATATAAAATTTGGCCCATGAAATTTAAAAACTAACAAACACCCCAATTTAAAAATCCCTATTAGGCCAGCCCAGCTTGTTGGAATAAAAGAGTCTTCAGGGTGCGGCGAAAGGTACGCAGGTCAGGAATCATACGGACCTCTAGGGGCAGATCATTCCAGAGGGCTCGTGCCCCCACAGAGAAGGCTCTCATGCTGGGTGTCGCCAGTTGACATTGTTTGGCCGACGGCACCCTGAGGAGCCCCCCCCCCGTGGGAGTGTATTGGCTGGTGGGAGGCTATCGGTGGCAGAAGGCGATCTCGTATATACCCCGGTCCTAAGCCATGGAGCGCTTTAAAGGTGGTAACCAACACCTTGAATCGCACCCGGAAGACCACCGGGAGCTGGTGCAGCTCGCACAGGAGAGGTGTTACATGGGTGCGCCATGTCGCCCCCATAATCACCCGCGCGTGTTCTGTATTGCATGTATTATGTTCCTTTTCTTCCTACATTAGAACCCAGAGCTCTCTAGTAAAGTTGAACGGTGGAAGAGACAAAAGGAAGAATTTTTTGCATTGGACTGTATGTACCATCTGCAGAATGAGAATTAGCACGAGCCTGAATACTAGAAATTAGAAGGTTGTATGATACTGGTCTTTAGACTAACCTAGCAAGGCTGTACAGTTGTAATGATTCTTTCCTTTATAATGAAAAGGGGTAAAGAATTGTATAATTTTTTTAAAAAAAATCAATGCTAATCCTTTGTCAATAAATGAGCCCCTATTTTCCCCCTCATGTCTACAGTCCTTTAATCATCATTTTTTTCTATTTGCCATCACAAGATTCTTATCATTGCCAATCACATTGGCATTAATGCTTCTGTTGCATTCCTTAGTTGTTCACCCATTGCCTTTTACAGATTCTTCCAATAATCCCTAGAAGTTAGTTTATCCTATTGTTCAACAACCATTTGCACTTGAGGGCAAAGTTCCTGATCTTTTCCTATCCTTCACGCTTACTCTTCCTTTGTTGTTCTGTCTGCTGTTATGGCAGCCTCGGTTGGCAGACTTTTTGTCTCCTTTGCTGTCACGCCAAGATCCACCCGGTGTTTTTATATCTATGAGAAAAGGCTCGGCGATTCGCTGGGCTACTGGGTTCATCTAACTCAGTAGGCAGAGCGCAAACATTGGAACATCTTCTGGTATTTGTTTTTTTTCTTGTTGTCTGTTTGAAACTGGAGTTGCTAGAGGCTTAGTGTCTCTCATTCAGAACTCAAAGTCAGCTAGCATAGTCAGTAATTCAATCGCCACGCTGCCCTTGTGTACTTTGGGTCAATCTTGCTAGGATTAGATGGTGTAAAGAAAGCTTTTAAGAATCCAAGGAAAGAGTAATAGGCATTTGCTAATTGCTAGTTGTCCCTGAAGTCTAGTGGATAAACTTCACAGTCCTGTATGAGGCACTTCTATCTTCAGAGGCAGTAACAATAGCAACACTGTCTATTTACTAAGTCTGCACTACTATTAATCTTCTCATTGTTCCCACCACCCATCTCCTTCCACTTATGACTGTATGACTGTAATTTTGTTACTTGTATCCTTACGATTTATATTGATATTGTTTCCTGATTGCTTATTTGTACCCTATGACTATTATTAAGTGTTGTACCTTATGATTCTTGATGAACATATCTTTTATGTACACTGAGAGCATATGCACCAAGTCAAATTCCTTGTGTGTCCAATCACACTTGGCCAATAAAAAAATTCTATTCTATTCTAACAGACAATGTGGGCAAACAGCTTGTTCTAAGGCAGCAGCTTCCCTGCCTACTTCTGAAGTGGAGCGACATTCATTTTTTGAATCTCCTCTGGCAATTTTGTATTCTGAATTTGTTGAGAAAATATGAACAGTATGTATTCAAGAGATGCAAAACAGTGCCTGTTATTGTCTTCCTGAGCACATTTCAAGGTGCTTTTGGATACCACAAAACCCTAAATACATTACAGCCCGTAGCATTTAACCTAATATAAACCTATCCAGGTTTATCCCAAGTCCCAACTGCATGTGAAATGTGTCGAGTATTAAATACCCCTCGACACCACATCACCTTGATGGTATGGAAGACCATGAAGGGGGTGGGGGGATATTGCCTGAGGATCCGGAACATACTGACGGATTCCAACAACGGAACACGGTGGAGAGGGGTGTTGCATTAGGACACCATGCACACTAATAGTGGGTGATGGACGGGATACAAGAAGAGGGGTGGGTGGATTACAGGAACGGGAATGAGAACGTACATCAGCAGCTGAAGAGATGATAGCGAGGCGGAGAATGACGTCACACGCCTGCGACCAAAGGCAAACGAATGAACGGAACAAGCAGCGGATTTGACTGTAACAGCTGTGAGGGATTGCCTAATGATAGTTAAATGTATCCATGCCCTATAAAACCGGGGAGTTAAGATGTCTCCGACTTTGTTTCTGCTTAGCAGCTCAGTGCCTACTGTACGCTGCTGTGTTGATTTCATTAAACCGGGTTTTGGATCGAATCCCTCCTTTTGTGTGTGCGTGTTCGTTTGCGCCCGGTGAAGCACTGGCAGCTCCAGAGGGGCTGAGAAAATGGTCCAATCAATTCGTATTTTCATAAGAAGCTTCTCCTTCTAATGTGTGTGTGGCAGAGGTGGTATTCAGCAGGTTCTGACCAGTTCTGGAGAACCGGTAGCGGAAATTTTGAGAAGTTCGGAGAACCGGCAAATACCACCTCTGGCTGGTCCCAGAGTGGGGTGGGAATGGAGATTTTGCAATATCCTTCCCCCAGGAGTGGGGTGGGAATGGAGATTTTGCAGTATCCTTCCCCTGGAGTGGGATGGGAATGGAGATTTTGCAGTATCCTTCCCCTGCCACACCCACCAAGCCATGCTCACCAAGCTACACCCACAGAACCGGTAGTAAAAAAAATTTGGATTTCACCACTTTAGTTCACAGAATTAGGGGCTTTAGTTCACAGAATTCCCCAGTCAGCACAACCATAGTTATAAAGTTTAACATGTGAAATCCACACCCTTGAGGGTACCATGAATGATGATGGTTGTCCTAAGATATAGATGTTTACTGGGAATGACAGGAACAAGAATCAATGTATCTGGAAGCCCTCTGGTTGGATAAAGGTATTTTGTCTGTTGTGCTGCCTATAATTTAATCTGAAAAACTCTTTCAAATCTTATACCATGGCTACTTTATTATATTATATTTTGAGTTGCTCAGATGGAAGAAATGCAGAGTTGTAGATAAAAGTAATGACCATGTGCTAATTTACATGTATAGTATAGGTACTGAGAAGTAATGACTAAAGCTAGATAGATGTAATTTATTCTTAAACTACATATATATTTTATTAAAATAAAAATATATATAAATCTAACAGTTCTTGGGGCCTCTAGTGTGGCCCATGTGGTACCACTATTCTACGAGCTGCACGGGCTGCCAGTTTGCTTCCAGATTCAATTCAAGGTATTGGTTCTTACCTTTAAATCCCTTCCTGTCATGGGTCCAGGTTATCTGAGGAACCACTTCACTCCAAATGGGATTAGCCCACCCCACCCATGCTGGCAGAAGGGGCATGCTGTGAACACTATCAGTCAAGGAGTTTGGCTGGTGGGGTCCAGGAGAAGAGCCTTTTCTGACATGGCTCCTGCCCTTTGGAACATTGTGCCTCCTGAGGTGAGATCCACACCCATCTTTTGGCTTTCTGGAAGGACCTGAAGATCTGGCTCTGCCTGACTTGCCCATGGCCCCAATGAAGGCGTGACACTCGTCTAGAGATGCTTAATAGCCTAAGATAAGACCCCACCTCCTCCCCATGTATATTTTGCTTCCTTCCTCCCCACCTTCGTCAATTTTAAATCAAATTTTAATATTTTATATTGGTGCTTTATTGATCAATTGTAAACCACCTAGAGTCACCTTTGGTGATATGGGCAGCATATAAATTTAATAAATGGATAATTTTATATCTCACTCTGCAGATATAACTCTGGTAAGGTGCTAAATAGTGGGGACAATTTCAAGCTCCTTTTTTTTGGATTCACACCTATCTTCTGTAAAGCAAAATACGTAGCTTTTGAAATCATGGTTTCAATTGTGTTTGCACATTGGGATTAACCATATTTTAAAAATTATATTTTAGTGACTACTACTGGGGTTTTACGCATAATGATGTCCTATAGATCAAAGAACACTTCAGTTTAGCATATACGTGGATTTAGCTTGAAGAGGATAATTTCTTCTTTCTCTTGCTTCTTGGATTGTCAACTCTGTATAGATATTGTTGCACTGCTCTAGAATACGGTTCAACTTTTTCAGACCACAGAACCTATGCACGCAGAAGCGTGTCCACATGTGCTTACTGTTTGCATGGTAATTATCATAAATCTAAACGTTGGGTTTCTTTACCACTGAATATGGATTTTACAAAGAGGCACGGCCATGGAAGAGAATCCCAAATTGGGTTGGGTTTGTTTTTCTACCTGCAATCCTTTGACAGAATGTGAAGGTTTCCTTTCATTTTAAAGCTATTCTTCCAGAATTATTAAGGGAAGAGATCATAAAGGTGGCTATTTTTGCTCGTACAGCTGAGCTGTTTTGAATTTCCTTACAGATCAACCACATAACCTCAAACTGACCTTAATGTAGGCAAAAAGGAGTAGTTATATTCAAGGCTTAGAAAGCAGTAAACAAAGGACTTAGTTTCGAACAATGTGGGAGAGAAAATAGAAACAAAACTCTTTCCCCCGACTTCACAAACCCTGTATTTTACTGGTTATAGTAAACTACTGTAAAACAGGGAATGATCATGTGGAAATTGGATAGTGAGAAGTCTCTTGACATTGTCCTTAGCTTGCTGATCACTTGTGATGCAGGCTCTATTGCACACGTACTATAAAGCATGAGAAACAAGGATTTCCAGCAAGCATCAAGACATATCCTAGCCAGTGGTGGGTTCCTCCCCATTCGGCCCGGTTCGGCCGAGCCAGTAGCGGTGACGATATGATGTCATCAAACCGGTTCTCTTTGTCCAGGAGGTGAGCCCCCCCACCCCTCCCCGCGTTATTCCTACCTTTTATTTCTTCTTTTTTTGCCCAGCTGATAGGTGCAGCAGAGTGGATTGCCGCACCTCAGCTGGGCAGATTCGTAACGCGGAGTGCAAGCTTGGCACACAGGCGAGTGTAGCAAGAATGCGCGCGGTGATCGCGCGCAAAGCACGTGCATGAAAAGAACTGGTAGTAAAGCCGGTTAGAACCCACCACTGATCCTAGCGCTAAATTCAGCCCCATTCACCTTCCTGTCACCACAATCTAGTACAGGTAAAGCCAACAAAGTACCTATATCAGTCAAGCAGAGGAACGATTACAACTGGAGTTCAGAGTCAATGTTCAGGATCCCATTGCTAACAGTAGCCTCACGGGAGAGAAGACAAGGACCAGAATTAATATTTGATATAGCAGGAGCTATTTTCACACACCCCCCCCCCCCACCGTGGCAACATTCTTAAAAAAGAATTTTAAAAATTCTTTTTAATCTTTAAAAAATTAAAGTCGGAGTCAGTTGATAAGGTTATGGTTACTGATTATGGTTACTGATTACTGGTTATGGTTACTGATACCCCTATTATTATTTTTCCTTTTAAAATACATGGCCCTTTGTTTGGTCTCTACTAAAGATGTTTAGCATCAGGAGCATATTCATTTTTGTTCTTTAGTCCCGATGGTGGATAAGGGTGCTCAAAATGGAAAACTGCATGCATTTAGACTTTTGCCATGTTAAACAAAATCGTACTTAGCATTTTTTTCTTTAGAAAACCAGGCTTGTTATTTTCCCCAACCTTACTTTGTTTATTTAGCTAACAAACCAAGAGATTATAGAAGCCACCAAGAGTTTATTTTATTATTTATTTCCCAACTGTATTGTTTTGATAAATAAATCAAGACAGCTAAATATATTTCTTTCTCCTCCCATTTTCCTTACAACAATAACCCTTTGAGGTGAGTTGGGCTGAGAGAGAATGACCGGTCCAAAGTTACCCTGCCAACTTTCATTACTAAAGTGCAGAGGTGGGTTTCAGCAGGTTCTGACCAGTTCTGGAGAACCGGTAGCATAAATTTTGAGTAGTTTGGAGAACCGGTAAATACCACCTCTGACTGGCCTCGCCCCCATCTATTCTCTGCCTCCTGAGTCCCAGCTGATCAGGAGGAAATGGGGATTTTGCAGTAACCTTCCCCTGGAGTGGGGTGGGAATGGAGATTTTACACTATCCTTCCCCTGCCATGCCCACCAAGCCATGCCCACCAAGCCATGCCACGCCCACCAAGTCACGCCCACAGAACCAGTAGTAAAAATTTTTGAATCCCAGCACTGCTACACCACTAGACCAAATTGGCTCTCTTAGTTACTAGCTAACTGTGTAACTAATATACTCTAGTGCAGCGGTCACCAACCGGTGGTCCGTGGACCACTGGTGGTCTGTGAGAAAATTTTGGTGGTCCTCAGAAAAATTATTTGCATTTTTTATATTGCCCTAAATCAGGGGTCCTCAAACTACGGCCCCTGGGCTGGATCCATGCAATGAACGTTTGTGTTACTGCAGAGAGTTTCCCCCTTTGGGGTCTTTTGGTGTGGGTCGGAGGGGGCATAAATTCCAACTTGGGGTCTGCTTCAGCCTCCTGGTGTGGGGCTTTGGATGAAGGCTGGAGGGAAGTGCCGCTCGGAGGACCTCGTTCTAGTGGGACTGCATCATGGCCTGGAACTGGCTGACCATCTCAGCCCGCTGAACCTCCAGGTGCCAGTACCTGGCCTTGCACTCACACAGGTCTTCCCTCTGCTTGGAAAGCCTTTGCTCGTAGTCCTCAGTGAGGTGCTTCTGCTGAGCCTGCTTCTCGTCCGGATCCAATTTGAACTGAGCCAGCTGTTTTGCCAATTCTTTCTCGTGGTGGCTGCTTAGCTCCAGCAACTACTTCCTGTTGGGGCCCTAAGGAACCCAGGTAGGCAGGTGAGGACTGGCTGGGAGGGGAGGGGCGAGTAGAGGCCGGCGAGTTGCCCCTCCACATGAGTGACATCGAGTTGACCACGCCCACCTAGTCACATGACCACTTAGCCACGCCCACCCAGCCAATCATTAGGCAGATCATATTAGTGGTCCGCGGGATTTAAAATTATGAATTTAGTGGTTCCTGAGGTCCGAAAGGTTGGGGACCCCTGCTCTAGTGACTTGTGATTGAGACAAGAAAGGAAGGAAGATAAATAGGTAGGTATGGGGGAACCAAGGGAGAGAACAATGTGCCAAAGGGATGGTTTGCAAACTTCACTTTTCTTTCTAGTTGAGAGAAAATTGAAGACAGTCTTTCTTTTTAGAAGTCTGTTTTTGTTTGCTATCGGTTGCGACTTTGAAAAAAACCAAGCAGAATTGGACCTGGTTAGTAATTGTATGACCACTGAAAAATCTCAGAGTTAAAAGGGAATTTTTTTTTTCTGGAAGAATTTGGAAGAAGAAACAAAACCCTCCCCAACCCACCCAGCCCCCAAATGATTGGGGTTCCCTTGTGGCTCTAAAACTAAGTTGCCCACTCTTGCAATGGGACACAAAATTAGGAGCGTGGGAACTTTTGACAGATACACCTCAGTATTCTGGGAATATTAAGAGATGCTGTTGGTGCTGCAATGAAGCAGCAGCTGAGAAGTTTCCCAGTGTACAGAAGACACAAGGCTTCCATTGTGTTCTCAATTGGCCTCATTATGGGATGAAGCCTGTGCTTAATTTTTTGTCAACATGAGCATACCCAGATAATAATGCACTCTAAATGTCTGTAAGCAACTTCTTTTGTAATCTGATGGCCTTTTCTGCCTGTGGTTTAAACTTTGACATATGTGGTAGCACAATATGCCATGCAACCAAATGTCATAGATGTTTCCTGAGGCCCAAACCGAAAAAAATTAAACTTGATACCCATCACCCATGTACAGATTGATCTGCCTAGCCATGAACACATCTGGAGAGTAAATTATGCTATTTTTGACTCCAACTATCTGTTTCTTTCTCATTGCTAAATGGCACTCATTTACTATTTCTCACCATGTCAAAAACAAAAAACAAAATTTATGGGAGAGGGAATCTAATCAAGATTTGTGAGTTTCAGGAGCTGCTTATTTGATTACTTAATGAAGTAAAAAAAAATTAAGGTTCAATTCAAATGAATTTCCTACTGCAAGCTCTAATGTGTGTTTCTAAACATGTATTAGCACTAAGTATGTGTTTTTAGATGAAGGTTTTATCCAGTGGTGAAATTCATTATTTTTTTACTACCGGTTCTGTGGGCGTGGCTTGGTGGGCATGACAGGGGAAGGATACTGCAAAATCTCCATTCTCTCCTCACTCCTGGGGGAAGGATATTGCAAAATCTCCATTCCCACCCCACTCTGAGGCCAGCCAGAGGTGGCATTTGCCGGTTCTCCAAACTACTCAAAATTTCTGCTACCAGTTCTCCAGAACCTGTCAGAACCTGCTGGATTTCACCCCTGGTTTTATCTCTTTGATTTCCCCCCCTCCAATTCAGCTGAGTCGTTGCAGAGTAAAAAATCCAGCTCTTGCTGATAGCAAAGGACTACATATAAGGTACTTGGGGTTAAACACCTCTATATTTCTTTGGAACACATTGTAGGAAGTTAGCATCCACCCCTCTCCTAGAAGAATAAAATATTCTAGGAAATATTAAAAAGGCAGAATATTATACCTCCCTGGATGAGAAATGGAGAAACATGTTTTTAGGCAGGAATCAGACTCACTCTTAATAGTGCCCACATTCTCAATAGTCCACAGCAGATGTCAGCACTTAGGAGATAAAGAGATAACTAGATCTATTAATCAGCAAATGCCCTCACTCAAGAGCTAGGATTAGCCCTCTACCCATCTAGCAACAGAATTCACCACATGGCACCTGGGGAGATTGCATCACCCAGCAAGGCTCAACCAAGCCTGGGACTCAACCAGGCTTGGTTGAGCCTACAACCTACAAAGCTACCCCTGCATGGCCGCATGGGAATCTGACAACCAATCAGAATACAAGCTCAAATTCAAAGCCCAACAGAGGGTATAAATCTCTCTCTCTCTCTCTCTCTCTCTCTCTCTCTCTCTCTCTCTCTCTCACCCATGTGCTTTTTTGCCCAGGGCTTCAAAACCATGTGGTCCTGTCCACCATTAAACCATCTTTTCAAGCAGTCTCCATGTATCCAGTGTCTTTCTCCCCACTTTGAACTGAAACCAAATGGACATTTCTTCCAACAACCTAATTGTTAATGGTGTGGAAGTGAAGGTGAGAGAAAGCAATTTGTAAAGTTAATTCACATTTTAACCCAGGTAGATTTCACATTGATATTCCCAAGCAAAGACTGCATTTCTGTGGGGAAAATAACCCAGAGTTCTCTTACTATGTTTCAACAATATTATACTGTGGGAAGCCACCCTCTTCCTAGAAGAATGAAATATTTTAGGAAATATTAAAAAGGCAGAATATTATATTTCCCTAAAGGAGAAATGGAGAAACATGTTCTTAAAAGACAGAAAGCAGACTCAATCTCCCTGCCCTCAGCAGATACCGAGACTAGCTTTTAGAAATGCAAATTATGGTAATTCATTCAAGACAGGATATTTTGAAACAAAGGCAGAATGGTAGGATTAGCTCTCATTCAAAATCCAACACAAGACGAAGCCATTAAGCCACAATAGAAATCGCCCAACACCCTTTCAGAATACAAACCTCTTCATTGCATCATCTCAGAGCAGTCCAAACTTCAACCAAACATAGCTCAGACAAACACCTAGGACAGGGGTGTCAAACTCACGTCATCACAGCATTGTCATCTGACGTATCACAACTTTCTCCCCCCCTTCGCTAAACTGGGTGTGAGCATGGCCAGCACATGACGCATCTGGCCTGCGGGCTGCGAGTTTGACAGCCCTGACCTAGGATTTGTACTTTGCCTATAGAGCCAGCTATGACCCCTACATAACCCCTACATGGCCCCATGGGAGTCTGACAACAGCCAATAGAATACACATTCTTGCACAGGAAAGGAAGCTCAAGTGCAAAGCCCAAGAGAAAGTATAACCCCCCCTCTCAACTTCATGTGGTCAGCTGCACCAGAACCATGTGCTTGGTGGTTCTGTTCATCATTAAACCATCTTTCCAATCAGCCTCCATGTTTCCAATGTCTTTCCCCCAGCTTGGAACTGAACCAGATGGATATTTCTTCCCACAATACCTAAGAATAAAATGAGTTAGAGTACAAAATACAGGTAGTCCTCAATTTATGACCACAATCAAGCCCAAAATTCCCATTTTATGACCTTTCTTCCCACGATTGTTAAGTGAATCTGGCTTCTCAATTGACTTTGCTTGTTAGAAGGTCACAAAAAGGTGATCACATAACCCAGAGACACTGCAATCATAATAAATATATGCCAATTGCCAAACGTCTGAATTTTGATCATGCGATTATGGAAATGCTGCAACGATCATAAGTATGAAAAATGGTCACAAGTAGCCTATCTCCTAAATTAGCTACAGTGGTCAGAGATGGGTAGATCTAATCAATAAAGTTATCTTATCTAGGGGATTTGAAGAACATGATGTAAAATGCAGGCCTAAACATGTTTTCTGCAAAACATGGTTAGTCAAAAACCTGAGCTTTGGGGTTGTTGATGCTTTGAAAGAACCATGGATTGCTGGGCTAAGAGGATTCTAGACTGAAAACTGAGCAAAACAAATTCTGAGGCAATTTTGTGGCTTCTTTTAATTCGAGGATGTTTTGACATCATTAGAAGCTGTCCCACTGTAATTGTCAGTCTGGATCATGTGAAGAATGTTTTGCTAAATATAAAGGATTTCATGTGCAGACAAAATTGTCCCTAATCCACTGGGGAATAGGAATCAAGGCAGTAAATAGAAGCCAGGTCCAAAGATTTTTTTTTTTGTATCATTAATAAATAGAAGCTTCAGGTAGTCTGTATATGTAACATATAGGCAGCATAATGAAAAAAAATTGGTTTAGAAAAATAGGGAAATTTCAGAGACAGTTAAATAATTGGTAGGCAAGCTACGTGGGAGGTGAAAAGTAAAGACAAGTTGTGGGTTATTACTAGACTTTTTTTGTTACACCAATATAAATCTTGGAAAGTAGTAGAATCTGCATCAACTTAATAGAGATCAGGATCTATTTCTCAGTCTCCAACTATCATTTCCACTAAGTGAATATTCTGGATAATTGTACAATTTCTCATTAAGGCACTTTCTAGCTGCAATTATACTTGACTGAACAAGAGTAAAAAGAGATGAGTTAAAAGAAAGAAACTCAAGGACACAAAAATACATTAGCATAAAGATAGGTTTCAAGCAGTAACTTTTAAAAATGGTTTAAAAAATTAAAGTGACTGATGTAACACCATTAAAATCTGCAGTGGTGTCTGGCCTATGACATGTGCAGTTGGCTGTAGTCAATAATCAAAAAGTGGAAGTTGTAGGACAAGCCAAAAGTCAAAGTTATTGGTGGAGGAGAAAAAAAAAATGACACTACAATGTGAGATGCCCCAGGATTTAACCCTCTCTCCAGTGGTGGATTGCCCCCGGTTCGCACCAGTTCTATAGAACTGGTAGTAAAACCGGCGGGAGGCTCCGCCCATCGACCCCGATGTCACCAAAATGCTTCTGCGTATGCACAGAAGAGCGCACGCACGGCTCCGTTGCAAACCTGTAGTAAAGGTAAGTAGAACCCACTCCTGCCTCTCTCTCATTCTATTCAACATCTCTATAAAACTAGAAGTAGACATCCTCCATCCATGATTTTGTGTGTGTGTGTGTGTGTGTGTGTGTAAGCATTCTTCGGTGGATATCTTAATCTCTGGACCAGTGGTGAAATCCAATTTTTTTTTACTACCAGTTCTGTTGCCGTGGCTTGGTGGGCATGGTGTGGCTTGGTGGGCGTGGCTTGGTGGGCATGACAGGGGAAGGATACTGCAAAATCTCCATTCTCTCCTCACTCCTGGGGGAAGGATATTGCAAAATCTGCATTCCCACCCCATTCTGGGACCAGCCAGAGGTGGTATTTGCCAGTTCTCCGAACTACTCAAAATTTCCGCTACCGGTTCTTCAGACTGCTCAAAATTTCTGCTACTGGTTCTCCAGAACCTGTCAGAACCTGCTGGATTTCACCCCTGCTCTGGACGCTTAATCTCTAGAAGCTGTAAGGAACCAGATGGAAATTGGTTTAGGATGAATTCCACTAAGACCAACGTGCTTTTGGTACAGAAGCCTTCTGATTAGTTACAGGATCATTGCATCTTATGTACAATTTGCACATAAGAATTATTTTTTCCTTTATACACCACTCTGAGACTGGCGACTATTGCAGAATTAGCAAATGGCCAAACTGCTGCACTATCACAACTCTTTCTGGATCAGCAAGTACTGTTGGCAGTCCTTATAATTTCTCATCTGATTTACTGCAATTTGCTTTATTGGGAGCTGATGTTGAAAATAAATCAGAAGCTGCAGCAGATTCTTGGTTTTGTGTTGTTTTTGTACTTTTTACAGAATTCCTTGTTTTAGATTGTTTTTATAAACTATGGAGAGTCAGTGGGAATCAGGTACCATATAAATAACAGCAGTAAACATCAACGCTATTAATAACAAGGATCAACACTGTCCATATATACAGCCAAAGATGTTGCAATGGAGTTTGGCTTGGAGAAACGTGCCACCCTTACCATCAACAGGGGTAAAGTATGAAAACTGAAGGAAACAAGATTCCCCATGGAAATAATGTCCAGCGTCTGGATGAAGACAATTATTACAAATATGTGGGCATCCTTCAAGTTGACAACTTGAAAGGCATGATGACAACATGAAAGGCAATATTAAAGGAAAAAGACTAGTGCCACTTCTGCAAGGAAGCTGAAGAAACAGTGAGCTACCTAGTTACCTGCTGCAAGAAGAATCTACCGACTGACAACAGCATGACCAAATAGCAACAATGGTGCATTGGAATAGCTGCAAGAAATGCCATTTGCCTGCAAGCAAGAACTTGCCGAAGCAAAATAGACAACGTAATAGAAAATGAAGAATCTGATGTGCTCTGGGACGTTAGAATTCAAACAGACAAGCACCTCCCACATAACACTCCAGACTTAACAATTGTTGATAAGAAAGACATAAAAGTCTTTGGGGATGTTTTAATGCCTGGAGACAGCAGAATAATAATAATAAAAAGAACTGGGGACTATCTCAAAATACAAAGACCTGCTACTCGAAGTAGAACATCTGCAGCAAAAGTAAGCAGATGGTACCGATAGTAATGGGTGCTTTGGGTGTAATCCCAAAACATCTGGAGCACAACTTGAACACCATCAATCAATTGCAAAGGACAGTTTTACTTCGAAATGCATACATCCTGCGATGATACTTATGACATCATTCAATAACATCTGCCCATCCCAGATCCTTGGGAAGAACTCCATAGGTCAGGAGTGTCAACTGGAAGCCCGCGGGCCAGATGCATCATGCGCAGGCCACACCCACCCCGGCTCCGCGAAGGCAAAAAACATCTCGCTATGTCTCAGTATGTCACAAGATGTGATCAAGTTTGACATCCGTGCCATTGCTGGATAAAAATGGCAAATTCAGTCTAAACATCTGGCTAACTATGTGACCAACCATAACAAAGCATTAAACTTGTATACACACACACACACTGCTTGCTGTTCATAACTTAAACCACATGCATGTATTTTCAACTTGGAGATCCAACATTACTGCAAACGCATGTCACTTCTGAGTTCAATACTGCCCTTTAAATTAAGAAGAGCAGGGCATAATTATGCTGTATTGTATGTACTAATATATACCAAGTGAGTCCAAGTTCTAAAAATATATTGAATGCTGACCCATATTTTGAATAAGTACATAGTAATGTCTAAACTATCTCCGTAGTATTTTATTACACTTTACCCTAGAGGAAGTTAGTTTAAAAACAAAAACAAAAAATAAATGAACTTTGTTCTGGTTGGATACGTACAACATTCCTTTTCCTATATATACACGTTTATTAATCCTCTTACCACAAATGGAAGAAGGGAGGGGATAGGTTTAGGATCTGGAAGGTGTGGCAGAGTAGCTTTCTAGAATATGTTAAGTTCTCTGCCAGCAGAGAAAGATTCCCGAGAATCAAAAGTAGGTTTTCTGTACCACATAAAGTGGGTTATGAAGTTCTTCCTTTGCCCTGCTCATTAGTCTTCCTACTTCTTAAATGATTTCTGCCTGCTCGCATTCTATTCAAGGTGATCTCAGATTTCTAAGAAGATAATATTATTGAGCAGATGCAGCTGCTGCCATGGAATGATAAAATATAGGGCTCCATTTCTCCATGTGAAGATGCAGATAATCCTCAACTCAATTGAGGCCTTTGAACTATGGTGCTGGAGAAGACTCCTGTGAGTCCCTTGTCCTGAAAGATTATCAAACTGATCAGTCCTAGAGGAGATCAACCCTGACTGTTCTTTAGAAGGTCAGATCCTGAAGATGAAACTCAAATACTTTGGCCACCTGATGAGAAGGAAGGACTCACTGGAGAAGAGCCTAATGCTGGGAAAGATTGAGGGCAAAAGAAGAAGGGGACGGCAGAGAATGAGGTTGCTGGATGGAGTCACTGAAGCCATAGGCATGAGCTTAAATGGACTCCAGAGGATGGTAGAGGACAGGAAGGCCTGGAGGAACATTGTCCATGGGGTTGCATCACAACATGACCATAATGGAGGCTGGAATTTCCATTGTAAGTCATGATGGTTGTATGTTGAGGCAACCATGTGACCAGACCCAATTTTATGACTTTTTGTGGTGGTAATTAAGTAAAAGACTTGGCTGTTAAGTGAATCATTGTATTCCTATGGGATTTTTTGGGCTGGAAACTGGCTGATAAGGCCAGAAACTAGCAAAAATCAATGAAATCATGGGCACATGACTGCAGAACATCGCAACTGATGTAGAGGTGAACAGGTTGCCAAGCATCTGAAATATGATTATGTGAGGTCAGACATTGGAACTCTGGAATGGGATGGAAGTAGTTTTGGGGAGGTTCATTTTAAATTGAGGATTACATTTACCAGTTTTATTCATTTATTTAAATTCATTGGGCTCCCAACTTCAGGGGGAAGATGCTTCTGCTATCACATTTACTATGTAGGTATGCAATTTCTATACCAATGGATAGTATGGTTAGCTCCTGAAGAGGCACAGAAAAGGTAGATTGGGATACTTGAGTTGGTGATCTCTTCTGAAATTTATAAAAAAAGGATTATAATTATGGGAGATCTGACTCTACAATCATATATTAATCTCAATATGAAATAAAAAGCTTGGGCAACCATGATGTGTTGGATAACAATCCATTTGAAAGGTATTTTCCAATGAAGCTTCTCTCCTAGTGGGCCATTAAAAAAAACCAATAATGGAATCACTTACAGTTAGGAATGTAAGTAGACCGTATGTGGATACTGTCATTATATGATTTAGTCACTAGAGGGTGATGGACATCCACATCTGGATAAAGATAGCAAGCAGTTCCTGTTTGGTTCTTAAAAGGGACAATTTTGTTGTGTAGGTTCATAATTGATGTGTCCTCTTAGCTGATCTCATGAGCATCTCAAAAGTTTTATAAGTTGAAGACAACTGGCTCTAAGCTTCTGAAGAATTTCTGAGATGATGTGAGTTGCAATGAAACCATTGAGTGATAATAATTATGTATAACTTCTTCTGACCTGAGGGAATTGCTGACAGCTACAACTTATTGTCCAGATATTTCAATAAGTATTCAAAGAAAAGTGAAAGCATGCTTAACAAATGCAGTTTTACTATACTGTTTTTGTGGTTAAGTTAATTAAGTTCATGATAATTTGAGATTTGAGATCTCAATAGAATATCCATGGAGTGGAGCTTGAGTATTGTTCTTCAGTGGGATTCTGAGAAAATCCACTACTAGATTTACCTATGAGGCAAATCTTGTCAAATCATTGTTGTCCCTAACAGTAATTTAAATGTGTTATCTGTAGTATCTGAACAAGTAACTTATTTGAAGTTTTATTTGAAGTTTCTCCAACTGACATACCATAAATGCATGTCTGTCATTCAAGCATCCATTCCACACCAACAAGTATATCCCATTCCCAAATTAATACAGCTGAGCAGAATCCTGGGCAGGTGGAGGTGGGTGGAATCCATTCCTATCCCTTCAACTAATCCTACTGCATTTCACTACTATCCTACTTTCATTAATTTCTGGGCATTTATATCTTGAAGGACCTCTCATGCACTATGAATGTTAACATGCTTGCGAAGAAGGCACAGAAGAGGCTGTACTTCCTGAGAATGCTCAGGAAGATAAATCTATCTCAGCATCTACTTCTGTCCTACTATTGCAGCATCATTGAGAGTGTCCTGAAATACGGCATTCTTGCATGGTATGGGAGCAGCTCTGTAGCAGACAGTAAAGCTCTACAGAGAATCATTAAAATTGCCCAGATTATCATTGGGCTCCAGCTACCAGCTCTGGATGACATCTTCGAATCTCGCTGTTTGAGGAAGTTGCATAACATTCTCAGAGACTCTTCCCATCCTGCTTACAATCTTTTTGGACTGTTGCCTTCTGGCAGAAGATACAGAACAATTAAAACTCGGACCACATGTTTTCTGAATACTTTTATATCAGAGCTATAATTGCACTCAACAATGAACTAAAGGGCCATCATCAGTGAGCTGTTGGACAGCATTACTTAGTCTGTTGTGTGGTTGTTTGGGTGGTTTAGGGGTGGGGAATTGTGGTGGGTGGGAGTGTGTTTGGGGATTGTTATGTGTGTTGGACCTGGTCTTTGGGTGTTAAGTGAATTTTGTTGTATGGGTATACTCTGTATACATGTACAATGACAATAAAGTTATTATTATGGCTTAGGGCCGGGGTATTTGCGAGACCGCCTTCTGCCGCCGATAGCCTCCCACTGACCGGTTCGCTATCACAGAGAGGGTCTCCTCAGGGTGCCGTCGGCCAGGCAGTGCCAGCTGGCGACCCCCAGGGGGAGAGCCTTCTCTGTGGCAGCACCTGTCCTCTGGAATGACCTGCCCCCTGAGATACGCACGATATCAGACCTCCGGACTTTTCATTGGGCCCTGAAGACACACTTGTTCCATCTAGCTGGGCTGGCTTGATCCCATCCTCTCAGTTTTTTAATCGAAATTCGGTTTTAATTGGGTTGTTTTAAATTCGGGCCAAAATTATTTAATTGTTTTTTAAAAATGTTTTTAAATTTTATACGCTATGTTTTATCCTGACTGTACACCGCCCTGAATCCCGCAGGAGAAGGGCGATATAGAAATATAATAAAATAAATAAATAAAATAAAATAAATAAATAAATAAATAAATAAATAAATAAATAAATAATAATTATTATTGTGTATGGCATTGGTCAACCTTGGCCACTTGAAGATGTGTGGACTTCAACTCCCAGGGTGGGGGATTCTGGGAGCTGAGGTGCACACATCTTCAAGCAGTTAAGTTGAGAAATGTTGATCCTGGGAAACTAATGATCATCTTCCCTAAGACTCCAAGGTCTTAAAAAGTATGCTGTGATGTTAAGGGTTAATCTGCATTAATTTGTTCTGGTTGCAGGGGAATTCGGGATTACAAGGTTTATATCACAGTTTTATGGAACTTCAAGATCTATCTTGCCATGGTGGTGCAGTACTGCATGCTAACTCTGCCCACAGCCAGGAGTTTGATCTCGACCAGCTCAAGATTGACTCAGACTTCTATCTTTCTGAGGTATGTAAAATGAGGATCCAGATTGGTGGGTGCAATATGCTGACATTTGTAACTGCTCAGGGAGTGCTCTATAAATCTAAGTGCTACTGCTATCTAGTGGGGTTCAAGTGAAATATATTAGCTTAGATGTCAGAAAGGTGGGTAGAATTAAGAAGCAGACTACCTTTAAACCAGGGGTGGGGAACTGTGGTCCTTTTATGATATGAGAATTCAGCATGGCTGGCTCAGGAATTCTGGGAGTTGAAGTCCACAAATCATAAAGGGGCCATCGTTCCCCACCTCTGCTTTAAAGAGATGTTCAGCTCAGATATTATGTTGTTTTATATTGAATCCAAAAGCTCTTTAGCGTTGTGTAAGAAAGACAGTTTCTGAAGTGTAACTCTTATTGCATCTAATCAAGCAAGGATAAAGGGCAAGTGAAGGCTTTTTACTGCTAAGAATGTAACAATAAGAACTTGGTGTTTGTGTCTATGTGTGTATTATAAGGACTGGAGGCATGTCAGAAGGGGATGTAACAACCTACACACATAGCAGGCTCAGAAAACATAGCACATACAATTAGGAATTTTGATAATGAGCCAGATATCACCAGAAGACAAATATAATTTATGGGTTGGAATAAACTTGAATTACAATATATTGGGATCAGTATATCATGAATTTAGAAGAGAAGACAAGTAAGATGGGAAACCAGTAATTGCCTAGCAAACAGAAGAGGCACTTCTTTAGTGTTAAGGGTGGCTCTGGATATATGCCATGCATTAATTTTCATTTCTTCCTTGCATATAATTTGTCTACAGTGTACTTGAACAAAGAAGGGACTAAACAACAGATGAGGGAAAAGTCTTTAATCTTTGGTCAGGATGACCAAAATCATAGGGGGAATTTAGCCAAATCAGTGACTGGCATGGCATAACTTTGCAAATGACTAACATATCTTTGAGCAGCTTAAGAATGAAGACGGCACACATGGTCCAGATTTGAAGTTGATTTGCTCTATTTTCTATCCCTAATCTGCACAGGGTTATTTTTCCTGCTATTGTCAGTGGTGGTAGATGTAGAGTTGAACACAGATTTGAAATAGAAAATGGCGGCAGGTCGATTAATTTTAATAGCAAAAGCGATGCTTGCTGTTCGTTTTGTTTTGTTCCATGTTTTTGTGTTGATCACGTTTTTAATGTCAGGGATGCAACAAATTTACGTTTTTGTAGTCCTAACTTTTAGCTTTAAGATAGAGCTATAGATAAATATTTGCACTGTATTTAGTAGATATCATAAAAGAGTACAACAGCTTTTGTAAAGCAATTCAGTTATAGTACATTATAAACCTTGCATTCAGTTAAGCACATTATTAAGCAGATTTTTCTCTTATCGAGTCATAGGAGATTTATGGGGACTAAAACTTCTTTATCAGTCCTTGGGAATTTTACAGACTGTTGTAACACAGTCCTTTCAGCAGTTCCAAGAAAGTTCCACACCCATTTGCGCCACTCAGGTGATCCTGGGGACACAGAAAAATCTCAAAGTGGCCTCAACGTCTCACTAAAAGAATGCAAATGACCAGCTGTGTACAAGGAATATAAATCCTACCATTCCCCACCACCCAGTCAGAACTGAAGAAGCTTCTTGGATGAGAAGCGAAATGTCTTCAAAGAAAAACAAGAAAGTTGCCTCTTGAAAAAAGCACTTTTGGGACAACCATGACCTAGTTGATTGAGAATCTCCATAGACATAAAGTCTCAAGTTGCTGTTTTGATTTAAGATAGAATAAACAAACTGGTTCCCACAAATGTGCTATTCATTTATATAATTATTTCAAAAATCCTATAGCAAAAGTCCTAATATTCCATTATATGAAGTGTTGGTCCCATAATTCATTTGTAATTTTCTTAAATCAGATTCTTATTTTTGCTTTTTGCCATTTATTTCTAATTCTTTAAGTTCTTACGCTTATATGTAATTTTTCTTTTATTACAGAATGAAGGGAAACTCACCAGGTGGCTTTTCAAACTGGTTGTAAAGCTCTTTAATATTCTTAAGGAAATTGCATAGGTAATTTCTGAAAGTGATTAGAAAGTGAGGCAGTGAACTCAGTATGCTTTGAAAAGCTCTGCTGTGGTTGAGAGCATGGTTCCCTTTGTCTCTTGGCACTCAAATCCATAAGAAACTGCTCCCTTTATGAGCCATCCAGAGCAGTGGTGGGTTGCTACTGGTTCTCCCCGGTTCTTGCGAACCGGTAGTGGAAATTTTGAGTAGTTCGGAGGACCGGTAAATATCACCTCTGCCAATCTATTCGCTGCCTCCCGACTCCCAGCTGATTGGCTAGAAGGAAAAAATCAGGGCTCACTTGACAAAGAAGAGAAGAAAAAAAACAAGACACCGTTGCTTTAAATTGAAAAGCCAAGAAGCCTCCCAACTGATTGGCTAGAAGAAAAAAATCAGGGCTCACTTGGCAAAGAAGAAGGAAAAAAAAAAGACGCCATCGCTTTAAATTGACAAGCCAAGAAGCAGCTGCTGGAAGGAGGTTTTTACTTGTAGAAACGAAGTGACATTCAGCAGTTCATTTCTGGGTCAGCTGAACAACAAACTGGATAAGAAGAGGGATTCTTATATGGTTCTATGTTTTTGAAGTTTGGGGGTTTGTGCAACATGGGCTTTGTGTTTCTAAAAAGGTTTGGGCGATTTCCATTGTGAAATATCCTGTCTTGAATGAGTTTTCTGCATGCTTGGAAATGGAGCCAAACTTCTGGCTTCCACTTCCTATTATCACTAAGCACCGGTAGCTGTTTTCTTCTTACAAAGTTTCCTTTATGCAGCTGACAGGAATGTGGAATGAGTATCAGGCAGGTTCCTTGTTAGCAGCTTGATTTTTCCTTGCTTTTCTTATGTGTAATATTTTATTTGGGGAAATGAAGAGGGGGGAGTTTGATTCCTTCCCAGAGCAGGTTAGTGGGGTAGGGAGGGAATGGGGATTTTGCAGTATCCTTCCCCTGTCACACCGGCCACACCATGCCCACCAAGCCACACCCACAGAACCAGTAGTAAAAAAAATTGAAACCCACCACTGATCCAGAGCACAAATCGGTGATCTTCTTAACCAGAGTGGTTCCATGGGGTTGATACACTTGCCAGTCCTTCAGTCTTAGCTGTGGTCATCATCTCCACTTGTTCAGAGATGTTTTAAATCGCCATTCTTCACCCTGAAGCCGGGAATGTTGCAGATCTTAAGCAAAGTGCTTTACATGTGATTTGTTTTAACATAGCTTTGCTGTTACTGTATTTAGTTTGGCCCTTCACTTTTGAGATGGGGAAAATACTTTCTGGCTTTATAAAGCTGGTATAATGAATATAATAAAAGAGTTAATATCAACTTCATGAAATAAATATTAGTAATACTATTTCTTAGTCTACCCAAAAATTTATTAGAAAAAAAATATGGATTTTCCAATGATCAAGGACTGATTTGAGACTGGTGGGCCACAAATATTGGGATGGTTATTTTGAGGAGAGGGAATTCCTCAGCATCATTCTCCAAAGCAAACTGCCAAGAAATCTCACTGCCAGTGTTAAACAAACCTTTCTGTCTTCCAGATTGGCAGTTGGAATCCATCCATGCTTTTAAATGGAACAGATCTTACTACTACAATATTTATAAACCGATCCAAACAACATGCAATTCTTTTCTTTTCATTCATAATTTGGATGGCATGCTTATTTTTGTAGCATCGTCTACATTAAATATAGTTTATTTTCATTCAGCTCCACTTATGGTGACTACATGGACGTATCCATTTGCTTTCTTGGCAACTACAAGGAGAAAACTTAACAGGGTTCAATGACATGAACCTTTGGGAAATTGCTTAGAAAGGGAGAATTAGTGGAAGATATCTTTTCAAAAAGGTGAGAAGAAAATTAATTGTAAAGGAAGTCATTTCCTGGTTCAAACTGAGAAGACATTTCAACATACAGATTTCTAATACATTTTATGATTTTAAAAAATCTATTGTATTTGAATCCCATATTTTATCATGCTTTTCTATACAAAATCTACATCTATAGGCAATGCACTCATAAGTGGCAAGTACAGTCAGGTCTTCAACATTTCCAACAAAATGCTGTTTTTGGCAGCATTTTCTACACAAATGTAATGGAGTCCAGTAAACTCTAAATATTATTTTTTGTTGTAGAAGTTATGATTTGAGGTCCATTAATAATGTTGCTACAGAAGTAAATACACTCTCCCATTATCTAGACCAGACCCCAGAGACTGGTTCCGTAGAGGGCGGGGGTACTGTATTTTTGTGTACTGTCTGGATCAGTGGTGGGATTCAAATTTTTTTTACTACCGATTCTGTGGGTTTGGTTTGTTGGGTGTGGCATGACTTGGTGGGCGTGGCTTGGTGTCCATGGCAGGGGAAGGATACTGTAAAATCTCCATTCCCTCCCCACTCCAGGGGAAGGTTACTGTAAAATCCCCCATTTCCTCCCGATCAGCTGGGACTCGGGAAGCAGAGAATAGATGGGGGCGGGGCCAGTCAGAGGTGGTATTTACCGGTTCTCCGAACAACTCAAAATTTCCACTACCAGTTCTCCAGAACTGGTCAGAACCTGCTGAATACCTCCTCTGGCCTGGATCCCACACATGCACAGATAAGATTTTATTCGCTTGCATGGCGAGCATGGTGGTCCATGGCTTAATGCTGATCCACTAAGCGCCCAGGGGTCGGGACCCCTCATCTAATTCTTTATTCATTTCTTAATATCTGCAAATCAAATTGATTTTAATATGTAGGTTAGGAAATATTAATAGTTTGGGAGAAAGTTTAGTGATTGTTTGGCTCAATTATCCTGTTGGTGATTTAAAATTATTTAATTGGACACCAGGGATTTTCACCAGAAAGAGCGGCCTAGTCTCTTACTCTGTCAAAACTTCATTATGACTATAGCAGCTACTGTTCTGGATGAAATGATAGAAAGGAATCAGATTTAGGCTCACAAATGGAAATCCTCTGAATGGACGAGAGTCTCTTGTGATGCAGGGCAGATTTAACATAAGCTGATGGCCCATGCCACAGATAGCTGCATTTAGCATTTCCAGAGCTCTTGGATTCCAGTCAGACTACCTCAGTCAGCCCTTCTGAATTCCAACTGAAGCAAAATCTGCTGGAGGAACTTCTGAGGACCAGTTTTATCATTGTCTCTGGAAAGACTTTCCACATTTCGGTTGCTATGTTCTGGAAGGCATATCTCTGGACTTTTGGTTCATTTTTCATAACTGGAAAATAAATTACCAAGAATGAACCACCCTGATTACAGATATGCATCACCCAGAAAGGTGTTGTGTTTTTTTAAAAATATGGTTATTGTGGCAAGGTGAGCTGCCATGCTTGAGAATTGGGTTTTCTTTTTTTGGATGGGTGGGTAGAATGTCACATAAGAAGTTGAAGATTTTCTCACTGATAAAGGATATAGTTAGGAGGCTGAAATCTCTAAAATCTATAAAAACACCTGCAAACTGTCCTATAAGCATGTTGAAGATAAAGTGTGTAAGGCAAAGAGGATGAAAACTGAGGAAAGGGAAGGGGGAACTTTTAAATCAGTGATGGCTAACCTTGCCATCGTGTGCCAGGAGGGAGGTCGGGGGGGGGGGGTCGTGCGTGTACGTGCCCAAACCCATAATTCTATGCACCCTGCCCCTGTGAATGTGCATGCGACCCCCCTGCTTCCCCTGCTCCTGGCATGCGATGGCCCGGTAGGCCCGTTTTTCTTTCTCACTTGGCTCCAGAGCCTCTCTAGGAGTCTGGGGAGGGCAAAAACAGCCTTTCCCAACCCCCCGGAGGCCCTCCAGAGGCCAGAAGCGGCCCATTTGCCAACTTCCGGTGGGACTGGAAGGCCCGTTTTTTGCTGTCCCCAGCCTCCAGAACCTCTCTAGGAGTCTGGAGAGGGCGAAAACGCCCCCTCCTGGAGGCCCTCCAGAGGCCAGAAATGGCCCATTTGCCAACTTCTGGTGGGAGTATCCCAGAAGGCCTGAAAATTAGCTGCTCGGCATGCACATGCGTATCGGAGCAGAGCTTACATGTCCACTGATATGGTTACGCGTGCCACCTGTGGCATGTGTGCCATAGGTTCGCCATCACAGTTTTATATCCTTCAGGAGATGCTGTCATTAGGAGCATCTAAGAAGGGAAGCAAGTGATGATACAAGGAGCTCAAGTGACACACAGTTGAGAGGCTATAAGAGCAAAGATAGCAATAGCACTTAGATTTATATACCACTTCTCAGTGCTTTACAGCCCTCTCTAAGTGGTTTACAGAGTCTGCATATTGCCCCCAACAATCTGGGTCCTCATTTTACCGACCTCAGAAGGATGGAAGGCTGAGTCAACTGTGAGCTGATGAGAATCGAACTGCCAAACCGCTGGCAGCCAGTAGTCAGTAGAATTTGCCTGCAATACTACATTCTAACCACTGTGCCACCATGGCTCAAGATGCTTGTGAACCATTAAGTTTTTCTATAGAGAGAGCAGGCTGACAAATCAGAGGCCTCATTTTTCTCCGATATAGTTCTGTACAAAATATAATCATTTCTGAATATACATTTGGTATCCTTGACTTTTTTTTTCTTTTATGACACATCCCCTCTATTTTGGTGGTATCTACTTGCCCAGGAGAATTCAAGCCAATAGGGCTTTTTAAAGAGAATGGTTGGTATAGTGGTTAAGGTACCTGGCTAGAAAGCAGGAGGTTTTTGTTCAAATTCTGCCTTGGCCAGGAAAGGCAGCTGGGTGATCTTAGGTCAGTTACTCTCTCTCAGCACAATTCACCTCTCAGGATTGTTGAGAAGGAAGGAGTGATGGATATGTTCACCGCCGAGTTATTTATAAAAATAATAAAGGAAGGATAAAAAACAAACAAACAAACAAACAAACAAACAAACAAACAAATAAGGGTTGCATAGTTGTTAGAAGACTAGTAGATCTTTACTCTTTACTCCCATCATGTAGTCTTCAAGAGTTTTGCAGTTCTGACATGTTAAGCCAATATTTCTTTTGATTAAACAGAGGATTGTGGTATAATTTTAGCTCCCTATTGCCTTACATGACAAATATATACAAGGGTCCTGAAGGGACCCTTGCATTGTCCTTTTCCCCACGAACCTGGGTCAGATATTATAAATGTCATTAATTAACAGGTTACAAACTTTTTTTTGTTCCAGTTCTCCATTCCAGTCCTTCTCCAGGCTCCAGACGGCTTACGAAATTTTAAAAATCCGCCATATGATGACCATTTTGTTTCTGAATAACTGAACAAAGGCTAGGAATGTTTTACTAGGCTGTAACTTCCACCTAACACCTATTTAGCACTGACACCGGAGCTGCCTTTCATTCTTATTAAGTTTAGCATCTCTCCCAGGAATGGCTGTCAGGCCATCGTCCTCATGCTCAGCCAGTTTCCTCACAGACATTAAAATTAAAAATAGAGGAGAGATAGACAAAACAGGAGACTGGCAAGTCTTTTTCCCTGCTTCCAGAATGGGTGACTCCCTCCCACTGTTCTCGTGCACTTGGTGAAGGTCTATCATGTGCTTTAACAGCTTCAAAATCTGTAAAAGAGGCCAAGGGAGTGTCCCTGTGTATAGAGACATGGAGAGACATTAGCTTTAAGCAGGGCAAAAGCTCCAGGGGAACTAGGAGATGGACCCACAGATGATAGCCCACCATTCAAGGTCACCAATTCCAGAAAATGCTCCTTCTGTTGGGAGGATAATTAGATTCCTTAGCATGGCCAAGTGTGGAAGAAGTGAGTCTTCTTCCTTACACAAAGCTCTAGAGACAAACCTGCCAAAGAATTTTTTTTCAGAAAGTTGTGAATGAAGAAACTAAAGAAAATAAATCCATCCCTGCTCCTTCATAGTCAGCAAACGCACATCTATGAACAAATAAAAAGTAAAAAGGTATTATCTTGGTTGGGGTTTCCTAATGCTCCTTGGGAATCTCTGCAACACTGCACTTCAGGAAGCAAACAAAAATATTATGACCTAAATAGGAAGAGGGGGGTGGGAAATCTGTTTTTCTTCCTAGGGCAGGAGTGTCAAACTCAAGGCCAGTGGGCTGGATCCGGCCTGTGGGGTGCTTAAATCTGGCCTGCGGGGTCGGCCTGGAAATAATAAAGTACTGGGTTGCAGTGTCTCTGACAGCCAAAATGGGGCACAGGGGGGCTGTGTGTGTGCCTCCCTCTCCTGTTTTCAGCCTAGATGGCCTCCTGCAGCACTCTGACGGTCAAAATGGGCCATTGGGAGAGGCTGCGTGTGGCACCCCCCCGCATCCCATTTTGGCTGGCAGGGTGCTGCAGAAGGCGTCCATCACGTCTTCCCTCCCCTCCCGCCGGCCCATGGAGAAGTACAATGCTGATCCGGCCCTTGAAGAAATCCAGTTTGACACTCCTGTCCTAGGGACTTTGGTCTAAAAATTGGACTCTTTTCAAGCAGTCTGAGAAAATTGCATGGTAGATATGACAGCGTCTGATGGAAAAATTATTCACAAACTCACAAATCTATGTAACAGAGAGGATAGACCTAGTAGATGTTTTCATACTGAGAAGCATCTCTTCGCAATTTTTCTTAAAAGATTTGTCCATAGATCATTCTTTCAAATAACAGAATACCAGAGTTGGAAATGACCTTGGAATTCTTCTAGTCCAACCCCCTGCTCAAGCAGGAGACCTATACCATTTCAGACAAGTACCTGTCCAGTATCTTCTTAAAAGCCTCCAGTGATGGAGCACCCACAACTTCTGAAGGCAAGCTGTTCCACTAGTTAATTGTTCTCACTGTTAGGAAATTTCTCCTTAGTTCTAGGTAGCTTCTCTCCTTGATTAGTTTCCATCCATTGTTTCTTGTCTCTTTGGAGCATATTATATTATGATGTGCTAATCCATGGAGTATTCTCTACAGTGTTCTCCACAGTGATTCCAATAGTGTGATGGCTATTAGGACAATTTCTTAATGGTAAGAGCTGTTCAACAATGGAACAGATGGTTCAAAAAGTGGTAAACATTAGAGATGCAGTGGCTCAGTGGCTTAATGATGCTCAGTGGCTTAATGATGCTGGAAATGGTCTCAGTTCCAGTGGTTTGAGCCAAAGCATTGCCTGACAGGGTGAGGTCCTGTCACTCACTTCAGCTTCTGTCTATCTGACAGTTCAAAAGCATGTTTTATGCAAGCAAATAGATAGGTACCAGTTTGGTATGGAGATGAGCTGGTGCTCTGTGTAGGCAGCCAGATTCCTAATGGCTCTGGACCTTCCCAGTTGTGTCACCCATTTGTGAGGCAGCTCTGGGAGAGGGAGGGGGCCTTGGGTGACGCTGCAGGAAAAGCCGCTCAGCTTTCTCTCTGGTGTGAAGCCAGTTCGCCTTCCTGTGACACACGTTGGGAAGTGCGCAAGCATGTCCTATAACAGTTCTTTGGCTTGTCAAGCCAAAGTTCTACTCTGCAATAGCATTGTAGTCTCCTGGCTACTGTGACATCACTATATGCTCATCATCATCATCATCATTGTGGCAGGAGTTGTTCAAATAGAGTCTGGATGGCAGTCAGTTGGAGATGCTTTAGTAGTGGATTCCTGCATGGAACAGAGGTTGACAAGATCATCTCCAAGATCTTCCAACCAATTCTAATGCTGGTCTGAATCTTGGTCCCTATATTTGGGAATTGCTTTGCTTTGTGTGAAAAGGTCATGTTGCATGATCATCAGGTACTTGGAAAATAGAAGGAGAAAAACTAACTCTGTACTATTATCTGGTGGTTATCCAGATTTTTGCACCCCAGATATAGTAGTCCAATGAACTTGACTTCTTCTTGGCAATTCTCCCCCTTCCCTTATCACAAACAGGATAAAATAAAGCAGAAGGAAACAATTTGGCGCTGCAGTACTCACTAACTGTCATCATAAAAATATCACCACTTAGCCTAGGATTATTAAAAATTTTGGGCACAGGAAAATGGTGTCTCTGTTATCAAAATGTTCAAGGATAGTTACCATTTTTGTACCTTACAAAATAAAGTAATCTGCTGAAATATATTTGCAGCCAATTTTGGTTTAAAACCAGTAACTTATCTCAGATAGTTGAGAATAAATTTTAGCTCATCTCAGTTTTCTTCTTTCCTCCAGTTCCCTTATCCGTAAGTATATCTCACACTATGAGTTATCTTGCTGCACTAATGCTAAAGTGATGAAACGCAAGACAGAGTGTAAAAACACAAATATATTGTAGAGTCTGTGTTTCTTATTATTGTACAAATAGAGCCATTTGACAGGAGTACTCTTAGCCAGGATATATCCTTTGTCTACTGTTTTATGACGGCACCATCCTTGGAATAGTTTCTACTCAACGTTGACAGTGTCTTTTGGCAACATGTTGGATGAATCCTAGCGGCTTTTAAGGGCATGCAGATCACAATGACTCCCAGCCCTGAGTGCACATGTGCAATAGCAGATGCCATTTGTTACTAGGTTCAGGCTACCAGGGGAAGGCTGCCTTGTATGCTAGGCGCCTCACAGCTGACAAGAACGATGCCCTTCAGACCATCAATAACTGTGTTTTGCAAGGCGATAATTCTGTTGGACTTTGGAGTGGCCTTTAATGTATCCTTATAACGTTTCAGTTGCTCACCTCTCTTTTGCTCTTCAAATTGTAGTTCAGGGTAGGCATGTGAGCTAGCTGTTTAGTTTTGTATCACCTTACATCATGTTTCCAATTCCAGGACATTACCATTATCCCTCTGCATTGGCTCAGCTCACACATGATTTATACAGCATAGTTGCCACTGGAAAACCAGTGCTTCTGCTTCTGTAAGGGGCAATTCTCTATTCCGAGCATAATACAGTATGTCCAAGAACAAAGGCTGTGCATTCACTTACATGGGTATTCTTGTTTCATCTCCATCGGTCCTAATTGAGACTATGATAATACTGTAGATTTGGTGAACAGATTCAATAGACGTCCTCCTGTTACTATTGGTGTTACAATTTAATATATTATATATCAATTAATATAACCTACCTTCCTTCCTTCCTTCCTTCCTTCCTTCCTTCCTTCCTTCCTTCCTTCCTTCCTTCCTTCCTTCCTTCCTTCCTTCTTCTATTTGGGGCATTATCTTACACTGCTGCTCCTTATGAAATGATGTGGCATCATGTTGTGGTCTGTTGGCCCCTCCAGCAGCCAAATCAGAGGAGGAGGTGGCATGGGAGTCAGGGTTAGCATCAAGGCAACCTGAGAGCTTTGAGGGGGGAAGAAGGAATGGAGCTGTCAGAGAGAGAGGGGGGGGGGAGGCGGAACCTGGGTCATCCATCAGCCCTCAGATGGAGAGTCAAGATCCCCCAGGTCTGGAGGTGGCTGATGAGGAAGAGGAGGAACAGCTGGGTCCAGTGCCTGATGGGTGGATGCACAGAAGGCAGAGTAGAGCAGAGCAGTGGAAATATGTGGGCCAATCCTTGGGAAGGAAGGGTCACCACTGCTAGCAAAGCCCCATCCTAGCTCTAGGGATAAAAGGTAGGGGGTAGAGATGAATAGATGTGGCAGACAACTATTCATCTCCCAGCTTGCTGGACTTGTTAGCCTGCAGTGAGAGAGAAACTTTTTACTGGGGCTCCTGGTGCTCCAACAAAGGAATCTTTGCGTTAACTTCACAGGGTTGTTGTGTTTGGGGAGCTGTGTCAGAACATATCAACTCAAGGTTGATCCCCAACTATTCAACTCTTTCATTGATAAAGATCTTTAGCCACAATCCATTAAAACTATGAATAAAACAATAATTTCATAAAAAATAATGTAGAAATAGTTGCAAATCTCTTAATGTTAGAACACCAATACACATGGATGTGTATAGCTGCCATACTCTGGACAATCTTTTCAAAAGTTTATAACTCTGTGAAACGCTTTCCTTCCAAGTCTTTATTGCATCTCCTTGGTGCATCTGCAAAATAGATCATATGGTTCAGGAAGAAAATTATGGAGAATTAAACCACACCCTATTTTGTCTGTTACAGGGTTGTCTTTTGCTGCTGTTGGTAGCTGCCCCTGATCTGTAGAGTGATCTGTAGAATCCTGCTGTCATTTTATTATTATGAATAATGCATTTGGTATCCTGTTTTTCATCCTGGAGGGCATAATTTTGTTACTATGCCAAATAACATTCAACATTAAACAGCATTTCTTAGAGCATCATGGGTCTTGCTTTATTTAGATGATGGTTGTAAAGACTTGCATCACTTTTATGCCACACCACGCTGGCTCTCTGTGTACTAATTTCCAGTTTTAACTTGGAAGTTATTTCTGCTAAAACTTAGGACCTTGAGTGATTTACTGCTCATATGTCTTTGTTTTAGTTCCTGACTTCCAAACAGCCAGCTGAGACAAGAACTCCAAGCATTAACAATTCAGAACACTCATCTGACAATGTCAAGGACATTGCTAATCATATAACATTCTACTCAAGACTGCTAAGATAGCAAAATGTTGCCTACAACCTTGAGGAGTAAATTATTGATAAGACAGTTGGGCTAAAACACAATTGAAACGTATTTCCTGAAACTGTTTATGATAAACTATTATGGATGCCCAAGCAGACTGTGGTGTGGAAGAGCTAGATTACAGTAAATGAATGTCTATCTGTTCTACCCCAGCTACGGACCCCAAAGAACGTAGCACACACAAATTCTATACAAAGCTTATTTTACTCAAATAACTTAGTCTTTATCAACCAAAAACTGTTAATAACAGCCTACCAGAATTCTAAGATAAGGTAATCACAGTCTTACTAGAGTTGGCAGAAAGCCCAGAAACAATTTTGCAGAGAATCCAGACACGAAGGAGATTGAACTAAAGTTGTTCCCTACAGCTTGCTGCAAGCGGCGTTCCTCCTTAAATAGGTTAAGGGAGTGGCCAATTAGCCACAAGCCTTACTCTCAAGGAGACCTCCTCCTGAGGAGCCACTCCTGCCTTTTGGCAGCTCTGCGCGCCCCTGCATTGAGAAGGGGCTCCTCCTCTTTGTCCTCTTCACTTAAAGGATCTTCTGGAAGTTCTGAAGGCCCTGGCTGAATCCCTGCCTCTGGCACCACATCTTCTCCAGCCTCCTCATTGTCCGACTCGAGTGCCAGCTGCACAGTCTGCTGATGCAGCACCACACCAGCCTCCTCGTTGTCGGAATCAGCTACAACCTGCACAGGCTGCTGACAGGCCACAACACTATCTAGTCTAGAATTTTATTTCATGGTCAATGGGAAGCTCATAAGCACGAGTCTAGGGCCTTTATAGCACCTAATCCATTATTTCAAATGCTTTTCTCCTGATCAGCCTTCCTTTTTTCTTTACTGAAATGCTCCAAACAAGTCTTTTCTGTGGCATCCTTGGTGCTCTCTGATCTTGATGGTTGGCTTGCAGACGTTTCATTACTTAACTAGGTAACATCATCAGTTTCCGTAGAAACGAATGATGTTACCTAATTGGGTAATGAAATATCTGTAAGGAAACGACCAAACTCAGAAAACGTCACGGGCTTCACACTTCAGTCCCGAGATACCTATTTCTCTTCTATTAATAGCCTTTTCTCATAAAGGAATAACCAACTCCTGTGTATTTTCTTATTCTTCAATATATGAGTTATATGACTAGATCCATTCAGTATACTTAGTATTGCAAATGACATCACATAAAAGAAACATTCCTTTCCTAAGTAACACAAATATAAAATTGGCCTTTTCACAGAAACTTATGCAGGTTAACCTTTTACAGTAACCTAAACCACATATTCAATACATATCAAAAGACAATAAAAAAACATTTATACATAGGATAGAATACACCCTCCTCATTATGACATTACCAGCTCTTTGAATAATGCCTAAATCATTATAATAAACAGATGAACTGCTTAGATCAGGGCAGGGGTGGTATTTACTTACCTTCGCTACTGGTTCGCAGATGTGAGTGTGCGCACGCGCAGAGGGTCAAAAATGGGAGGTGATGAGGTCGGGCGGGTGGGCGGAGCTTCCTGCAGCCGCCCCTACTGGTTTGCCCGAACCAGATAGAACCGGCTGAATACCACCACTGGATCAGGGGTGTCAAACTTGCATCGTCACGTGACGTATCATGACTTTTTCCTCTTTGCTAAAATGGGGGTGGGAGTGGCCTGTGTGTGATGCATCCGGCCCATGGGCCATGAATTTGACACCCCTGGTATACAAATATGATGAAAAAATTTCTACAAGCAATAATTAAACACAATTGATACATACCTAGTACCAATAAAAATGACATTAAAAATTATACATGATACATCGTAGATCATATGAAATTTGCATATAGTAATTAATTATATTTGACAGTGGTAGATGTTTGTTTTGAAGGAACATGTTTTGCACAGTGTGAGGCTTTAGTAGTAATTCATTGGGAAATAGTAGATACATATGTAGATAGACTGTGGGTTCCTAATTATGTGAGGAGAGCCCTCTGCACAATTATCTATACAATGTACAGTCTTTCTATAGATGTTCTATATAATGGAAATCAAAAGTGATAAGAAGCACTATTGTTATAGATTCCTGGATAATATCCTCGCATTTCTGAAGTTTGCTTGAGTATTGTAATGTTTCTTTTTTGTTCCTTTGTAATACTCTTTTGATTCTAATCTTGTCATCGGTTAGCTATCTTGAATGTGCTATCAGAAGTCTTCTAATAAAACATATTTGTTTTCAGTACAAGCCTACTTATACTTTGATAAAGAAATATTCTGATTTTAGGAGAGGAATCTGCTTGAGGGGAAAATATCAAGACCAGACCATCTGGCTGTGACCAGGCCATCAAGGCCCTGCTGTGATGGATGTCAAAAAGAGGTGTGGCATTGAAGGCCTAGTCACAGCCACATCCCAACATGTTGTGGTCAGTTGATATTTATCTATCTATCTATTTGTTTGTTTGTTTGTCAAACATGTACAAGGTAACAAGTATAAGTATGAATATAAACATGAACAAAGGAAGTGAATACCGATAAATGGGGACAGTGAGACAGAGATGGTAGGCACGCTGGTGCCCTTATGCACGCCCCCTTTGAGGACCTCTTAAGAATGGGGTGAGGTCCACGGTAGACAGTTTGAGATTGAAGCTGTGAGGTTTGAGGATGTAACAATGGAATTGGGTAGGGCGTTCCAGGCATTGACCACTCTGTTGCTGAAGTCATATTTTCTGCAATCGAGTTTGGAATGGTTTACCCTACATTTGTCTTGCTTAAACTTCACCATTAGACACTAGGAGAAAAATCCAACTATTTCAGCCTGTATGTAATATGAGGTGGGCAAGTGACAGGTAAATGTTTCCCTTCTCTGACATTATAGGAAGAAATGAGAAGACTCAACCTACAATTTCCTTTTCCTGGTCTATTAGTTCCTTGCAGCATGACCTTCAATATAGAAAAAAAACTCACCCTTTTCTTCTAGAAATAAAACCAGCTGTTCCTAGACTGTAATTTGACTGTCTTGGTTACTCTAGGAATCCTCTGTGCATTCAGACAGTGATCTCATACAAAGCTTCCATTCAGATGAACAGGACATCAGAAGAAGCTGAGGTGTATCTAGTTGCACTAAATAAGTGCATTTCTTTGCATCTCCAGAGCATGACACTTCAATAGGCAACACTGTTCACATTGTTGCCACAGCTGCAAGAAGAGTTTGGGTTCTCAAGTTCCATTAAAAAGCAATATCAGGACATTGGTGTGTTCACCCCCTGCCATTGTCATTCATACTTACCCATATGCATAGAAGAATATCAAAGGTGGAATGACACATGATGGATTTTTTTAATTAACCCAACTACCTGAGTAAAAATTGAAGGTCATAGCCTGGAGTGTTCTTCTATTTCATATCCTCTTCAGATTTTTTGCAGATTTTATTGTAGAATTCTCACAGTTTTTCCCCCCCTATAAAGCCAGAGAGAAGACTGTTCTAAACCAAAGTCTTTTTAATCAGGTGTCATGTGAACTTCAACTTAATGCCCTCCAATTTAAAAATACAATTGCAAACAACCAAACAAAAAACTAAAAAAGAAGTAAATCCTGAATATTTTATTATCTTTACATTACTATGCTGGTATTCCTGAATGCTAATGATCTCTGTGAATTAAAAAAAAACATCTTAGAAAATTTTATAAGGTTTGATTACGTATGAAAACTTCCTATATACATACTCTTTGTTTATATTACTATTAATGCAAAGAGTCTAATAACTTTTTTTTTCAAAAATAAAATCTCCTTGCTTCCAATCCTTGCAATTTTTCCCCAACACAGACTTTTAAAATGCTAACCAATAGGTTTTCAGGAGCGATCCAAACACTGATGGGTTGCCCTTGGTTCGCACTGGTTCTATAAAACCAGTAGTAAAACTGGTGGGAGGCTCCGCCCACTGACCTCGACGTCATCAAAATGCTTCTGCACATGCGCAGAAGCTTCTGCGCAGAAGAGCGTGTATGCGTGCGGCCCCACTGCAAACCGGTAGTAAAGGTAAGTAGATCCCACCCCTGGATCCAAAGTGTTGTTTTTGACTGATAAAGTCTTTTGTGGCTAGGTGCCAAGATACCCTCAAGGCTGCCTTTTTCAGCTTAAATTCACCTGTCTAATGCACACATCCTGGGGAAAATTACTTGTGTTCTATCACTTCCATTAAATTGGAGGGCGTTTTTTGAATTTTCTTATCATGCGTTCCATTCTTATATCAGAAAATGGTGGGGGTTTTTTTTCCTGCTTAATGGAAATAGACTGTTTTCTGCTTAATGGAAATTTTATTTTGTAACATTGCCTTTGTGCAATGCTGAGGGTCTTCTGATTGCAACTCCATAGAAATGGAATACAATACATGCATAAATGTTTCCAATACTTCAGAAAAAACAATTACTACTAACCTGCCTTCCATTGAGGACCTGTATACTGCACGAGTCAAAAAGAGGGCTGTGAAAATATTTACAGACCCCCTCGCATCCTGGACATAAATTGTTTCGACTCCTACCCTCAAAACGAGGGCACTGCACACTCTATAGAGCACTGCACACCAGAACAACTAGAAACAAGAACAGTTTTTCCCCGAAAGCCATCACTCTGCTAAAACAAATAATTCCCTCAACACTGTCAAACTATTCACTAAGTCTGCATTACTATTACTATTAATCTTCTCATTTCTCCTATTACCCATCTCTTCCCACTTATGACTGTATGACTGAAACTTGTTGCTATATCCTTACGATTTATATTGGTTGTTTCCTAGATTTTTATTTTATTTTTTATTTTATTTCAAATTTATATACCGCACCTTCTCCCGAGGGACTCATGGCGGTGTACAGCCAGATAAAAACATATAATACAAAGTATGATTTGATTGCTTATTTGTACCCTATGACCAGTGGTGGGTTGCTCCCGCTTCGGCCCAGTTTTTCCGAGCCGGTAGCGGTGACGATATGACATCACCGAACTGGTTCTGCCCCCCCACCCCCCCACCCCCTGCATTATTCTTACCTTTTATTTGGCCTCACCCCCAATCTATTGCTGCCTCCTGAGTCCCAGCTGATGGCTAGAGGGAAAAAATCTGTTTAAACTCTTGCCGCGGGGCTTCAAAGGGCTGCCCTACAGCTGATCAGTGTTAAAAGAAAACAAATGAGTAGACCAGTGCCTGCAAAAATACATGAGTAGATCAGTGCCTGCAAAAATAAATGGGTAGACCAGTGCCTGCAAAAAATAAATGGGTAGGTCGGTACAGCTCTGCAAGCAGTTAAAAGCTTGATAGACCAGTACCTCTGCTAAATCCTAAATAATTGTCACCTGACCGTCAAGGCACGCCCACAAAATAAGCCATGCCCACAGAACCGGTAGTAAAAAAATTTAGAACCCACCCCTGCCTATGACCATCATTAAGTGTTGTACCTTATGATTCTTGACAAATGTATCTTGTCTTTTTATTTACACTGAGAGCATATGCACCAAGACAAATTCCTTGTGTGTCCAATCACACTTGGACAATAAAGAATTTTATTCTATTCTATTCTATTCTATTCTATTCTATTCTATTCTATTCTATTCTATTCTATTCTATTCTATTCTATTCTATTCTATTCTACACATTCGAGTTTAAATTGTAATTGCGATATTTGTACATAACATCCAATCTTGCCAACTTTTGTTTGGAAAAAGACAGATGCCATTTGCTTTATTGTAAGTCTGGTGGAAGTGGAATGCTCAATTTTGCTTTTAGCATATACATATTTTTTCATATTTCTAGGCTAAGATGTATGTCAGCTTTGGAAGCCATATTAGGCCAGAAGCTTCCATGCTGCCACCTTCTCATGTGTGGGAAAGTAGGAAGGGGGATTTAGTAGAAGGGTTGTCTGTAGACATAATAGCATTCTTCCTGTCGGTCAAGGTCAGGGCGATCCTGCATCTGGAGAAGGAGTAATCGGAGCGATGTCTCGAGATGGGACGGATGGTGATTGGAGCATGTGATCGTCTGAGGACTGAGGGGATGATTTTGGAGGTTTTGATTTACTGAGGGAAAACCTGGACCTCTCAGACTCGGGTTTTCCCAGATGTGCCAGTTTACCTATTCTAGTAAATAGAATTTTGAAAAATGCTTGCTTCTGAGTTTTACCTGGAGTTGGGAGGTTTTCTGGAACGCTGACAATGTAATCAACTGCAACCCTTGTGATTCCAAGAGAATGGTGATACTAAGCTTTGACTTGGAGGGGTCTAGGACAATGTGCCACAACCATCTCGCCACAGCCACCTCACCATGGCCAACTCGCCACAGCCAGTTCATTATGACAACTTGCTGCTAGACAATCCATGGAGGATAATTCAATGGAATAAACACAATACACAAAATTTTGTTAATGGTAATAATGTTGAAGAAACAGTGGCAGATAACATTTATCACATTGAGTTATCTCACATGGAATTGTCCCGCAACAAATTGTCCCATGGGAAGTTGGCCGCAGTGAGTTGTCCCATGGCAAGTTGGCCAAAGTGAGATGGCCATGGTGAGTTGGCCAAAGTGAGATGACCATGGTAAGTTGGCCACCGTGACTTGTCCCATTCTGGACTTGGACAGTTTCTGCATGTAAAGCTTATGCTAATGACTTTCCCTACTAAAACAGAATCCTTTCCATTTTACCCTTTTCTGTTCTTTCACAATTGACTTTTACAGTTCTCCAAAACATTACATACAGTTTTACCAACAAGATTTGCTACTACTACATACTACATGGTCTGCAAAGAATACCTATGTGCTTAGAAAAGTCAATCATATTATTCCTATACTGCTATATTTCAGAATTTTCTGTACTGTTTCTGATGTTTTTATAGTTGCGTAAGCTGCCTTGAGTCGCTATGGGAGAGTAGGCGGCGACATAAACATTCTAAAATAAATTAATAAACTAAATAAATACTTAATTTACACAGGTGGAGAAGAAAGAAAAGGAGAAAGAGAGAGAGGCAATGATTTCCTAGAAACAAAACAAAATACTTTTCCCTGTGAGCCTGTGAGATAGATGTATATCTACCTATACCTATACCTATACCTATACCTATACCTTTATCTGTATCTGTATCTGTATCTGTATCTGTATCTGTATCTATTGTATCTGTATCTATATCTATATCTATATCTATATAGATCTATCTGTCTATCTATCTATCTATCTATCTATCTATCTATCTATCTATCTATCTATCTATCTATCTACCTACCTACCTACCTACCTACCTACCTACCTACCTACCTACCTACCTACCTACCTACCTTATCTATCTATCTATCTATCTATCTATCTATCTATCTATCTATCTATCTATCTATCTATCTATCTATCTATCTATCTCACAGCTCACAGGGAAAATATTTTGTTTTGTTTCTAGGAAATCATTTCCTCTCTCTCTCTTTCTCCTTTTCTTTATATATCAAAACAGGTCCAAACATGCTGAGAATGGAACGGAGAAGGAGGCTTAGGCCATAATGCCTTTCCAACCATCATCCTTCTTCTGTTCACTCAAAAAAAAAAAAAAAAAAAAGAAATATTTAGACAGGAAATATTTAGCTTCTCAAAGGGAGGGCTGCTTCCATTCCCAGCCAACAAGGTATTAGAGTCATGTCAAGTGAGGTCGAACAAGTGCTCCTCAGCTTCAGTGTTGTGTTGATTTATCCTGTCAGCTGCTAGTTGACAGGCAGCTCCAAAGGCTCCCAGAGCAGGCATGGAAAGTGATAGGAAAGCGTTAGTTTAAATAAAGGGAGAACTTGTTTAAATGAAAGGCACCCGCTGCATCCTGCTGGGTGTTTGTGGATGTCAACGGTTTGATGGATGAACTGTATTTTAGCCCTCAGTTCAGGTAGTCCATTGTCTCTTCTATTGAGGACTCTCATTGAGCGGACCTCTTTCATCCCAGAGACGATAAAAGAGGTATCAATAGTAGCCGGTAAAAATGGAAAGACAGTTGTCAACTATGAGCCCGAATGAATCTGACTTGTTGCCATCACGCCTGGCTTTTATGAGACACAGTCCCATTGCTCCTTTCATTTCAGTTCAAATGATGTGGAAGCCACCTGTCTTTTCCAGCAGCAGTCAGCAATACCTACAGTATGAATTCTCTTTTGAGAAATGGCTGTAATACCTGTCCCACCTACTTTTAAGTCCATCTGTGGATTGATTATAAACATGTGAGAATCGCCTTATAGGGGTGATGGGTGGCTAAATAAATAAATAAATAAATAAATAAATAAATAAATAAATAAATAAATAAATAAATAAATACTCAACTACTACCGAACTACTCAAAATTTCCGCTACCGGTTCTCCAGAACTGGTCAAACCCACCTCTGGCTTGCTGGCTGTGGTACAAATCAATTCTTTGTCCTCTCAGCTGATTTCATAGAAAAAGTATTTCATCCTCCTTGCCTACAGAAAAGAGGCAGCACGCTTTAAGCTAAAACACAGCTCCCTTTCTAATTTGCCAGCAAAAAAAAAAATCCAACAAAGCATTTTTGGAAAAGCATTTTTAATGAACTCCAGACCAATGATGTGATAAAAGGTTTGGCTGACATTTGACTTGAAAGTGACACAAAGACATAATTTCATGAATAATTCTCTGGCATATAATCCGGTTTCATCATAGTCAGTCTGCATACTACTGGAACATATACACTGAACAAATAGTACTAATAATGTTTGACTTCCTTTCTTTGCCACGAAAAACTGGACAGATTGGTTTGTTTGGATACATGCTACTGGGTCGTGTTTATCAGAAACATATATACGAATGAGCTTTTCTGGTCACCTATGAGATGCTTAGCCTGATAAGATCTATGAGATTAATATGATTTATATTGTAGGAAGTTAGCACCCAGATGGCTGAGAAATTCTGGGAGTTGAAGCCCACAAGTCGTAAAGTTCCCATGGTTGGAAACCCCTGATCTGGGCAGCTTCTAGTTAAGGATATGGTAATTTTTAAGAAATCGACTTTTTGCTTATTGACTTATTCTATTCTATTCTATTCTATTCTATTCTATTCTATTCTATTCTATTCTATTCTATTCTATTCTATTCTATTCTATTCTATTCTATTCCTATTCCTATTCCTATTCCTATTCCTATTCCATTCCATTCCATTCCATTCCATTCCATTCCATTCCATTCCATTCCATTCTATTCTATTCTATTCTATTCTATTCTATTCTATTCCTATTCCATTCATTTTCTTTTACTCCACTCCAGTCAATTGCTTATTGAACTGATATAAACTTGTATATTTTTGTATACTTTTATAAAGTACATTGGGTACCTTGTAAATTTTTGGGTACATTTTAGTGTTTATTCTTCAGAATTTTTATTCACTTCCAACAATGTTAACATATAGCAACTGGTAATGGTTATTTTTTAACCTTGGGAAAACGTTCAGTTCTCCATCTAACAAACCCTCAGGTATTTGGCATTGAGGAAGAGCAAAGAATGTTTGGGAAAATGTGAAACTTTGTTCTCAAAGAACGAGAGAGAAAGAGAACTGGTTGTGTGTTCATCTGCAGGAAACATTCACTACTCTCCTGTGTCTTTTTTTCCTTTCAGCGGGGAGGAGAATTCTTGTCTTTGATTTTGTTCTTCTGTCGATTCTAGCAATTTTGTTCTAGTGTTTTAATGCGTTTTACCATGTTGGCTTGCTATAGGCTATTCTCCGAATTTAGCTGAATAGAATAGAATAGAATAGAATAGAATAGAATAGAATAGAATAGAATAGAATAGAACAGAACAGAACAGAACAGAACAGAACAGAATAGAATGGAATAGAATTCTTTATTGGCCAAGTGTGATTGGATGCACAAGGAATTTGTCTTGGTGCATACGCTATCAGTGTACATAAAAGAAAAGATATGTTTGTCAAGAATCATAAGCTACAACACTTAATGATAGTCATAGGGAACAAATAAGCAATCAAATCATATTAGGAAACAGTCAATATGAATCTTAAGGATACCAGCAACAATGTTACAGTCATACGGTCATAAGTAGGAGGAGATGGATGAAGGATGAGAAGATTAATAGTAGTGCAGACTTAGGGAATAGTTTGACAGTATTGAGGGAATTATTATTAGCAGAGTGATGGCATTCGGGAAAAAAACTGTTCTTGTTTCTAGTTGTCCTGGTGTGCAGTGCTCTATAGGGTCATTTTGAGGGTTGGAGTTGAAACAGTTTATGTCCAGGATGCGAGGGGTCTGTAAATATTTTCACAGCCGTCTTTTTGACTCGTGCAGTATACAGGTCCTCAATGGAAGGCAGGTTGGTAGTAATTGTTTTTTCTACAGCTCTGAATAAGATGGTATCTGGTATTTCATGTACATTCTTGGGCACATGATTAATCGTTTTGTATTGTCAATATTGTGCAATGTTATGCAAATTAACTGTTAATGAATAATATCAAGGTTGCATGTAGAGACAGTTTAAAAAGGCGTCAGCCTGTAGGATCTTTAAAAATGTTCAACTAGCCATAATGACTGTTTACTTCGCATTTGAAAAGATGTGAAGACATCAAATTGCCAATCGGAGGAAAAGCAGATTGAATGTTAGGCAGGAGTTAAGAGATGAAGGTAATGAGAACAAAGTAGGAATCAATTTTGGAATAGAAAAATGGAATAGTGTTGAGTCTGCATAGAACGAATGGGATTATTGCTGTGCGAGGATTTTGATCATTGGCATGCTTTCATTGTTATATTAAAACAGTTCTATGGTAGTATTCACCAATGGGATTTTATTTTCTGTTTCAGTTTGGATTTCATTTTAGCACACTTACATGCTCCAAATCAAGTGGATCTCTAGGCAGTTTGCCTTCTGGTGGATTCAGTCCTCTACTGGTGGATCTTCTTGACCGCAATAGTAGGCATTAGCAATAGCAATAGCACTTAGACTTATATACCCCTTTTACAGTCCTCTCTAAGCGGTTTACAGAGTCAGCCTATTGCCCCCAACAATCTGGGTCCTCATTTTACCGACCTTGGAAGGATGGAAAGCTGAGTCAACTTTGAGTCTAGTGAGATTCGAACTGCCAAACTGTAGGCAGCCGATAGTCAGCAGGAGTAGCTTTCAGTACTGCATTCGAACCACTGTGCCACCATGGCTCATTAGATGCAGCATGAGCTCCAGGTAGCATGAAGTGGTTGGCTTTTGCTAGCAGAGGACAATGGGAGTTATAGTTCAAAGGAGCCAGAGGATACCAGGTTGTCAAAATAATCCGTTGAAAACAAGAAAATTACCAATGACTCAACAAGGAATCATTCGTCTATTCTCTAATTTCTGCCTTTCTCATATCTCCCTCTGGTTTTTGTCAGAGATCCGTGCTAGGTTGCACAAGATGTCATTCTGGGTCCAATGGGTTAGCAGCTGAAGAAGACTGTGGCTGTTTGTGACTCAGGATCCTGGCCAATGAGTAATAACTTATTGGCATGACTGTAAAGAGAATTCTGTAGGAATCTTGCAATTTATATTTTGTGGTTGATTTTCTAGAGTTTCCCAATTGTAGAAAATATTTTATTTTAACCACTTCCAGAATATATTTTGGATTTCAAATAATTGTTGGCAGACTTTTTTCAAAGCTGCACTTCTATTAATGGCATTTATTTTTAGGACATACCGGTATATTTTTTCATTGTTCGGAAAGCAACCCCCATCTTGTAACTTTATTCTAGATTGGACCATTAAGAGGAGAAAATAACGGAGGAAAACTATTGAAAAGTGCCATTTGGTGAATCTCCAGATTAGTGTGTAGGTTAAGTATAGAAAATTGCTTGCTTGGCAATCTTGCATGATTTTGGCAGTTTAAGAAATAATTTATATTTATTTAATGCTGAGGATATGGGAATGTTTTCTAGGGCTGTTTTGGGCATTCTGGCACTCACAAATGTTATATTCCTAAAAGATTATTGTGTGGATTGGCTTCTGTGTGTGTACACTAATGTTCATGGCCTCGTCATGCGTGCTGAAATGCCCTGAAAATATGAGCAGTTTACGTCGTAAACGTTTGATAATCTTTGAAGCTGTCTGTGGAGATCCTCAGTCATCTAGGTCATAGTGGCCTCAAAGATGCTTTTTCAAAAGGCAACTGGAATGTGTTTTCCCAGAAGAAGAAGAAAAAGAGGAGGAGGAGGAGGAGGAGGAGGAGGAGGAGGAGGAGGAGGAGGAAGAAGCAGCAGAAGCAGCAGAAGAAGAGGAAGAGGAAGAGGAAGAGGAAGAAGAAGAAGAAGAAGAAGAAGAAGAAGAAGAAGAAGAAGAAGAAGAAGAAGAAGAAGAAGAAGAAGAAGAAATTTTGTTTCTCATCCAAGAAGTTTTATCGGCAGGATGGTGGGGATGATGGAAGGATTAGTTGTGACAGGATGGGGGCAGGATGTTGGAAGGATCATATTTCTGTACAGTCATCTGATCTTTAGCACTCTCCCCAAGATCTCTTATTTATTTATTATTTATTATTTATTTATTAAATTTTTATACCGCCCCCTCTCCCGAAGGACTCGGCGCGGTGAACAGCCAGAATTATAAACACACAATACAAATATTAAAATACATTAAAACGAAATTAAATTATCTTTGCTTCTCTAATTTAAAACCCCTTACCCATAAAATTCCCCAATTAAAAATATTAACCTAGCCCGGCTTGTTGAAATAAAAAAGTCTTCAGGGCCCGGCGGAAGGTCCGGAGGTCCGGGATCAGTCGTATCCCTGGGGGTAGCTCATTCCAGAGGGCGGGTGCCCCCACAGAGAAGGCTCTTACCCGGGGGGGGGGTCGCCAGCCGACATTGCCTGACAGACGGCACCCTGAGGAGGCCCTCTCTGTGGGAGCGTGTTGGCCGGTGGGAGGTTATCAGAGGCAGAAGGTGGTCTCGTAAGTAACCGGGTCCTAAGCCATGGAGCGCTTTGAAGATGAGAACCAACACCTTGAAGCGCACTCGGAAGACCACTGGAAGCCAATGCAGCTCACGCAGGAGAGGTGTCACGTGGGAGCGCCATGTTGCCCCCATAAGTACCCGCGCGGCCGCATTCTGCACCAGTTGGAGCCTCCGAGTGCTCCTCAAGGGGAGCCCCATGTAGAGAGTATTGCAGTAGGCAATGAGGCCACTTGGCAGTTTATCTGTGCCCTCAGGGTAACCTGTATCAGGGTGCAAATGGGGGTGGAGCCTTCTTGGAATTGCTGCAAGGTCTGTATTGTAGAAAGGAGATAGAGTAGGTGGGGTCTTATCCCTCTCCCTCTGTTGAGAGAGGGCTGTTCAGTGTTAACATAAATGGTCTCTTTTACCCCTCTTTCAAAACTAGTGGTCCTCTCTATCCTCTTTGAAGTCTTTAAAGTGTTAGGTAAAACTTTGTACCTTTCCCTAGGATAAGCGATTCCTCTCTGTTGGCCCTGTGTACCCTTTCTTTAAATGTAGTTCTAGAGTGCTGATATCAAGGGATGTGAGTTAAAATTGAATTTGCAGAAGAAGAAAAAATACAATTTGCAGAGTATGCAAGGAGAAACATCAGAATTAACAAGGAATGTGACAGTTGGGTGAAGGCCAGGGTATCAAGGATAATTCAGTTTTCTCAAAGTCACTGAAAGATCATTCAATAGTTTCCTTTCTATGCAGAACGTCATTGATTGAAATACAAAACTAATTTAATAACCGATGAAGGCACGTTGACTAGAGAGTGGTGACCCTCCAGTGAGCCTGAGGTTTTGAACACCCAGGACAAATGTTCAACCCATTTAAATATGCTAGGGTCTTTTGCCACTTCAGTGGCAAATGAGTTTGTCCACTTTATATTTTCTTTAGTTGGCCATGTTTGATATGGCACATCATTCAAGGGGAAAGTGGCTTATCTGAAATTCTCTATCTAGTACATTCAATGAATGTAGCATGACAGCCATCTCATTGTTTTGATGGTGGGAGAAAATTTTCACCTAAGTAAATTGTGTGCAAATTCTTATCTGGTATGTAAATCTGAATCATGACAGAAGGAAAAGACCAACCATGTAGGATATCCAAGACCTTAGAACAGGGGTAGACAACCTTAAACATTCAAAGAGCTACTAAGGTCCTAACCAGAAGCCCCCCGTACAATTCTGGAGCCGACCAGAAGTCCAGTTCCCCCACCATAGAGCTCCTCCTAATGCAGTGTCCTTTTTCCTGTACCTGTCTTAACCGAAAGCCCTATCAATTGTGGAGCTGACTGGCGACAAGGAGCCGCAGCAGAGGGATGAAAGAGCCACATGCAGCTCCAGAGACGCGAGTTGCTGACCCCTGCCTTAGAAGATTCAGTTCAGTTTTAAAGGCCAACTGTATCATTAGATAGTGAATCAGATACAGGAAGTCCTTGCTTACTGATATTAAGGGGGACTGGGAACTCCATCACTAAGGGAAAGTTTGAAAGGTGCAACATGACATGACTGTGCCAACTTACAACAGCAGTTCCGGCACTTCCAGTTGCTTTCATTAGGTGTATATATCACATGCTTACAATATCCCACAATCATGAGATCACCATTTGTTACCTCTTGCTGGCTTCCCCATTGACTTTACTCGTGAGTGTGGCAAATGGCAGACGCATGATCTCTTTGAATTTTTAATTGTGAGGTGGTTGGGTTGCCAAGCATGCAAATTGCAACCATCTAATTGCAGGATGCTTTGATGTCATAATTGCGAGTTGGTTGCCAAGTCAATCATGATCACATGATTGAAGGAATGCTGTGATGGTCACATCTATAAGGACTGGTCATAAATCCCCCCTCTTGTTTAACACTGTTTTAACTTTGAAATATCCTTGAGCAAATGGTCATTAGATGAGAACTGCCCATTCTTGGCATGCTACATTTTTGATTGGAGAAAAGTACAGCACAACTTTACTCATTAAATGTATAATTCTGTTCTCTTTTAATCCTCAGAGTTGGGAGGAGGCCCTTGTGGGAGTTTCTGCCTCATGTACCAGAATAACTTATCTCACTTCGGCTATTATGCCATTTAAGCCAATGGGAAAGTGGGACATCTTTTGCTCTTCACCTTAAGAAGTAAAATGCCTTGGGCTGTGCCTGCTTTGACTTGCTTTTTTCATGATGCAGCTCTGTGAATGTTTTGCTAACGGATTAGCTCCTTCCATAGATAGCATCAATGGAGAGGGAAAAAACTGCTCAAAATAAATTGGCAATGTTGCCCTAAACATAAGTGGCGTGAAGGTCTGAGAAAAGAATTGCACACCATTCTTGTGATAAGTCCAGTACAACACAATCTACTGCGATGTACACCCATCATTCTATAATTAATTTAGCGGCAGCTCTTCTGCTATTTCAAAATGAAGCAAAGGCAGTTCTCATTGTGAAAGTTTTCTCTTGTCAAATTTAAGTGCTATCATTATCCATTATTTTTCTAGTAAGACAAAGTGCTCCTGATGCAATTCCCGATCTAATTTTTTAAACCCAGAATAACACTGCCAGAAAGCATTCAAGAAAGTAATAAGGCAGAGAATACGATTCAGTTAATTGAGACAACTTAACAGGGCAGGATTTCCCCCCCCCCCAAAAAAAAAACTTTACTGAATTTCTTTTAAAAAAAGGAAAGAAAAAGGAAAGAAATACAAAAGAGCAAACTTTCTCAAAGCCTTAAATGAATATGAAACGTTGCACATTCTGACACAGCTTTGAACTATTCTAAACTATTCGTAATTTCTAACAATGCTCAGCATATCAAAGGTGATGGCTTAAGTACTTAAAACCATTTGTTTAGTGAGTGATTAAAGTTACAACAGAATTGAAAAGGTGACTTACTACTGATCCTCGCACTTACAGCTATCCCAGCAGTTGCAAAGTTCATGTGATCAAAATTTAGATGCTTGACAACCAGCATGTACTCTATTTACAATGGTTGCAGCATCCTGGGCTCATGTGACTTGCCTTTGCAATCTTCCCCAGCTGCCTTCCAACAAGCAAAGTCAATGGGGAAAGCTGGATTGGCTTAATGACCATGTGATTCGTTAAACAACCGCAGGATTCACTTAACAACCATGATAACCTAGGACCGAGATTGTTGGGGGCAATATGCTGACTCTGTAAACCTCTTAGAGAGGGCTGTAAAGCACTGTGAAGCGGTATATAAGTCTAAAATTAAAACAAGCACCATGAGAGATGGAATAGGAATAGAAGTCAAAATAAGGAGGAAAATGTTAAGAGAACACTTATCCACTCTAGATGAGTTCAAATCAGTGGTGGGTTGCTCCCGGTTCAGTCCGGTTCTATAGAACCAGTAGTAAAACCGGCAGGAGGCTCCGCCCACCCGCCACGACGTCATCATGGGTGATCTGTGCATGCACAGAAACTTTGAATTCCCGCTGCAAACCTGTAGTAAAGGTAAGTGGAATCCACCCCTGGTTCAAATTGCCAGCACCAAATGGATTACACTCCAAGGTCCTGAAGGAGCTGGCAGACCATTGAACAAAATCTTGCAAATCTCTTAGAACACCAGGGAAATACCAGAGGACTGGAAAAGAGCTAATGTGGTTCCAGTCTACAAAAAGTGTGTGTGTATATGTGTGTGTGTGTGTGTGTAAAAGTAGATCCAGAGAACTACAGACAAATCAGCCTGACATCAATACCTGGGAAAATCCTGGAAAAGATTATTTGCACGTTTGTGAGCACCTAGAAATGAATAAGATGATTACTAGAAGAAGTAACAGGTGGCAGATCATTAAAGAGAGTTCCAACCTAGAACTAAGGGGAAATTTCCTGACAGTGAGAACAATTAATCAGTGGAACAGCTTGCCTCAGAGGTGGTATTCAGCAGGTTCTGACCAGTTCTGGAGAACCGGTAGCGGAAATTTTGAGTAGTTCGGAGAACCGGTAAATACCACCTCTGACTGGCCCCGCCCCCATCTATTCTCTGCCTCCAGAGTCCCAGCTGATTGGGAGGGAATGGGGATTTTGCAGTATCCTTCCCCTGGAGTGGGGAGGGAATGGAGATTTCCATGCCCAAGTCACACCCACCAAGCCACACCATGCCCACCAAGCCACGCCCACAGAACCGATAGTAAAAAAAATTTGAATCCCACCACTGGCTTGCCTCCAGTAATAGTGGGTGCTCGATCACTGGAGGTTTTAAAGAAGAGATTGAGGGCCTGCTGTTTGAGCAGGAGGGATGGACTAGAAGACCTCCAAGGTCCCTTCCAACTCTATTATTCTATGTTCTGTGTTCTAAATTGGCACAGACATAAGGGTGAAAAAAAAGGTTGTAGCTTCCACACATTCTCTTTGGAATAAATAGGAATAGTATATCTTATGCAGAAACAACAGCTACATCAGCTTGAACTGAGTTCGGTAGAAATCTTATCTAAGTATTTGGCTTCAGCAGTCAGCCATTAGTTTAGATCTTGGCAATCAAAGGTCTAACATATCAGCTCTATCACGGAATGAAAAATATGGTGATAAAGCTTACTAGATTTCCAACTGCAGTAGTTAAGCCTGATAGACAAGAAAATGTATGACTTGATATTATTTTGTTGATGTCTTTGACCCAGCTCCAGCTTCTAATATAATAAAAATAAAAGAATTTGTTCCTGGCAGTTTCTTCCATCATTTTGTTGATGTTCTGGGAATTAAAATGACACTTTATAAAGGAATACGATAAATCTAAGGAGTTAAAGTCCAAGATGACTTGATTACCACCAGAGTTAGCTCTGCTTTCATGCCTTAATTTCTAATAAAACTGGCAGGCAAAGTAACAAAGCTCAGGGTTTTTAATATCCATCTTTCCTGCTCTCGATAAAATCTTTCTCCAGGTTTTTATATAGATATATTACACAGATTTTCCCATGTAATTATATGCATTTTCCTTTATTTTCTTATCTTTTAGTAGGAGTCACTATTTTCAAGAAATTCAAACGGGGAACTGTATGTGTATTCTTCAACCATTATTTTGAAATCCAGCAATTTGAACTATCATTATTCCATGTTGATAAGTATCTGAAGAGAGTTTCAGCAGCTTGGAATGCAGTGTAGTTAATGCTGCCAATAAGCATATATATTCAGAATAAGCTATTTCTTAAACAAGATTATGTATTGTATCAAAAAAATATGCCTAGCACACAGCACCATATACGGAGGTTTAAAATCACGGTTATGAAAATTATGTGACCTATCCTTTCAAAAAAACCACAGAAGCTTTCAGACAGAAATTTTATCAGAATCTCAAATTTTCAATTGCTTGGACTCAGCGAGTCTTTACAAACTGAATTGTACTTCTGTCTCGGTGCCATCAAGACTGGAAAATAAACCCCATTGAGGACCAAAAAACAAAAACAAAACCCCAAATCAAAAGATTAATTAATTAATTAATGCTATTCTTAATCCATTCTGGACAAACAAATTTTAGAGTAGGATACAATCAGTAAAATGAACACAAACCCATAAGATTTTTCTCCAAAACCATTTCTCAAAATGATTGCCACGTACAAGACATTTATTTCAGAAAAAGAACGCCACAATGTCTCATAGTACTGTGTTTTCCCGAAAATAAGACCCTGTCTTATATTTTTTTTGAACCCTGAAATAAGCACTTGGCCTTATTGCCATGTGCTCAAAAGCCCGATTGTGTTTATTATCAGGGGATATCTTATTTTGGGGGAAACAGGGTACTTGATCTTACATCATCTGTCACACATGTGCCACAGATTTAGACATCTACTTAGACGTCTATCCAGAATGTCGTTTTTTTAATAAAGTTGTATTGATTTTCTATTATTATATTTAATTAGTGCTTAATAAACATCGTGTCGTCTGGGTTGTTTTGTTTGCTCAACAATACAAATTATTGGATAATATGTATAATTTATCCATAATGTTTTGAGTTGGGTTCCACTACTGAGCACTGTCAGCCTCCTGCACCACGGCGGGTTGGGATGTTTTTGCCCTCCCCGGGCTCAGGAGGCTTTCGTTGAGCCTCCGGGAGGGCAAAAACAGCCTCCCCAGGCTCTGGAGGCCCTCTGGAGGCCAGAAATTCCCAAACTTCCAGTAGTCCTGTTTTTCGCCCTCCCCAAACCTCCACTCGCGCCCTGCACTTACCTGCATCCAAAACAGGCCCCATGTGGGGACTCCTGGGAGGGGCAGGGTGGTGTGGACAGGGCCACCCAGGAGTGGGATTTGGGGGTTCTCCGAACTCCGATCTCCGATCTTAACTAGAGGTTCTCCCGAACCCCTGTGAACCCCCAGCAGCCCACCCCTGGTGCTTTCCTTTTTTTTCTGGAGGCTATAAGGCCACACAGGAGCACACTCCAAGCTTCTAAGTCTCATGCAATACAGAGCTGCCTTGGATAGGCATTTCAAAAAATATTTACAATTATGTCAATATTTATTTACTTATTAAATAAATTTAATGTGATGTATTACTCTTTGTTATGAATTGTTTCTCTTCTTTCTTCCCCCTTCCCCTCTGTGTATATGAGGAAGAGAGATATGCCAATAGAGTCAAGCATTGTCTGAATTTTTGATATGCCCAGTCCAAAAGATTCGCCACCACTACTCTAATCCCTGCTTGGAAGTAGTCCCGTCAGCTAAACAATGCTGGCTAGCGGGCCCGCGGGGGAGGGCCTTCTCTGTGACTGCCCCAGCTCTCTGGAACCAGTTACCTCCTGAGGCCCGGACCATCCTCACCCTATTGGCCTTCCGAAAAGCGGTGAAGACCTGGCTTTTCCGGCAGGCCTGGGGCCATTGATCTCGCTCTTGCAATCCGGCAAGATCCGGCCATGAATGGTGTGAATGAGTTTTAATGTTTTAATGTTTTTAATTTTTAAATGTTTTTTATAATGATTTCAAATGCATTGTGAGCTGCCCTGAGTCTTTGGAGAGGGGCATATAAATTGAATTAATAAATAAATTAAATAAGTAGCCATTGATGACGTTTACCACCTCTCTAAATAAATGGTTCTACTTATTGCTTTTGAATTGTTTTTTTCCCTGTGGAGAAAATAGTCCTTTTATTAAATTGGAATCTGTGTTCTTCCTCCTTAAATCCATTATTTGAGCTGCTGTGGCGCAGTGGTTAGAATGCAGTACTGCAGGCTACTTCTGCTGAGTGCTGGCTACAGTTTGGCAGTTCGATTCTCACCAGGCTCAGGGTTGACTCAGTCTTCCATCCTTCCGAGGTCAGTAAAATGGGGACCCAGATTATTGGGGGCAATATGCTGACTGTGTAAATTGCTTAGAGAGGGCTGTAAAGCACTGTGAAGTGGTATATAAGTCTAAGTGCTATTGCTATTGTTATTGCTATTCTGTTCCTGAATGCTAGAAGGACACAGAACAGGCCTTGATCTTCTTGTCTGTGATACCCTTTCAGATGTTTGAAGAGGCCTATTGTCCAATCATTCTCAAGGCTAAATATTGCTAGTTCCCTCAGTCTCTCTTTGTAGTGTCTATCCTCTTGAACATCTTCTGGAGACTAAATGGGAAGTGGCAGGTTGCCACAATAAAGCACCAACCTTTTGTACCATCTTTACTTACAACTTGCCTCCCTGTTTAAGAAAACAAACAAACAAACTCAAAGATAAGGTGAAACTGTAGAAATTCTGGAGTGATCTTTATGGTATTAGGGAGAAATCTTCCTATTTGCTTCTGGTAAATAAATATTTGATGACTAATTCTCCTCAGCATGGCAGGCATTTGAGGATCAAGATCATTTTCCATGGTATCCAATGGTTTACCAGAGAACAAACTTGCTCTGAAAAATTGCCAAATGTCCCTTCCAGTCTCCCAAATTTGCCTACCCTGATTCACATGTTTGGTGGTTATTTCCATGGGGGTTGGGTAGGAAGTGGGGGGGAGAATCCTTTTGTTCCTTTCCACTTGTCTGCAATTGCACAACAATATGACATTTCACTGCCTTAAACATTGAGGGTTTTTAAAACAGAACATAAACTTAGTTTTTCAAAATGTCGTTACTGTTCCTCCAGCGGCAACATATGCTTGTTTTTAATATTATATAAATCAATATACCATTGGTATTTACAAAGTCCTTCTAGAAGAGTGATGGCTACCATGTTGGGTGTAGAAGAAACCTAAGAAAATGTTTTTAATCAAAATGAGTCTGTTGGCCAAATTCAGGCCACGTTAGAGGAAATCCATTCATGAGACCCATTTTTAAAAAAAATAAATATAATGAAAACAGCCTTTTGTATATGGAATCTGAATCACAGCAACATACACTTCAAGAGCCCACCAGAAAAAAATCCTCTTTGCTGGTTCCTCATGATGTCCCATTTACTAGATTCAGACCTTACTGGGTAGATGAAACAGCATCGATGTTGCAATACGGAAAGGGGATATAAATTGTCTACTATATAAACGAGGAGTCCCAACATGTAACTGAGGCATCACATCCTTTGACTATAATAGTATGGTTTCCCTGCATTTTTGTGATAAATTTGTATACATATATTTGTAGAATAATGTTTAAGATATTTTTTTATCCTTAAGAAAAGAGAAAAGCACCTGGAAAATAAATGAAAACGGACATAAAGGGAATAAAAAGAAAGTTGGAATCACAATTTGACCTATTGACCCCACTCATTATGTCATTGCTTCCATCACAAAGATTTTTGACCCTCCCCAAAACATTAAGTGGCTGTCCATTCTACCAATAGATTTTCCCCTCCCTGACTTAGTTTTCCAGATTGCCCAATCATCACAAGAGGATTTAAATGTCTAATGAGTTGAGGAACAGGAAAGAAAAGCAAGAACAAATGTTTGCGCTGATTGAAGTCTGATGTTGACGACAGCTTGGCATTGAGCCCTGGGAGACGATTTTACCAATTTTTCCACATTTTGTTCAAGACTGAATTTCCTCTTTACCCACACCCTGAAGCTAATATGTGCCTGGCAGAACATAAAAGCCTCTGCATTTTATTTGTACGTGATTTTTATCCCATTGTGTCAAAATCTGATCTGTAATTTCTCAAATGTCTTCTTTCCTCATGGCAAAATGTCTGCTTTTCTAGTGTAATGTCACGAAGTTTGAAAATGTATGTATTTTTTCTTTCAATTTCTCCTGGTACGTTTTTGAGCCTATTTGTTGTGGGACACGATGGAGAACTTATTGGGGTTTTCCAGAACATGTCTTCCCATTATTCTGAAGCCTCCCTGAGTGCTAACACTTCCCTATTTGGAAAAGCCCTACAAGGAAGTTTCCCCTTGATTTATCATGTGCCTAGGGCAGGAGTCCTCAAACTTTTTAAACAGGGGGCCAATTCATGGTCCCTCAGACTGTTGAAGGGCCGGGATGTCTAGCTGGTCATGTGACTGGGTGGGCATGGCCAATTTAGCAATCCAAACAATGCACACAAATTAAATTTTAATTTGTTTTGCTCCTGGGGGTAGAAAGCAGGTTAGTGAAGTGATGTGGCTGCCTTGGGGTGTGTACGAGGGATTTCTCTCTCTCTCTCTCTTTCTGTGTCCATCCCTCTCCCTCCCTCCCCCCCTCTCTCTGGAGGCCAAGGAGGCAAAAAAATAGGCCCGTTTTTGGCCTCCCAAAAAAAAGAAGGCGGGTGGAGGCTGGTGGGTAGGCGGGGTGATGTAGGTGGAGTAGCATCGTGGTCCTGCATGGGCCAGATTAATGGCTTTGGTGGGCCATATCTGGCCCACAGGCCATAGTTTGAGGACCCCTGGCCTAGGGCACCTAATTCTGGGTGACTTTTCAAAGCTATTCACCCCTTCTTTTGACTTAAAGGGACCCAGCACACTAACTCAAAGTCTGGGAAAAGAGACAGGTTTTTAAGGATTATTTAAAGGTGGGCAGGGAACTATATTAATTCCTAGCGGAATACTGTTCCAGAGGGAAGCTGCAATAACAGAGTAGGCTCACTTGTGGGGTCCTGCTCATTGCTTAATCAATGGGACACAAGGCAAGCTGATCCTGTTGAATCATCATACCTTTGCAATTTAATTAAAGAGTTTGACGTCAGGGAGGCTGTCGACTTCTGGAGACTTGGTTAAAAGTGAAAGATAAGATTTTCTTGTCTATGGAAATTCTCAGTCATCCAGGTCATGGTTGTCCCGAAGGTGCTTTTTCAAGAAGCAATTGGATTATTTTGTTTTTTCTTGAAGACGTTTCGCTTGTCATCCAAGAAGCTTCTTCAGTTCTGAAGAAGCTTCTTGGATGAGAAGTGAAACGTCTCAGAAGAATGTTTCTGAATTGGTGATATTATACATATTCAGAAACAGGAATTTGAACTAGCACAGTTTCTAAGGACTGTTGAAATCACATTCCTATCCTTCTCCAGATGGGAAACTCCAATCGTCCAGGCCCAGTTATGATGGTTGCAGCATCTTGTGTAAAGTTGCCATTTGCTATTTTACTAGCTGGCTTCCAACCAGGAAAGTCAATTGGGGAAAGCAGATTTGCTTAATGACCAGGTGATTCGCTTAATCACGAATTAGCTATTAATAACTATTAATAGCCATAGCTATTAATGCAATCATTTGCTTAATAGCTATGGCAAAAAGATAGTAAAATTGGGTGTGACTCACTTAACAAACGCCTTGCTTATCAATGGAAATTCCAGTCCTAGTTGTGATTGTAAACCGAGGACTACCTGTAATATCCTTTCTTAATCTTCTGTGGCCAGAACTGTCCCAATATTCAAGAGTCTTGCTGTACATTTTAATAAAACTGATGGCTCACCTATTAAGAAGCAATATACCCCCATCCTAAAAAAGAGTAAAAACTTTGAGGAAAGTAATGTGTCAATTTGAAATAAAGGAAATGTAAGAACGCACACTTAAAATTAAATAGGAAGCTTCAAGATGTGGCAACAAGAAGATAAGCAGCAGAAAACAAAATTTAGCGACAAAAAAGGACCTATAGGGCTTAAGAAGGGATAACTTTACAGGGGCAAAATGACACATGTGCTCAAGCAAGGCACAACTCCATAGAGGCATAGACCAACAGACATGTAGCCTAAAAGCAAGGTAGAACTCCCAAAATGGTAACAGCTTTATGAAAGTTTACTTCCCTATATCTGAAAATCAATTGTAAAAAAGATTGTGCTTTGCTGTTGTTCAGGGTCTCAGCTTCCTTAGCTGCTAGGACCCTTTTGCTGAAGCACTTCAATAAAAGTCCCTGATAAACTGCACTACGTGTTTTGATGTCTCTATTGTCTTTTGCACCAGGCAGAACCTGATTTGGGGGAGGAGGGACGGACAATAAGACAGTTATTGGTTTTATTTGCAGTTCCATTCCCAATTATTTCACACATGAAATTTATTGCTCCTTTCTCTTTCTCTTACTTTGTTGCACATTTGGTTGATATTTTCATCAAGCTGTCCACCAAGATCTTTTTGCTAATCAGCCAGATTTAAAGAACAGAATAGAGTATATGTTCTTCAAGGGAATGCTTAAGGAAATGTTTTGTTCCCTATTGTCCTTTCCTGAGACATACTGAAAAGTTATGCCATCAAAATCCACTGTTTTTGCTACCAGAGATATGTGTGGAGTGATAAGAAAGAAGTCTGAGGGGTATAACAGGAAGCTTCTGTGAAGCCACTGGTTGACCAGTTATTCCCTGTACTGAGTTATCTAAAACACCACAGCTAAGGTAAAGGTAAAGGTTCCCTTTGCACATATGTGCTAGTCATTCCCCACTCTAGGAGGCAGTGCTCATCTCTGTTTCAAAGTTGAAGAGCCAGCGCTGTCCGACGATGTCTCCGTGATCATGTGGCCAGCATGACTAAACGCCAAAGGCACACAGAACGCTGTAACCTTCCCACCAAAGGTGGTCCCTATTTTTCAACTTGCATTTTTACTTGCTTTCAAACTGCTAGGTTGGCAGAAGCTGGGACAAATAATGGGAGCTCACCCCGTTACGCAACACTAGGGATTTGAACCGCTGAAACTGCCGACCTTTCGATCGACAAGCTCAGCATCTTAGCCACTGAGCCACTGCATCCCTCTTACAGCTAAGAGTATATGGAGGTTATACATGGGATAGAAACGTATGGAACAGACTTTTTTTGAGATCAGAATGTTCCGCAACAAAATGTTTCTCACATTCCCATTTTTGAGGCCTGTCAGATGTAAATGCCTTATTCTCCAATGTGTAAATAATGTATATATGGAACATCAGAGGTTAACTTATTCTTTGGACTTTAATGTATTCATAACTTACCACTCCCATTCCTAGCTCCACCCCTTGTATATATAAGGAGCCACCCTCACCATTCTCGTCGCTTCTACCTTGAATATTCAGTGAATATAGAATGCCTATCATAATTAAAAAGAAATATATTTAAAGCTCTAACTCCTATTATCTTTATTGAGTCTGATCCTGAAAATATTGCAACAAGCTGGTAGCAGAGGATGGTTAATTGACTCAATAAGTAATTAAAAATGTCCAAGAAAGATAGGCCCAACACCAGGGCCTACAGCAAAGAAATAGAAACTGATCAAGAGATGATCAACGAATCCACCAATGCGATTTCGAGAGAATCCGAAGAATACACCACTGAAGAAGAAGAACTAATGAGTGAAAATAATGACCAGAAAGAAATCGAAATAGAAAATAACGAACTCAGGTCAGAGATATTAAAGATACTAAAAAGCCAAAAGAATGATGAAAGTCTCATCGCGGACCTCCAGGAGATGCTGAAGAACAGCGGAGCAGCGAGAGAGAAAAACGTCATTAAAGAAAAACCCAAAGATCAAAAAATCGTAAGTGAGATGACTACTGAGAAAATAGTTGTTAAAAAGAAAAGATGTGATCCCGCGCGAAATTTTGAATGGCAGCCATCTTGGTTTCAACGAACTTCAAAAGAGAATGGAGCAGAGCCAATCAAAACGCTCAGTTCAAAATTTCTGGCGCGAAAAACACTATCAGACGAAGAAAGTGAGAAAGAAGTCTCAAACTCTTCAGATGATCCAAAATCAGAAAGTGAAGACGATTTAACAAAATCTCAAGTAAAATCAGCAATGAAAACGCTTTTTGCTGCTTTTGGGCCAAGACTGAAAATTACCAAGACATCTACGAAGAAGCAAGAAATCAAACCGGCGACTCAAGACCTGCACGCTCCCATCCTGACTTCGAAAGCGACGACGCCCGAGCCCAGAGAGCCATGCCGATTTCGCCCTACACCACAGACAAAATCGAATACCAACGCACACAAAAAGAAGAAAAGAACCGTCACCACCGCCAGAACCCCAAAAACCGAGCCAGAGACCGACTCATCTGAGGAGGAGCGGATCGAGAGAGCTGAAAGGGAGAGAACCTTCCACGACGCCACCAAAGAAGAAATGAGCAACGCGCATGTGCGAAACTACGTAGACGACCCAGAAGGACTTGAACTGGCCAGAGAACCGCGCAGACTCATTGCAAGCATCCCAATGCCGTTCTGTAATTTCCTGCACTTGAGAGATCACGGACTGCCCCAGGTTGTAAGTAATGGACAGAATAATGTAGGTAACTTACCCAGTGACTTCCCAAAACTTAGAATTGATGGCATTAATTTACAAGAGTGGTATCAACAGCTTCAGGTTATTTTCATGAAAGAAAATTTACTATTCTTTATAACTAGCCCTCCAAGAAGACCTTGGACTTTAAAAATAGATTGTTTACATCATAGAGCATTTTTCATAATAATATCTAGCGTGTCTCCTGCAATGTATCATAGCATCAAACCAAACCTAACTGTATCAGAAATAATTCAATGCATGTTTAATCTATTTCACAGCGATAGCGTAGCTACAACCACAAGAATGTCTAAGGATTTCTTTTCCTCTAGAGTAAAACCAGGGGTTTCTATAAGTGAGCATTTGATAAATCTAAACAAAATAAGAGCTGAGCTACAATTGAGGGGGGAAGTGATTTCAGATCAAACAATGAAAAGTGTTATTATCAATTCACTTGATCCATCATGGGATAGCTTTATGTCACACTTAGATACCATTAATTTGGGATATTTATCCATAGAAAGTCTATCTAACAAATTGATAGCAGAAGACAATTCAAGAAAAAATCGATCCAGTAACCAAACAGACCATAAACCTTTTAGGAAAGTAGTCTTTCAAGATAAACATAATGAGGCCTTTAGATGCTACAATTGTGGATCCAGGGAACATAGTAGAAGAGACTGCCCCAAAGTCTCAAGAGAGAGACATAGACCAGAATATAGGAGCAAATATAATTACAGACAATCTTCCACAGATAGACACAAATATAGAAGCCCACCAAATTACAAAGAAGGTAGAGGGGGTAGAGAAAATTCAAAAGAGAGGAAATCTGGGTCACTGAATGGGCTAAATAAACAAGACAGCACCAGAACACAGCAGGATGAGAATAACAATTGGCTTATTGATTCTGGTGCAACAAATCACACCACCAACAACAAAAGTATATTATCTTCATTTATAGAAGATAAGTTTGTGATAAAGGTAGCTAATCAAGAAAAGGTTCAAGTACTAGGCAAAGGAAATGTGACCTTGCCTGGTCTAGGGAAAATAGAGGGGGTATTATTAATCCCAGAAATACCTCACAACATACTAAGTGCCATAAAATTAAGCAGAGAATCTGATATCAATATAGTTTTCTCAAAGGGGAAAGCAACTATAGAAAAGAACAAAACAAATGTAGGTACTGTAATGATAAAAGGAGGTCTACCCTATCTGATAACTAAAGAAAGATGTTTACATAACATTGATTCAAATATGGAAGATTGTATTGAAGCAGATGATGAAAATGTCAGTAACAGTGACAATGATGAGTGTAGAATAACTCATGATCACAAAAATACATACAAGGAAAAGAAACCAAAAATAGGTAAACCAATTCATGATGAGTGTGCTCACATCTTACACAGGAAGTTAGGACATGCAAGCTTTCCTGTAGTACAAAAAATGACTGAACACGCAGAAGGTGTCAAAATAAAAAATTGTGAAAATTATTTGGAATGCTCAGTATGTAAGTCCACCAAACTAAAAACCAGTCCCAGACCAAAAAAATCTAACAGATCAACTAACAATATTTTTGATTTGGTACATATGGACTTAGTTGGTCCATTAAGTCCCTCAATTACCTATAGAAAACGTTACTTCCTAACAATAGTGGATGACTACAGCCGATATGGTTTTGTTTACACATTAAAGCACAAGGATGAAACATTTCAGAAATTTAAGGAATTCTACAAACGTATAGAAACACAACATAATATCAGAATAAAGCAAATTATGACAGATAGGGGATGTGAGTTCATGTCTAAAGAATTCTCCCAATGGTTAAAGGATAGAGGAATGTTACATTTCACGTCCAATCCTTTTTCTGCATTTCAAAATGGAGTTGCAGAGAGGAAAAATTCCACACTACAAACCATGATTAGGTGCACATTAGAGGATGCTGGTTTAGGCAAACAATTTTGGTCAGAGGCATTACATTATTCGAATTACACTCAAAATAGAACCTGGTCCAGTATTGTGAATAAGACACCATATGAGGTGATGTACAATAGAAAACCCAAATTATCACACATGCACATATTTGGAGTCACTGCAGACGTACACATACCTAAACAATTGAGGAGAAAGGGAGAAAACGTATCCAGGAGATTAAGATTCATGGGATACGAAACTGGAACCAAAGGGTACAGATTTATTGATAGTAATAACAAATTTATAGTATCCAGAACAGCTGTGTTCCATGAACAGGCCAATTGGTCAAAATTGCACCTTAATGAAATATTTCCTAATAAATGTAAAGATACGATATCTTGCGAGGAAGGAACAACAGAAAATCAAAATATTAACAAAAGTAAGAACAAAACCAAAACTTGGACTAATAGTCAGCATAAAATAAAGACAGACACATTAACAAAAAAGGAAGCTAGATATTTGCATGATAACCATAGCAAGCCTGAAAGAACTATTAGAAACAATAGAAACCAAATACCAAATAAATACAAAGATTACATAATGCATATGAATGGAGAACAAATAACACCTAATACATATGAAGAAGTATTGAAACTTCCACATGAAGAAAGAGAAAAATGGGAACTAGCTATGAAAAAAGAGATGGAAAGTTTACAAGGATTAAATGTATTCACACCTGCGATCGCACCTAAGGATAAAACAATTATAGGTACCAGGTGGATTTATAAAATTAAGAACTTAGAAGGAGGCAATACCTTATACAAGGCTAGACTAGTTGCACAAGGCTATGCACAAAAATATCCAGAAGACTATACTGATACATATTCACCCACAGTGAGAACAGAGAGTGTCAAAACAGCCCTTGTAGTAGCATCTGCACTCAATCTGGACGTATTCCAATATGACATACAGACCGCATACTTACATGCAAAATTAGATAAGGAAATATATGTAAGAGCACCACACAGTCAATACACTAATAAGAACGAAATTTGGTTATTAAATAAGAGTCTGTACGGATTAAAGCAATCCGGCAAAAGATGGTACGATTGCTTGGTAAAAGTACTTAAGACCATGGATTTCAACGCCACCACTGCTGATAACTGTTTCTTTGTAAAAAAGAGTAATGATCATATTGAATTTGTATTAATTTACGTGGACGATATTTTATACATTGGAAAGCATAAAGAGAGCAGGGAAATCTTTGTAAATAAGTTAAATGAACACTTCTCACTGAAATCTCTGGGTAAAGTGAATAAATACCTTGGTGTGCAAATTAACAAAACTAAAAGGGGATTCAAACTTACACAGAAAGATAAAATCATCGAACTCCTAAACAAATGTAACTTAAATAATGCTAAAACCTGTGACACCCCTATGCAAACTGATTTTCTTAGAAACACTGATGAATCTTCCCCTGAGTTTAAAGACAACACATTTTACAGATCAGTTATAGGTTCACTCCTTTATATATCTAATTGGACTAGGCCAGATATTGCATTACCTCTCAATCTATTGTCAAGATATGTTAGTAAACCAACCTTGTATCATTGGGAAGCTGTCAAAAGAATTCTAAGATATCTGAAGGGTACATTAGATTTTTGTTTAATGTTGGAACCCAATAATGACAGAGAACCAAAAATTACTTGTTATGCTGATGCAGATTGGGCTGGTGATACATCATGCAGAAAGAGTACTTCTGGTTATGTTTTTCTATTGAATGATTGTCCAGTTTACTGGTATACTGGTAAACAAGAACTAGTAGCCACTTCTACCACAGAAGCGGAATATGTTTGTTTGTCCAAAGCTGCAAATAACCTTGTATGGTTCAATGATCTGATCACTGATGTTTGGAAGAAACCCACCTTACCATTTATTATGCATGAAGACAATAAAGCGGCCATTGAAATATCCAGATCCGATGCAATTGGACAAAGGTCCAGGCATATTGATATAAAGTTTAAGCATGTGAGACAACTGTCTCAAGACGGATTCATTAAAGCAATACATTGCGATACTTCTGAACAATTAGCTGACATATTAACTAAACCCTTACCTTCTAAACAACACAAATATTTAACTTCTAAATTATATGTATTATATTGTCCTGAATCAGAATGTAATTGGTGTTGTGTAACGAACCGGCATTTAGAGGGGGATTTGTCAGATGTAAATGCCTTATTCTCCAATGTGTAAATAATGTATATATGGAACATCAGAGGTTAACTTATTCTTTGGACTTTAATGTATTCATAACTTACCACTCCCATTCCTAGCTCCACCCCTTGTATATATAAGGAGCCACCCTCACCATTCTCGTCGCTTCTACCTTGAATATTCAGTGAATATAGAATGCCTATCATAATTAAAAAGAAATATATTTAAAGCTCTAACTCCTATTATCTTTATTGAGTCTGATCCTGAAAATATTGCAACAAGGCCTTTTCAGTTTTGGAAAACTGAACCTCTGTCAGTGACAGTGCCAAGGCCAAGAATTTAAAAATCTGGTGCAGTATAAGGCAGCTTCATCTCCAGAGGATGTATGAAATATGTTCCCAGTTCCACATGTGAAATAGAAAACAAAACTGAAGACGTGTTTTGAAAGTTCTGCTTTTCTTTCCGAAGGTGAAACTTCTTAAGGTGAAGTGTGGATACTGCTGGTCTCAGATCATATCTTATTCCTCTTTTAGAAAAATACATTTTGATATTTGGAGTTGCAGGGAACCTAATAGTCTGCAATACAGAGCAGTAAGTTTGGTTCATTTGTTTTCAGAACTGATCTTGTTATGGAACAAGCTATTTTGATTAAGACTTTAGTTTCTAATGGATGTTCCTATGTGTTTTCAATTGCAGGAATAAAATAGACTACAATGCTCTTGAAAGAATAGCTTCAATCTTTTCTGTCAACGTGTATTCTGAATTCTTGTTTTCTTGATAATCTCTGAAAATAATAAAAGATAGTTTCAGATTTATCGTTTTTATACTGTCTAAATAATTTTTCTCCTAGCAGTAAGTTCTGATAACTACAGTATTTTCAAATGTTGCATAATGGTTCTGAAATCTAGAATGGGCACTTAAGTTAATTCAGAGTATAATGTATAGAAAAGATTATAATGAGAAAATGCCATGTAAAAGGTGGTAATTAAGCCTCTAACCAATTTGCCTTGGTCTCTTCTATGGTTCATTTCTTTCTCCTCTATTTTTCTCCTCTTCTTCCTCCCCATCATACTTTTGACACTTCACACAGTATTCTTTGATCAGAGATTCCATTGTGTATGCTACACAGAGAGGCCCTATGCAACTCAACTCCACTCCACTCCACTCCACTCCACTCCACTCAACTCAACTCTATTTTGGGTTTTGGGCCAGAAAGCAGGGGTGAAATGCTCCTGGTTTGGACCGGATCACCCGATGCGGTAGCAATGGAGGCGGATAGTTTGGAGAGCAAAAATCCCTCCCCCCCCATTGCCCAGCTGAGCCGTGCAATCATCAGAGGCTTTTTAAAAAATTTTAAAAGCATTTTTTTCTACAACCTCTACAACCTTTTCTACAATTTGGCCAAAAAAATGCTTTTAAAAGTAAAAAAAATAGCTTCTGATGATTGCTTGGCTCAGTTGGGATCATCAGAAGCTTTTAAAAGCATTTTTTTTCTATAACCTCAAGTCAGCTAGGATCGTCAGAGGCTTTTTTTTAAAAAAAAAGAAAGCCTCTGCCGATCAGGCAAGTCAGCTGGGATCATCAGAGGCTTTAAAAAAAAAGCTTCTGCCGATCAAGCAAGTCAGCTGGGATCGTCAGAGGCTTTAAAAAAAAAAAGAAAGCCTTTGCTGATCAGGCAAGTCAGCTGGGATCGTCAGAGGCTTAAAAAAAAAAAAAGAAAGCCTCTGCCGATCAGGCCAGTCAGCTGGGATTGTCTTCAGCCGAAGAGGTTGTAGAAAAAATGGTTTTAAAAGTAAAAAAAAAAAAAAGTTGGCCACGCCCACTCAGTCATATTACCCACCACCACCAAGCCACGCCCACAGAACCGGTAGTAACAAATTTTACATTTCACCACTGCCAGAAAGCACAACAATGAAATACATAGACCCGTAATTATTAATAAAACTTTTAACAAATGCAATAAAATTACATAAAATACATCCTTATAGTAACTGTAGAATTAGATCTTCCACATGTAAATGTTCCCAATGTGGCCTATAGTTTAGGCTTAATGCTATAAATAAATCTTGAAAAAAATCTTTCCTCTTTTAGAGCAAGGAGTTTTTTTTAAATAAATATATTGCATAGCCATATAGCAATTAAATTCTTTTTATAGTTATTATTTTTACTGAAAAATATTATTACTTTAGTTAAATACAAACTAAACCCAGAGAAACAAAGAGGAAGAGGAAGAATACTAGTGCAAAGAAAGAAAAGAAAAAGAAGAAAGAAAAATAAAGAAAAATAACTTCTCTTGAAATCATGGCTCCTGTTTGAGGACCGTGATCAGTGGTGGAATTGATCCGGTTCTCTCCGGATCGTGCAAACCGGTAGCGGTGCCTGCGGGAGGCTCTGCCCACCTGCCCGAATGTAATGTGCAACTACTGCACACGCATAGAAGGCAGTGCGCATGCAGAGAAGTGGCACATGTGAGCGAAGCGTGCGCTCACATTTGCGAACCAGTAGGGAAGGTAAATAAATCCCACCTCTGATCATGATATTGAGATTATAGGTAGGAGCACCTTTGTCTACTTTAGACTGATACACCAGTTGCAGGTTCTTTTTGGTCCAGGAAGCACTTATGACGGTGACTTGTACCTTATCATTATGCAATTAAATTATTGTAGTTCTATTTTGAGCTGCCTTTGAAGACAACTGAGAAATGCAGTTGGTTGGGAATCCATGGTGAGATGATTGCTTGGAGCCAGATTTTTTTTTAATATTCATTCATTCGTTTGTTTGTTTGTTTGTTTGTTTGTTCGTTAATTCATTCATTCATTCATTTTATATGCTACCCATCTTACTGTCAAAAGCAATTCTTCTCAATGGTCTTAACCCTTAACTTCTTGTTTAAGGGTCTTTGATGGTTTATAGTTTTTGATTTTTTAAAAAAAGATTTTAGGATTTTTCTTTATACAGTATACTATAGGAGAGTTGGATGGTATGGGTTTGGGTATGGTGAGGACCCAGATTGTTGGGGGCAATATGCTATTTAGTATACTGTCTTTGGTGTAAGCCACCCAGAGTCCTCGGAGAGTGGGCGGCATAGAAATATGAATAATAAAATGAATAAATAATCAAATATTTGTTCTACGATAAAATGGTTTTTAACACATTTATTTCCAGCATCTCCTTGTGGTAAACCACTTGGAATCCTGTAGCTAGGGATTAGACAAATCCTTGTTATAAATAAACATATTCATTCTCTCTCCAATTGCTAGAATTCAGGCTAATTTAGAATACAGATAGTCCTCAATTTACAACAGTTCATTTAATGACCATTCAAACTTACGATGGCACAAGAGTGATTTACGACTGCTTTTCACACTTACGACCATTGCAGGATCCCTGTAGTCATGTGATCAAAATTAAAATGCTTGACAAATGACTCATATTTATGATGGTTGCATGCCCCCCAGTCATGTGAATGATCAACGGGGAAGGCAGATTCATTTATCAACCATGTTAATAACGATTAACAATTGTGGTGATTCACTTAACAACTGTGACTAGAAAGGTCGTAAAATGGGGTGAAATTCACTTAACAACTGTCTCACTTTAGCATCAGAAATTCTGGGCTCAGTTTTGGTCGTAAGTAGAGGGCTACCTGCAGAACTCTGCCTCAGATGCATGGGCGTTGAAATAGGGTGGAAACAATGGTGGGATTCAAAATATTTTACTACCGGTTCTGTGGGTGTGGCTTGCTGGGTGTGGCTTGCTGGGCGTGGCAGGGGAAGGATACTATAAAATCTCCATTCCCACCTAACTTCAGGGGAAGGATACTGTAAAATCTCCATTCCCACCTCACTTCAGGGGAAGGTTACAGCAAAATCCCATTTCCTCCCGATCAGCTGGGACTTGGAAGGCAGAGAATAGATGGGGGCGGGACCAGTCAGAGGTGGTATTTACCGGTTCTCTGAACTACTCAAAATTTCCACTACCGGTGTGCCAGAACTGGTCAGAACCTGCTGAATACCACCTCTGGTGGAAAGGTTCTGTGAATTTATTTAAGTAAAAGAAAAATCCACAACATAATAATGCCATTACTGGAAAAGCCCAATGGGAAAAATGTTCTCTTAATGCCTTCCCTTGATATTTAATTGGTATATGGAAGCCAGTAAGAATACAGACCACATCCCTTGGTTATTTCACAATTCAGTAAGTGCAAGAACATTATATCTGACTCATAAGAATTTCCCTGGTTTCTTTAACTCTGCGTTCATTCAGCAAATGACAACGTCTGGAAAAAAAAGACCAATTTTCTGTTTGGTGTTAATGTAAAACAATTGTTTGACAGTATAGTTCAGAGGGGGGGAAATGACATGAGAAACTAGCTTGTACCACAATACCTTGTTAGTAGTTACGTAACACTACAATGGCAGGAATAAGGTCATGTTTTGAAAGTGTAGGTAAATTCATGCATGTCAAATTCTTTAATTGTTTTAGCCTCGCTAATGAGGAAAGAGAATCTATTTAGTAACACATGTGTTTCTCTGCTTAGCAGATGTTGCACTGGGAGACCAAATGGCTGGTGGTCTGGAAGCGACAAATGATTGAAAGCACTAGGTATGTTTATCTTGGATTAAGTAAATACTAGAAATGTGTGAATCGGCATAAATCCTCTCTGTGTCAACATTGCTTAGACTCGCATGTCGTTCAGTTCAGGTAAACATAGAAACTTTAACAAAATCTGCAATATTGCTTCAGATTTTACTTACATGCGGTACTTCCTAAATGTTTTCAATGCAACTTTCATAACATTCCATAGTTTATTATTTGCATATGAGTGTTCTAATATATTGTTTTTGTCAGAACTTTCCTTGCTGTGGGTTAATTTAATCAAACATAGGCTGTGTGTCTTCTGTGCATAGGATAATTTTTCCCCAAGATTTTTGTTTATGACTCTCACAGACAAATAATAATAATAATAATAATAATAATAATAATAATAATAATAATAATAATAATAATAATAATAATTCCACTGGTCATTATGTAAAAAAATACGACTTACCTGTATCCAAAAAGTCATGGGAACATGAAGTGGAAAAAGTTATAGAAAAATGAGAAGGTGAAGTTCTTGTGGGACTTTCGAATACAGACGGATCGTCACTTGGAATACAACACGCCAGATATCACAGTTGTTGAAAACCGAAATGTACAATTTATTGACATCGTGGTACCAGGAGATGCCAGAGTCGAAGAAAAAGAACTGGAAAAAATTATGAAATATCGTGACCTGGCCATCGAAACTACATGGCTATGGATGAAACATGTAACAGTGATACCCATTGTCATCGGGGCACTTGGTACCATGTCCAAGAATTTTATAAGATACATCAACAAATGGTAGCTTCCTGCAATAACACCAGCGGAACTGCAAATAACTGTGCTACTTGGAACATCGTACATCTTAAGAAGGTACTTGGTTGATACGTAGGACGCTGGCAGCAACCCATATCAACCATTAGCACCAGTCAATGGTATTTGTGATGCATTTTTGAATGTTCAGTTGACTGAGTTTCATGTTTAAAGAATAAAGTAAATAATAATAATAATAATAATAATAATAATAATAATAATAATAATAATAATAAGACTCTACAAAAAACCACCTTACTCGGAACAGCTTACATCCTCCAACGATACCTTAACAGTTCCTAGGTCCTTGGTTAGGACTCGAGCTGCTGAGCTATTAACCAGCCTCAAAGGCTGTGAATCTCACTAAAGATTAATCAATAATAATAATAATAACAACAACAACAACAACAACTTTATTGACATTGTACGTGTATACACAGTATACTCATACAACAAAATTCACTTAACACCCAAAAACCAGGTCCAACATACATAACAATCCCCAAACACACTCCCACCCACCACAAATACCCCACCCCCTAAACCACCCACGCTCATATTTTGTACGTAATGACAACGAAAAAATGAATAATGATTGTGAATATATTGTACACAGTTCCACATTTTTCCCATTTCAGAATCAGTTTTGTGCTTCTGCAATCTTATCTGGCTATCTGTTATTTGCAAATAAATGAGCTGGAATATTTCCAGGTCAGCCATGAGATCTTTAAAACTGCAGAAAAATTAGTATTTTTTTTTAAACATTGTCCATTTCTCCATTTGCAAGAATGTTTATCTCACTTTGCTTCCTAAAATTAGCTCCACCACCAAGTATTTCAAGGATGAATAGGGTCTAGATAACTTTAAATCCTCCTAGGAACTTTTGTTCTCTCTGACCTACCTTCTGATTGCTTTGATGGACTGGGAAGTGCAAACAGTAGCAGTCTGAATTACCGGTAAATGATATAAAACATTAGAATTGGCTTAAACAAGTACAGGTAGTCCTCAACTTACAACAGTTCGTTTAGTGACCGTTCAAAGTTAAAAAGGCACTGAAAAAAATGACTTATGGCTGTTTTTCACTCTTATGACCGTTGCAGCATCCTCATGCTCAAGTGATCACAATTCGGATGCTTGGCAACTGGTTCATGTTTCTGATGATTGCAGTATCCTGGGGTCATGTGATTAGCTTTTGCGACTCTCTGACAAGCAAAGTCAACGGGGAAGCCAGATTCACTTAACAACGGTGTTACTAACTGCAGTGTTTCACTTAACAGCTATGGCAAGAAAGGTCGTACAATGGGGCAAAACTCACTTAACAAATGTCTCACTCAATTTTGGGCTCAATTTTGGTCTTAAATTGAGGACTATCTGTACAGTTTTTTTTTAGTACAGAATTATATAGAGGCACCAACACCTATTTTTGACAACACACACAATGGGAGATAGTACACTAATTTACCAGGATGAGGTTATCAAATATTTAGTGAAAGGTTGAGAAAGAGAGATATTTATAACAAAACCATTCTTGTGTTACAATTTCATATTTGCAAGAGCTGAAATAATAGCACAGCAATAAAAAAACCCCATAAAGACTAGCCAAATCTTCTTTGAATATCTTAGTGTACTTTATTTCACTACCGATGTGCCAAAATTACTGCTGAGTGATTGCTTTCCTGCTCCAGCTACACATTTCAAAATTCATCGTTGATTTAATAAAAGATGGCTCAACTTCCAGTAGCATTGGCAGGTCTGAAATTACATAGGGAAAAGATTTGTGATGCAACTACTGAAATAGATGCATGGATCAGACACCTGTTTTCAATATATCCCATAGCTGGTGTTGATTTCTATAGCTGACAAAACCTGAACGGGAGAACCAGGGGAAAAGTCCGTGGAGGGCAATTTTCAATTTAATGGTTGGAGGCTATATACACGCACAAAGGGAGGGAATGCTTATTCCCGTTGGAAGGTAAAATATAGAAATCATATCAGCTTGGATTTGATGGCAAACAAATCTAATCAGTACATTCGGTAAGTAAATGGCATAGGCTGGAAATCGGCTTGAATGGTCAAGTGAGGAGGAACAGAAGACATTGTTGCTGAGAATGAAGATGAACGAGGTGACTCTTTTGAGTCATTAAACTAGACATACCCAGTTCCTGCAACTGTTCTTCAAAACATATGAAGAACGGTTGCAGGAACTGGGTATGTCTAATTGAATAAAAAGAAGGACTAGGGGAGACATGATATCAATGTTCCAATATCTCAGGGATTGCCATAAAGAAGAGGGAGTCAAGCTATTCACCAAAGCACCTGAGGGCAGGACAAGAAGCAATCGGTAGAAACTAATCAAGGAGAGAAACAGCTTAGAACTAAGGAGAAATTTCCTAACAGAACAATTAATCAGTGGAACAACTTGCCTCCAGAAGTTGTGAATGCTCCAACACTGGAAGTTTTTAAGAAGAGGTTGGATAACCATTTGTCTGAAGTGGTGTAGGGTTTCCTGCCTGTTTCCTGTTATTCTATTCTATTTTATTTTATAGTCCAATTCTTGTGCCCAATGAATATGCTTATTGAAAGCAGGAAGTGGCACTTGCTTCAAAACAATTGATAATTCTATTCAGGTGTATAGCACTTTTGGTGACCATGAACCCCATTTAAAATATTTTAGTACATAAAAAGCCACAGTCAGTGGGTTAATGATTTCAGGTGGATTGTGTCCAGGATTCATTCTCCCTCCCTCCCTCTCTTTCTCTTTCTCTCCTCCTCTCCGTTATAAAGGGGAATTTAGCTACTTCTCTCTTTACAAAAGGCATGTTAAGTCTAATTTCTGTGTGTAAGTTTTCTGCCTCCCATGGGTGAAAAGTGGAACACAATTTTCTATTATATGATCATTTTTGTTTCCAATAACTTGAAATACAATGACATATTTTTCCAGTCCATAACTTAATTATTAAAATAAATTCACACTCCTTCCTCTTTTTAGATGCAAAGCACCTTGCATATCTCTTTTAATATATACCGTTATCTAATGGAGATTTTGTAAATATTCCTCTTTTAAAACTATGCACTGTAGCTCCCTTCTTTTTTTTACATGCAGTGCTTGGTAGTGTATCTTTTTCCAGCGTTGTTTTGGCAGAACTTTAATCTGACAAAGAAGAACACTTGTGGACTTTGAATGCTAGTATTTGGGAGGCATGGTTGTCTCTCTTTAATCAAGGAAAAATGAATGCTCCTGGAGTTTGTTTGATGCTAGTATTTATACTGCTACGCAGTCTAATGGAAGCAGAATGTCCCAAGTTTATTCCAAAAGAATTTATGACATGCTTCTTTTGCAAGCTTAATTGTCAGGCTTCCTCTTTCTGTAGTTCTTAGTCACTATGAGAATTTATTATAATGTAATATAATATATTGTATATATGAATATAATTTTGTTTATTTATTCTGTAATCCATGTACAGGTCTTTTTTGTCTTGTAATGCCGAGCATAGATCTTTCCATGGCTCTTTGTGCCACTTGTAGCTTTTGTATCCATTGTGAGGTTAGCGTCCATGTTTCATGGGATTTGTTAGAACAGGTAGCACACACAGGTCGACAACTTTTCTCTTCAGACATAGGGAGAGGTTGTTCTTGAAAATTATGCTTAGCTAGCCAAATGCCTACCAATCACATTTAACACGTTCAATTTCCTTTATTGTATCACCTTCCATTGAGATCTGTTGTCCAAGATATATGTTGTGGTCTACTACATTTGGAAACATGCAGAAGAGGCCTTCATCCTGCAGTAGATAGACAATGGGGAAGAAGAAGAAGAAGAAGAAGGAGGAGGAGGAGGAGGAGGAGGAGGAGGAGGAGGAATAATAATAATAATAATAATAATAATAATAATAATAATAATAATAATAATAATAATAATAATAAAATAGTACATTTGCGTTCATCTAAATATTTTTTATCTTGAGTCTAGCATTATAGTAATGCAATTAATGCTGTCAATCAGACCTTGACAACACTAACAATGCAAACACAACAGCCATGACAATATAATAACAACAACAACAACAACAACAACAACAACAACAACAATAATAATAATGACTCACTACCACCACTACTACTGTTTTTCATCACATTGATTCCTCTCATCAATCCTGAACAAGTGAGGCCATGACTATCAACCATCAAAACATTGCCAAACTATCTCACCTACTTTATGTAGACAATCTGAAACTGTATGGAAAAATACCATCTGAAACAGAGCCATTGCTCAGTTTTGTCTGAAAATACAATTGCAATGTACAGAAATGCAATGGAGTTTGGATTGTGCCATCCATACAATCAATAGAGGAAGAATAAGGAAAACTGAATGAATCTAGATGCTGTATGGAAATTGTTAGATCGGTGCAAGGCAACAGGCGAGACTCGTTAGTGAATTCAGCACCTTTTTATTTCCAGCAACGTGTGACTGCGCTCTGCTGGCTTGGCTGCCGGAGCTCGTCTTTTTAAGGAGCCCCAGGCAGACCAGCCAGCCAATGACAGCAGGTTAAATCTCCCAGGGTCCGGATAGCCAATCAGTAGTGAGCATGAAACTTTATGCAGATTCTAGCCAATCCGTGGCGAGCATGAAAACTTATGTAGATTCTAGCCAATCAGTACATAACAGAAATAACATCAAGAGTCTAGATGAAGATGATCACTTTAAATATCTGGGCACCCTTCAGGCTGATGATAGCAAGCATATTGAAGTCAAAATGAAGGTGAGAAATGAATACATCAGAAGGGTGAGGTTAAAGTTCAAACTCAGTGGTGGAAATACCATTAAGGCAACCAAAAATGGGCAATTCCAGTCATTATATACACAGTTGGAATAGTGAACTGGACTTCAATTGAAGTAGAAGTCTTGGTTAGGAAGAGTAGAAAAATAATGACAATGAATCATACCTTTCATCCCATAGTGGCATTGATGGACTCTACTTATCAAGGAAAATAGGTGTGAATGGAATGTTGCAATTACATCAGAAAGTTGAAAAAGAAAATAGGGAATTGAAAGGATAGCTGAAGGACAGTGAAGATGCACTGAAGCTAGCAAAACCATTAAGACTTCCTTGATATCAGCAGACTAAACTGTCCTATAAGAAAAACCAAGGAAGAGCCAGTGGTTAGAATGCAGTATTGCAGGCTAACTCACTGCTCACCCCAAGGGTTCGATTCTGAGTGGCTCAAGGTTGACTCAAACTTTCATCCTTCCAAGGTCGGTAAAATAAGCACCCAGATTGTTGGGGCAATATGTTGACTGTGTAAACCTCTTAGAGAGACCTGTAAAGCACTATGAAGTGGTATATAAGTCTAAGTCCTATTGCTATTGCTAAATGAAAAGAAGAGACATGGCAAGGCAAAATATTACATGTCCAACACACACACACACACACACACACACACACACACACACAAGGGGGAGAGAGAGGAAGGGGGAGAGAGAGGAAGAGAGAGACAGTCAAAACAGATAACAAGACCTTGCATTGTATAAGTATAATTGTACAAGTATAATTGCAGAGAGACTAAAAAAAATTCTAAATGTGGATTCATAGTGATCAGAAAGGATTCCTCCCAGGGAGGCAAATGAGGGATAACGTGAGTACGGTAATAAATGTCATAGAATATTATGAACAGCACCCGGAAAAACAGCTGGCGTTAGTGTTCTTGGACGCCCAAAAGGCGTTCGACAATTTAAATTGGAAATTTATGATCAACCAAATTGATTTGATGGGATTTGGGACAAATTTTAGAAAGATGATCGAAAATATTTATTATAAACAGAGAGCAAGCATATTAATAAATGGGGACAAGACACGGACATTTTGGATACAAAAGGGAGTTAGACAGGGATGCCCCCTGTCCCCTCTACTCTTTATAATGGCGCTGGAAATCCTACTCAGAAAGATTAGAGATAACAAAGAAATCAAAGGATTACAAATTAAGAAAGAAATTTTTAAAACACAAGCCTTCGCAGATGACGTGGCCTTAATAATGGAAGATCCCTTGAAATCTGGTCCCAAATTACTCCAGGAAGTACAACAGTATGGAGAAGTCGCTGGCTTTAAGCTTAACAAAACTAAAACTAAAATTTTAGCAAGAAATATGACAGAGATAAATAAGAAAGAGCTAGAAAAGTCCCTAGAACTTCAGATAGCAAAGAAAATAAAATATTTGGGAATTTGGATTACTGCAAGGTATTCCTCCTTAAAAGAGGACAATTACAGTCCATTACTACAAAAAATAAAGCAGGACATAGACAGATGGAAGAAGTTAAAACTGTCCTTTACAGGTAAGATTTCAGCAATTAAAATGAATATTCTCCCCAAGATTATATTTCTATTTCAAACTATTCCAGTGAACATTGATAAAAAATATTTCCTAGATTTGGAAAGGAAGGTGCGAGACTTTTTGTGGGAAGGGAAGAAGGCAAGGATTGCATATAAAACACTGCAAGGGAAAAGAAGCATGGGTGGCTTCGGATTACCCGATTGGCAAGTTTATCAGAAAGCGGCCAAATTAGTATGGATCAAAGAATGGGTTTCATTACAAAATAAGAGAATCCTGACGTTAGAAGGCCACGATCTACAGGCAGGCTGGCACGCTTATTTATGGGGCCCAAAGAATAAAAAGAACTCATATTTCCATAGACACAAATTAAGGGAGACCCTGATTCAAACATGGGAAGAAATTAGACAAAGATTTTATACGAAAGTACTGATTTGGCTCTCAATTATGGAGGCGTTGATTACCACTAATAAAAGGGATATCTTGAAATTTGGCACGTACAAAGATATATTAGATGAAAATGGTATTCTTAGATCACGAGAAACACTAAGTAATCAAGGTTTTAATTTAGACTGGTGGAGCTACCTGCAGATAAGCTCTAGATATCAAAAAGATAGGGATCAATTTGGTATAGAGACGAAGTACAACAATTTAGATAAAATTATGCTGGGGATTGAAAAGAAAATGCTAGCGAGATTTTACAACCTCTCATTAGGCGAGGACAGAGCAGAAGGAATAGCTAGGAATCAACTAAGCATTTGGGAAAAAAATATTGGCTACAGACTAAATTTCAATGACTGGGAGGAGGCTTGGAATAGAAATTATAATCTTACTAAATCAGCAATTTACAGGGAGAACCACTATAAAATATTTCACAGATGGTACCTAGCCCCAGCTAGACTAGCAAAAATATTTCCCAGTGCCTCAGCAATTTGTTGGAAGTGTGGAAAGGAGGTCGGCACCTTCTTTCATATGTGGTGGTCCTGCCCGGAGACAAAAAAGTTTTGGACAAAAATACGAATTTGGCTACGAGAAATAGTGGAAGAAGATATAAAACTATCCCCCGAAATCTTTTTATTAGGAATGATGGGAGACGGACTCTCTAAGGACAAGATACAATTAATTATACATGTTATAACAGCGGCCAGATTAACCTTTGCAAAATACTGGAAGGATAAACAAACCCCTCCAGAGATGACAATAATAAATAAAATCCTAGAATGCGCAGAAATGGCAAAATTAACTAGTGTTCTTAAAGACGATGAGAATTCAAAATTTAAGGCAGTATGGGAAAGGTGGTACAAATGGTGGAATAATAGAACAAGACTATAAGGATATGTCTATTTCTAATAATGATAGATTTGAAGATACTTGATATGTACATAATGTAAATATGTAATCGCACGACACCTCAGATGTTAACTGAGATTTGATGTTTTCTTTTTAAAAAACTTTTTAAAAAATCAATAAAGTATTTAAAAAAAAAAAAGCACCCAGATTGTTGGGGCAATATGTTGACTGTGTAAACCTCTTAGAGAGAGCTGTAAAGCACTATGAAGTGGTATATAAGTCTAAGTCCTATTGCTATTGCTAAATGAAAAGAAGAGACATGGCAAGGCAAAATATTACATGTCCAACACACACACACACACACACACACACACACACACACACACACAGAGGGGGAGAGAGAGGAAGAGAGAGACAGTCAAAACAGATAACAAGACCTTGCATTGGCCAAGAGCAGGAAAGTTGAAGGAAGAGACAGAAGGGCTAATTCTGGTTGTACAAGACAACATTTTAGAAGCAAATAAGCTGAAGAAACAATGGACCACCTAGTTAGCTGTTGCAAGAAAATTGCATAGACTGACTACAAACAATGACATGATAAAGTAGCAATAATGGTCCATTGGAATATCTGCAAGAAATATCACATGTCTGAAAGCAAGACCTGTTGGGTTGGGTTTTTGTCAAGACGACATTGACAAAATAATGGAAAATGAAGTAGTTAAAGTGCTCTGGGACTTTAGAATTGAAACAAAGAAGCACCTGCCACACAACGCCACAGACTTAACAATTATTGATAAGAAAGACAAAACAGTCTGGATAGTGGACATTACAATGTTGGTAGACAACAGAACCGAAGAGGAAGAACTGGAGAAAAATCCCAAAATATAAAGACCTGACAATGGAAGTAGAATGGTGGTGGTGAAAGAAAACAAAGATAGAAGCATTAGTAATAGGTGCCTTGGGTGCAATCTCAAAACATCTGGAGCACCACTTGAACCCCACCGGCATTGACAAAATCACCATCAGTTAATTGCAAAAGGCAACTCGAACTTGGATCAGCTTATATCCTGCAATGAAATCTTTATTAACAACATCTGCCTTTTCCAGGTCCTTGGAAAGGATTCGATAGGTGGATAAAACTGCCAAATTCAATCTAAACGTCTTGTTGACTGAATGATGAAGTATAATAATTTTAGAGCAGTAAGGAAATGGGCCACTTTATGGTTTGTTTGTTTTTTTTGCTCACAGTTGAAGGTGCTGGGGGGGGGCAAAATATGCAAATCCAAAAATATGTTTATTCTACTGCATTTATATCTTGACCAAGATTTCTTTGATCTTCTAAGAGGGTGAAATCTAGAAAGAATGAAAAAAAAAAAAAAAACACCCCACGGCAATCTAAACAATTGGAAGCATATTGCAAATGTTTTTTATTTCATTGCCAGAAATGCAAGTCACTGCAAGAGTACACTGAAATGGTTCCATATAATATTGCACAATGATTCTGTTCTATATTTACGTTTTCAAGTCATCCTTGAAAAAAAAAAAAGCACATGAAGTATATTTTTGTTTAGGTGAGAGGAGCTTATGTTGTTTTGTCCAGGAAATTTTCCTGACAGTTAGAACAATGAATCAGTGGAACAACTTGCCTCCAGAAGTTGGGAATGCTCCAACACTGGAAGTTTTAAAGAAGATGTTGGATAACCATTTGTCTGAAGTGGTGTAGGGTATCCTGCTTAAGCAGGGGGTTGGACTAGAAGACCTCCAAGGTCCCTTCCAACTCCAATAATCTTCCAATAATATACGAGAGAGTGCACAACCATCTGTTAGGATCAATTTTGTTTGCCTTATTCACTCTGAGCTATCCACATCCTTTAAATCACTGATGTTCAACCTTGGCATCTTTAAGACCTGTGGACTTCAACTCCCAGAATTCCCCAGCCAACTTCCGGGAGTTGAGAAGTCCGCAAGTCTTAAAGTTACAAGGTTGGATACCCCTGTCTTAAATAGTCCCAGTAAACATTTTAATTTTTAAAAATAATTGATTGCTTATTTGTACCCTATGACTATCATTAAGCGTTGTATCTTATGATTCTTGATGAACGTATCTTTTCTTTTATGTACACTGAGAGCATATGCACCAAGACAAATTCCTTGTGTGTCCAATCACACTTGGCCAATAAAAAATTCTATTCTATTCTATTCTATTCTATTCTATTCTATTCTATTCTATTCTATTCTATTCTATTCTATTCTATTCTATTCTATATGTAACTGTAAGAAAATGGTACTAAATCTTAGAAGATGCCGTCATCATCATCATCATCATCATCATCATCATCATCATCATCATCATCATCATCATCATTTTAGCCATTCTCTATCCACTGCAGGATGAAGGCCACTTCTGCATGTTTCTCACCAATATGGTCCTAAGCTTTCTTTTGCCAATTGGGCCTGCAATACTTGCTGATGTCATCAATCCATCTATATTTACTAGGTATGCAAAACCTTAAGTTCAATTCCAAGAGATGTTTCAGAGCATATGGTGGCATCACTGTAGCATCTATCTGCAGCCCTTTAAAGCAGCCATTCAGAGATGATTCAGCAACTGTGAGACCCCAGGAAAAAAATGTAGCTCTTTTAAATGGCTGTAGACAAATGCTCTGTTTGTGTTCCATGCCTTTTCCAAATTATCCAATCTACCTATCTACTTACCTTCCAACATATCATCTATTTATCAATCATCAGATTTATATGGTCATTCATATATATGTAATTATATATTTATTTATTAAAATACAGCACAGAACAAGTAAACCATCAACCACAAATTTAAATTAAAACATTAAATTAAATTGAACGTATTCTCATCCTGCTGCCACCCATCTCATTTTTAACTTGATTCCAAACACTTCTGCAAGCTCACACCAGTCTGCTGAAAGTTCAAATGAGCCTCTTGGACCAAAACGGGATTATATAAAACAAAATTATTGTTTTTGTTTGCACTGTATTACCTTTAGGAGGACTGAATAATTAAGTACTGGATGGATGTCATAGGAAATACTATCAACAAAACTCACTTTGGCCTCAGCATGTTCTGATTATCTCATTACTTTTCTTGCCTGTATAAGCAATTTGATGGAATGTATTATTTCCATGGGATAGTGGGGGTTTTTTTTGGTGTCCAAAACAGTGCACATTGGTGCATGTGTACAAAGAACTGAATCCAGGTGCTGAAGTCTTGAAGAAAAAAAATAGTAGCCCTGTCTTTTATCAATGAGCTCCAGTGGTTTTGTGAGGTCTCTGATGCAATTACGAATTTCTGTCTGCATTATGTTGGTTAAAGAGATGTTACATTTCTGGAAAAGAAAAATACTTATTCAGAATGGATGCACCTTTTCCTGTCCTCTCCCAAATGCTTGCTTTGGAGCTGTTTAACCATTCTCTAAAAGTACACATTACTTTTATAAGACTTCTACCCTCAAAATGATGCTATAGGGCACTGCACATCAGAACAATGTGCCATCACGCTGCTAAACAATTAATTCACAACACTGTAAAACTATCTAAAAGGCAATATTACCATCATTATTCTCATCTTCCCTATTGCCTATCTCCTTATCTTCTTATGACTATACCCTTGTTGCTTATCACTATTGTTGTTGTATGTACATTGAGCGCTTACGCACTGGAAACAAATTCCTTGTGTGTCTAATCACACTTGGCCAATAAAGAATTCTATTCTATTCTATTCTATTCTATTCTATTCTATTCTATTCTATTCTATTCTATTCTATTCTATTCTATTCTATTCTATTCTATTCTATTCTATTCTACCCTACCCTACCCTACCCTACCCTACCCTACCCTATCTCTTACCAATGAAAGAATTTCCAGGGTATAAGGAAAAGGTTCCAGACCCACTCCACAAAGGTCACAACAGAATTGAGTTTACATCATGTTAATTGTTGACTCTGATTTTGAAAACTGATTGTACTGACTTTTGGCCTTGGAGCTCCAGTGTGGCATTTAGACAGATGTGAAAAGCAACTGGGACTTGGGCAGATGTTGGAGGTATACACGAAGATACAGACATTCGTGCAAACTGATGCAATCAGATTATTGCATTAGATTGCAAGGAGACCTCAAACAACTTTATCTCTTTCTTTTTTAAAAAAAATATCTAGTGAAATTGCACAAACTGCCCAACTCCATCAGATTGCCCTGATAAATTGTCATCCTTAAAAGTTCATGTTTTGTTTGATGCCTGTAATGCTTTTGGCTCGAGGTGGATTATAACTAATGTCAAGCAAGCAAACAAACTTTTCTGTAGTTCAGTAAAATCAGTAAAAATATTTATTCTTTGGATTCTTGTAACCAAAAAGGTTTATTAGTATGGTGGCCCATCAGTGGCCTGTGCAGCTAGTAGTTGATTCCGACAGCGAGGAGGCTGGTGTGGTGCTGCGCCAGGAGCCTGTGCAGCTGGCACTCGAGTCGGACAATGAGGAGGCTGAAGAAGATGTGGTGACAGAGGCAGGAATTCAGCTAGGGCCTTCAGAGCCTCCAGAAGCTCCCATAAGTGAAGAGGAAGAAGAGGAGGAGCCTCTTCTCGATGCACGGGCGCGCAGAGCTGCCAAAAGGCAGGAGTGGTTCTTCAGGAGGAGGTCTCCTCGAGAGTAAGGCTTCGGACTAATTGGCCACTCCCTTAGCCTATTTAAGAAGGATGACGACTGAGGCAATTTGCAGGGAATAACTTAGTTCACTCTCCTTCGCATCTTGATCTTAGTTCTCTGCAAATTGCTTCTGGGCTTTCTGCCAACCATAGTAAGATTACGATTATTTATTCTTTGGATTCTTGTAGGCTGTTAAGAAAGTTAATTAACAGCCTTTGTTTGGAAAAAAAAACTGATTTAATTTAGTAAACTAAGGTTTGTACAGACTTTGTGTGTGCAGCGTTCTTTGGGGTCTGTAGCTGGGGCAGAACAATAAGTATAGAAAACAAAGGCAAGATGTAATGAAGGTATGACAAATTATGTATAGTAGCATTGAACATCCTCAGAGACATTTAGGTAAATGTGCATCTGTACTCTATAGAAAAAGTACCTTAAATTTCAACAAAATGAGGAAATCAGCAAAATCACACAGCTGTTATGTACGGAAGTTTCATTTTACTATAATAATTTATAAAAATGGGTCATCAGGCAGGTATACTATCATTAGGATCTTTTTAATACGAGTCCTTTGCATGTGTAGCCTCTCAGAACAAATCTGACATATTGAACAATCAGAAAAAAAGTAAGTGAACAAAGTAATTTTCTCATCAACTTTCTCAGTGGTGGGTTGCTCCCGGTTCTGTCCGGTTCTTGTGAACCGGTAGTAACGGTGGGGAGAGACTCCGCCCACCTGGCCGGACGTCATCATGGTTCATGCTCCCATTGCGAACCAGTAGCGGAGGTAAGTAGAACCCACCCTTGCAGCAAAGCTCAAGTTTCCCCAATGAAACTTTGTTTGCATGACATACACAACTTTGTCCCAGACAGGGAAAGTCTGCTGGGTAAACACCACAACTCAGTCTTTTTAGGATACAAAGAGGATTTGGTTTAACCCAGAACTTCTTGGGACTTCTTGGGACTGGTTTTACCTCCCTTGTAATCCTATCTTCCTACTGCTGATGCAGAGATTGAGTCCTAAAGTAACTCCACAAAAATAGGACTATCTCTAAACCTAGACATTTTCTACAACTGTTGATGGACTAGAAAATATGGCTAGAAATGTCCTCCACTGATCACAGCTCTTTAACTGTGGTTCCAGCTGGATCAACAGATGATGGCTGTATGCACAGGGCCATCTTAGCAGCATTATGGGCCCTGGGCAAAGCAGTGTACTGGGGCCCCTACAACAGCTACTCACAGGAATACAAATGTAAATGGCCAATAAAATTAAACATATATGTATTTTATTGGCACTTCCAACAAAATCAATGTTGAAACATTAAAAACATGCTGTGCAGCAACAACTAATCAACAGGATAAACATTTGAACAATACACGAGGCTTGAAAAACACAATAATACTCAGTAAGCCATACAGTTGCTACGTTTATATGATACAAGGTACATTGAAGGGTTAACAATACACATATTAGTAAGGGGCCCATATGCTTGTGGGGCCCATGGGCAAGTGCCCATCGGACCCATGTGTTAAGACAGTCCTGTGCATGAACACGTATTACACCTGACAGGAACATGTATTACACCTAATTTCCAGAGCCTGCACTGACTTCCTGTTAGCTTTAGGCAGGGGTGGGCTGCTGGGGGTTCGCAAGGGTTCGGGAGAAACTCTAGCTAAGATTCTGTGCAATTCAGAGAACCCCCGAATCCCACTCCTGGCTGGGCCCTCCCACCCCACCCCTCCCCTCCCAGGAGTCCCCACACAGCCCGTTTTGGATGCAAGTAAGTGCAGGGGGTGTGTGGAGGCTCAGGGAAGGCGAAAAACAGCCTACCGAAAGTTTGGGAAGGCCAGAAATGGCCCTGTTTCCAGCCTCCAGAGGGCCTCCGGATCCTTGGGAGGCCATTTTCGCCTTCCTGGAGGCTTGAGGAAAGCCTCCAGAGCCCAGGGAGGGCAAAAACGTCCCCCCTGCTGTGGTGCAGGAAACCAACTAGGCCACGCCCACCATGGCCGCGCCCACAGCAACCGGGCAGAGAACCCCTTTCTAAAATTTTTGAAGCCCACCCCTGGCTTTAGGTGAAATTTAAAAGGCTGGCTGTAACTTGCGAAGCCCTCTGCTTTTCTATGTTCTGGGTTATCTACAAGGTTATATCTCCCCACTAGAATTATCACCAACTTTCCTAGGAGAAGCAGAATCCAGTTCCGCTGCCTTTTCTGAGAGGTTGGGAAATGAAACCTAGAAGCAGTTTTTACTGATGGGGCCAACCTTTGCAATGGCCTCTGATTGAGGCTTATTTGTTTCCAACATTAATGGCATTTCAGAAAAAGTTAAAATCAGAGCATTTCTGGAAGGCTTTTGGAGTCAGGTGGCCTGTAGATTTGTGGATTTCTAATACATTTATAATTTATTGTAATTTGGTATTATTTTATTATTTATAATGAACCATCAATGATTTTCCTATGATTGTGCTGGGATATAAATGTGATCAATTAATAATCTTTCTTAAGAAAGTCAGGAAACTTCACTTCCAGACAGTGAAGGTCAGTGAATCTGGGCAAATGAGCAGCATGCTGGTTTACTCCCCTTTTGCATTTCTTGCCAGTGGGGATACCTAAACTAATGATGGAAGTGCCACCTGCAGTTTATTGAGCGTATTGTCCAAACAGGGGCCCTACCCCTTTCCTGTCCTAACCCATCATTTGTCCTTGGTTCAATACTATTCTTGCCTCAATATTCACTTGTAAGAAGCATTGAAGCCATCAAGAGCAAGAGTTGAAGCAATCACAAGCAAGCAACAGTGAAGCAAAGAGTCATTCATTTGTACTAAGAAATCTGGCTTACAAATAGAAGGGGATATTTGTAGTTTAGGATTGAACTCTGCTCTCTGAGTGCTGTCCACGAGTCTGGCTTATTGGGCTGTCTCAGTGATGCCAACCTGTCTCTTACTAAGGAAATTTAAAGAATAACCAGGTAGTTGGGCAATTGCTCTTCATTTGGATAGCAGTTGCGAAGAAGAGAATTCTCAATGTACATATGGACATTTGATCAGATGCTGCAGTACTCCTAATTTTTTCTGAAGATCAATACGGTGTATATTTGACAGTTTTTGGTTTTAATCTGTTAACAAACACCTATTTTGCATATCCAGTAAGGAAGAAATTGCATTAATATGCTTGGCATCATGCAATATATTGTAACCTTCCAAAGACATTTAGACAACATGCTGACACCAGAACCAAATATCCCCTGTAAGACGTTTGAGAAAATGTCTTTGAAATGATGAATTGAGAAAAATTTGGAAGAGAGTTTGTCAGAATGGCCAGAAAATATCAGGCAGAGTATAGTTTGATATCCCTTTCAAAAGTAATGGGACTTTGAAATAAGAAGGTCTTAAGTGCTCAAAGCATTGAACATGCTCCAATTACTATTACTGAACTTATTTACCTTCAACCATGAGTCTGTGACATGGATCAAGAAGCCTGGCAAGTTTTTCAGAAAGTGCTGGTCAGATACTACATGACCAGATACCTCCACAAAGCCAAGGGTCCACTTTTCAGTGCAGAACAATCTAAAAGAGAGTGCATTGATGAGCAAACAGGTTGAGGAATATATGTCCCAGCTAGTAGTCAGTAGAGGCTGGCTAGATCCCATCCCATGTTGAGACTCTAGAAAGAGTGCAGAGAAGAGCAACAAAAATGATTAGGGGACTGGAGACTAAAACATATGAAGAACGGTTGCAGGAATTGGGTAAGCTTAATGAAAAGAAGGACTAGGGGAGACATGATAGCAGTGTTCCAATATCTCAGGGGCTGCCACAAAGAAGAGGGAGTCAAACTATTCTCCAAAGCACCTGAGGATAAGAAGCAATGGGTGGAAACTAATCAAGGAGAGAAGCAACTTAGATCTAAGGAGAAATTTCCTGACAGTGAGAACAATTAATCAGTGGAACAACTTGCCTCCAGAAGTTGTGAATGCTCCAACACTGGAAGTTTTTAAGAAGATGTTGGATAACCATTTGTCTGAAGTGTGTAGGGTTTCCTGCCTAAGCAGAGGGTTGGACTGGAAGATCTCCAAAGTCCCTTCCAACTCTGTTATTCTAAATTCCCCTAAATGCACCTTAATCAGCATTGTGGAGAAACATCCTAGTTGATGTGCCACAAGAAAACTGTCAGAAATATTTTAATGAAATGAGGTAAAAAGAAAAATTATACAGGGGAGGGAGGGGTTCAAGTTTACACATAAGTGTCATACTAAGGGTTTTTTTTTTTGTATTTTTTTTTTTACCAGTTATGAGTATATTATAGGGAAGTCTGGGGGGAGGGGAGGGTTAGGGAGGGTTAGGGAGGTTGGGAAGTTTGGGGGGGGCGGAAAAAGGGGTGAAAATGTAATTGTAAATCTTTTGCAATAAAAAAAAAAAAAAAGAAAACTGTCAGGAGAAGAGAAAAGACTACTTTAAAAGTGGAATAGCTGAACCCCCCACCAGATGATGACATAATTAGGAAAATTTGGGATTGTGTAGAAATGGACAGATCATCTTTAAAAATTAAAGATAAAGAAGATTCAAAATATTACAGGACATGGAATACATTTTATGAATGGATAGAGACAAGAGGTAGGAATGAGAGGGAAGTTTATGAATATCAGTACAACAAAGATGTATAAAACTATGGATATAATATGGAAAAATTTGTAAATAAGGTAATGTAAGTAGAAACTTAGTTGAAGTTCTCTTTTATTTCCTTTTTATTTTTGTTGTATTGCTGCAATTACTGTTAACACAGTACAGTTATAGTTATTAGCATGTACAGTATGTTATTTATCATTGATCTCACTCTGGTTGTGCTTTATTTGCATTGTTATCCTGACACGGCACTGTCTTTTCAATTAAAAAAAAAAAAGTGGAATAGCTGAATGTACACTCAATGTGGTGGACTTGGAATGAGATGAAGGCAGCATCATGAGGACATACTTTAAGAGCAATGAGTGAAACATCTCTGTGTTGAAGTTAGACAGAAAGGAGGATGAACCCTACCGCATAATCTACCGCAAAAGATTGATGATTAATCAAATTTCACGTCTGTAGCGCATAAAATTCACGGCTTCTTTTATTTAGATAGTGGTTGAGGCAGTGGTGGGTTGTTCCCAGTTCTGTCCAGTCCTTGCGAATTGGTAGTAAGAGCGGCAGGAGGCTCCGCCCACCCACCCGGATGTCATAATGGACGATCTGCGCATGTGCAGAAGCGCACATGCATGCATGAGCAAATCAAGCGTGCATGCGTGCTCCCGTTGCAAACTGGTAGTAAAGGTAAGTAGAACCGACCCCTGGGTTGTGGTGAGTTGGTTGAGACTATGGTGTGGGTGTGTTTGTTTTGAGGCAGCTGAGTGTAACATTCTCCTGTACTGTGCCATGTTGTTGTTGTTTTTAAACAGATATTTTTCATTCCAGGACACTCTGGTAAATGGCAACCACAACACAGAAAACAGGTGCAAAGAATCCCCTAATGCTTTGCTTCCTTTCTTCATCAGATGTGACCACAGAACTTTAGAGAGCAATGAGAACCATTCTCTGGGCAAATTCCTTTTCTTCTCCTTCCAACAAGATCCCATTTACTTTCTGCAGTTTAATTCCATGACTTCTGCTTTGAAATTAATCTGCATGCAATCTGCTTTTGTAACACCACACAACGAAGGGCAAAACTATGAAACGTGGCTTTGCCGTGTAATAGCACAAGATGTTTCTTGATTCATAGTTGGCTTTTTGGGTTTGTTGCTGGAGAAACATTCCTTGTAGGGAGACAGCTGTATATATAGACAGCCATTAGTCAGGCATGTTCAAGATGGAACCAATGACAACAAGAAACTTTGAAACAACAATGTCTGTTCATAACATGGTTTAATCTGCTGGAAAAAGAACAAAGAAAAAGTGGCCCAGGATGAACCAAACTGAAAAACAGTGATAGTCGGATTTTCTTCAGTCTGATTCACAATTGTGCCATTAAATGCATGAAGCTATCCAGTGGATATACAAAATTAATCCTTGCTAAACAGGTCGGTTACGAACTGAGATGACCTCTAGATCCCAGGATTCCTCCAGTGTGTCAACTGTCTGACTAGTGAACCCAAAATAAGGAAACACTCTTGGGAGCTTTGATTTCCTGAAAGTAAAACTTTATTGGATACACCATTTTGGTACTGAAGAAACAAAACCAGATCTGATTTTCCTGCATAGTTGCTTGCTTAGTTAATCAATAACTTCCCTTTCTCCCCACTCCTGGATGATCACACTGTCCAATTATGAATCATCCTTTTGTTATGGGAACAGTCCATCTCTTTCTCAAGCACCTGCAGTGGTGACCTTGATGGTTGCCAAGCTCTCACAGTCCACACACACATTCTCAGCATTCTATTTCCCCCTTCCCTTTCCCCAGTTCATTGGCAAGTTGAAAAGCGTTATGGTTCGAAAGAAGCAAAGTGGTTCAATCTTGACACACTGGTGACATTACAATGGGCTTCAAGATCACCCTAAAACCTGTGCTCTCACAATTTGAATTATGGGACTTTTCATACCACTCTCCTTTAATCCATGAAATGGATGATAGAAAGGAGAGACATTTCTGGCTTGGAGAAGTTCCTGTAGGGTTCTCCACATACCTGTTTATATAATTCAGGTGAAACGGCACTAAAAGACTTGGGGATATGTCATGCTGTCATCCTGGCTATATGAGCGGTGGGGTGTTGAAGGTCCCAAACTGTATCAGGGGTTCATTGTGGGCCTTGCTAATCTCACAGCATGAGTAGGACCAGGGGTGAAATCCAGCAGGTTCTGACAGGTTCTGGAGAACCGGTAGCGGAAATTTTAAGCAGTTCGGAGAACCGGCAGCGGAAATTTTGAGTGGTTCGGAGAATTGACAAATACTACTTCTGGATGGCCCCAGAGTGGGGTGGGAATGAAGATTTTGCAATATCCTTCCTCCAGGAGTGGGGAGGGAATGGGGATTTTGCAGTATCCTTCCCCTGGAGTGCGGTGGGAATGGAGATTTTGCAGTATCCTTCCCCTACCATGCCCACCAAGCCCCGCCCACCAAGCCACACCGTGCCCACCAAGTCACGCCCACAGAACCGGTAGTAAAACAATCTGGATTTCACCACTGAGTAGGACATAGGACAATTCCCACTACATTTTAATTAAAGTAACATTTAACTAAATATTAAATGAACAAAATGAAAGACTATTCCCATGAATTTAATAATTGTCTCTTTCTTCTACATAAACAAATTGCCATCTGAAGTCTGAGAAGTATTGTGGGCCATACCAAATATTCAGAGAGTATATGCTGAATTAAGACCTTAGTTTATATACCCTTGATCTACAAAAAGCGAGGAAGACATTCAGCAATTCCTTTCAGTTACAGTTTTTTCTACAACAGCTTCAAAAAAATGGGTCAAAAGAAAGAATGAGCCTTCAGAACTTAAATACTCAGTTCCCAACACAACATTTAAAAACTTTTTCAACTCTGTATGATGTTTTCTGTATAAACAAATGGCAGTGTTTAACAGTGGTGGGATTCAAATTTTTTTACTACTGGTTCTGTGGGCGTAGCATGGCTTGGTGGGCATGGCATGATGGGCATGGCAAGGGAAGGATACTGTAAAATCTCCATTCCCTCCCCACTCCAGGGGAAGGTTACTGCAAAATCCCCATTTCCTCCCAATCAGCTGGGACTCGGGAGGCAGAGAATAGATTGGGATGGGACCAGTCAAAGGTGGTATTTACCAGTTCTCCAAACTACTCAAAATTTCCACTACCGGTTCTCCAGAACTGGTCAGAACCTGCTGAAACCCACCTCTGGTGTTTAATGTATTGAAAGCAAGCCTTTTATTTTTGAGAGCCCTTCTCTAACACTTCTTCCTTTCACGAATAAAGCCGAATATACATGAGCCAGGATAATGTTGCAGGTTCCAATCCGGATCGGTTATTGGGACCAGAGCAGAGATGGGTTCAGCAGGTTCTGATCAGTTCTGGAGAACCGGTAATGGAAATTTTGAGTAGTTCGGAGAAACGGTAGTAAAAATTCTGAGTGGCCCCACCCCCATCTATTCTCTGCTTCCCAAGTCCCAGCTGATCGGGAGGAAATGGAGATTTTGCAGAATCCTTCCCCTGCCACATCCACCAAGCCATGCCATGCCCACCAAGCCATACCCACAGAACCAGTAGTAAAATTTTTTGAAACCCACCACTGAACCAGAGGTTTTGCCTTCTGAGTTTTTGGACTGATGCTGGAGCCCATCTTCCGGGAACTTCTCTCTAGCCAAAACTTCTTCCTTTGTCTTTGCCTATAATATCATTCTCAGTTCAGCTGTGCTGGATCTCCAGGTTCTCTAGATCTCTGACATAAGACATAGAACTCTGATTTGTGTCTTCCTTGGGACTTCAGAGTCTGGCTTCTCTTCCTAGATGAGGAATGGAGGTCTACTTCAAATCTTTGCCAAAATAGTAAATGATTTCTACATTGCAACAAATGGTTCCAGTATTTGGCAAATCAAGTCCTGTCCACCAATGAGCGGGGAATAATTTACTTATTTAAAAGTTTCATAATGGCCCTTCATCATATCGGATTTCAGGGCAGCATGCAATGTAAAGCAGGAAAATCAATGATCAAACAGAGGTACAAGAAGAGGAGCCATCTTAACAGGTTTTTAGGCTGAATTTTTTTAAACCCCTAGGTATAATTATTCGACTTCCTGGCAGCAAAATCCAATAATAACATACTAAATAACCCTAAATATACTCTTCTTTTCATGACATCCAAACCCAGCTGTCTGAGATGGCCATCTGTCTGTGTTTAATGATAACCTCCTCAATACATTATTTTTTAAGGATTAAAAAAACAACAACCAGTATTGGAGGTTCCACCACATTTGTATATATCCGTGATGGCGAACCTATGGCACCTATGCCAGAGCTGGCACACAGCACCCTCTCTGATGGCACACGAGCCGTCACCCCAGTTTAGCTCTGCTGTGCATACACACGTGCCTCCCGCCAGCCAGCTGGTCTTTGGGTCTCTGCCATGCATTCACGGGGGACGGGGCGTGTGTGTGGGGGCCACATGTGCATGCGGGGGGTGGGGTCAGTGGTGGGATTCAGCCAGTTCGCACCAGTTTGAGAGAACCGGTTGTTAATTTTCTGAGCAGTTTGGTGAACTGGTTGTTGGAAGAAATCATTAGGGCAGAGAACCGGTTGTTAAATTACTTGAATCCAACCATTGGGTGGGGTGCATGCAGGGAGCTGTGTGCGCATGTGCAGGGAGCAGGGCACATGCACGGGGGCCACACGCGCATTGCATTTTGGGGGTTTGGATGCTTTGGGCACTCGGTCTGGAAAAGGTTAGCCATCACTGGTATATATCATATATGGTTGTTATTAGAGCAGTTTAAGTGTTTTTCAATTTAAAAGCCATAGAATAGGATAGGGGTATTGGGTAGGGGCAGTGAGATAGCTCAGCCCTTAAGATGCTAGAAAGTTGACAGCCCAGATTCGAGACCCAGGGGCTGCATGACATTGTCACCCTAGTTCCTGCCAACCTAGCAGTTCAAAAACATGCAAATGCGAGTAGATAAATAGGTACCACTTCAGTGAGAAAGTAACCGCTCTCCGTGATGTCATGCTAGCCATATGACTACACAAACCCGATATATTATTTCTTTGATTTCTATAGCTGCCCATCTCAAGAAGTGATTCTGGTCAGCATACATCATAAAACATAACATCAATTAAAAAAAGATCATCTCATTTCATGAGATGTTTGAGGAAAGCTGCTGGAGTGACCAGAAGAGATAAAATCAGAAATGAGACCATAAGACAATGAATTGGCATAGAATAAATCTTAAACTATATACAAAAACAACAAATAAAGTGGGTTGCTCATTTGGAGAAGATGTCTCGGAAGTCCATACCGTACAAGGAATATACAAAAAAATAGGAGAAGGTCAAAGAACATGAGGCAGACTCAGATGGAGAGACAACAACAAATACATATTACAACAATATCAATTAACAATGGTTAATAATAATAACTTTATTGTTATTGTACGTGTATACACAGTATACCCATACAATGAATTTCACTTAACACCCAAAGACCAGGTCCAACACACATAACAATCCCCAAACACACTCCCACCCACCACAAATTCCCCATCCCTAAACCACCCAAACATCCACACAACAGACCAACTGATGCTGTCCAACAGCTCGCTGATGGTGGCCCTTTAGTTCATTGTTGAATGCAATTATAGCTCTGGGATAAAAACTATGCAGAAGACGTGTGGTCCGAGTTTTAATTGTTCTGTATTTTCTGCCGGAAGGCAACAGTCCAAAAAGATTGTAAGGAGGATGGGAAGAGTCTCTGAGAATGTTATGCAACCTCCTCAAGTAGCGAGATGCGAAGATGTTGTCCAGGGCTGGTATCTGGAGCCTGATGGGCGGTATAGAAATCTAATAAAATAAAAATAAAATAAAATAAAATAAAAAATTCTGGGCAGTTTTAATAATTCTCTGTAGAGCATTTTTGTCTGCTACAGAGCTGCTCCCATACCATGCAAGAATGGCATATGTCAGGACACTCTCAGTGGTGCTGCGATAGTAGGACAGAAGTAAATGCTGAGATAGATTTATCTTCCTGAGCATTCTCAGGAAGTACGGCTTCTTCTGTGCCTTCTTCACAAGCATGTTAACATTCATAATCCATGAGAGGTCCTTCGAGATATAAATAAATAAGTCCGCCAGAAGAGCAAGAACCAGAACTTTGTGTCTCCCTCAACACCCAAAGTGGTACAAGAGGAAATGGAGGAGGAGGGGAGAAGGAGGAAGTGGTGGTTGTCATTGTGATTGTGGGGTTTTTTTAAACAAAAGGATAAGGTTCCTGATCTTTAATAAGTTCAAAGTTTTGGGAGTGGTAATCTGGTTATCCAAACACCCCCTTTCCCCCCTACCATGATGACCATATTTGAAGTTTGAATTAATTTGAAGTTTGAATTAATTTGAAGTTTGAATTTTAATATTGAATTAATCCTGTATATGTTTTGTAAATTAGTTTAGTGTAATAAAAGGATGCTTTTCAGAAATTCTGTAACTCTTTGCCATCCTAGCATTAAACAATTTTAAATCACAACTTCTATTTCTGGGAACAGCAATGGCTCTTAATCATTTTATTACACTCAGTCGGGATGGGTTTTCTAAAGCAGGGGAGCAGGTGAAATACCTCGGCATGGATGGAGCCAACAAAAAAAAAGAGCCAGGCCAAACTGATTTTCTATAAGTGTCAGTGTAAAATAGATTATTTCATATGCATTTAATAGCAATAGCACTTAGATTTATATACCACTTTACAGTGCTTTTACAGCCCTCTCTAAGCGGTTTACAGAGTCAGCATATTGCTCCCAACAATTTGGGTTCTCATTTTACGAACCTCAGAAGGATGGAAGGCTGAGTCAACCTTGAGCCTGGTGAGATTTGAACTGCCAAATTGCAGTCAGCTGGCAGTCAGCAGAAGTAGCCTGCAGTACTGCACTCTAACCACTGCGCCACCGTGGCTTATAATATTTTTGCCTTTTGTCTCACTTTGAAAATTACAATCAGTGGCAAGCTTTGGAATGGCTGCATTCTACCTTGTAGTTCCAAGCTTTGCATTGCTGCTATGCATGAAGTGGCTTGTGGACAATAGAGATAAATTAGTACTGGTGGAAGAGACCATGTAAAGCCTAATGAAGAGCAAATGCTGTCTCTGCACAATAAAAGGAGAAAAAATCCTCTTCCTGTGAGAAGAACAAATAATACACAACAGAACACATAATATGCAACAGAGGACTGCAAAAAAAAGAAAAGAAAAGACAACGTGAGAAAGCAAAATTCATTAAGTAGCCTTCTCAAAGATTACTGCACAATGACATTTCATTTAATTCAGCAAGTCACGGTCACTTTCAGATCAAACTCAAGCTATAGCACATTTAGAAAACACCCATCACTCAATCACTCAATCAGTGATTCTGGGTGGCATACAAGCAAAACATAATATAATATAATATAATATAATATAATATAATATAATATAATATAATATAATATAATATAATATAATATAATATAATATAATATAATATAATATAATATAATATAATATAATATAACATAACATAACATAACATAACATAACATAACATAACATAACATAACATAATATAATATAATATAATATAATATATATAATATATTATATATATAATATTATATATATTATATATATAATATATTATATATATAATATTATATATATATTATATATATATAAACATTATGAGGCAATTAAAATAATAGAATAAAATTCAAAATTAAAATGAAAGTAATCAAGTAATTTGCAAATTACTGGACACAAGCATGTAATATTCTGAGAAGTGATATAGAACGGTATCTGCAAGTGCTGCTTCTGAGATTGATTGATTGATTTGATAACTAGCTTGCAAGTCTTGTATTTTATAATGGTCTCCCATCCAAGTTCTAACCAAACTAAGCCCTACTTAGATTTTTGAGATTAACCAAAAATGAGTAGCTGGGACTCTTTGTATATATGTCAACTCATCATGAACTAAACTTCATCTGAAGAAGCCCCAAACTTTTCTTGTTTTGCGCATTTGTAGCTGGGCTTCTAAATTCAAGCTGATTGTCAGGGTTCCAAGTAATACCCCCAACGAAAGAAAATTCAGAGGCTTCAAATTCCTCAAAGCTACATTTTATTAGAGATGTCATATTGGCACATCTGGGAAAACCCAAATCTGAAAGTGTCCAGGTTTTCCACACCCAAAGAAAAGTTCAAGTCCCTGCCCAACACCCACAAGCCCATCACATAGTCCAGTCAAGCATCGTCCCAACTGGGGATGCAAGTTGTCCTTGACTTCTTGAGAAAGGAATGCTATTATGACTACATACCACCCATGCTCCATACAATCCCCCCGCCCAGTTTCCCACAGTAGTAAATGTGGCAGGTTTGAAGGCCTAATACAAAAGATGGCTTCCAGGCCTGATGCTGATGTTTACAGACAAGCAGCAAATGATGAGTAAAAAAAAATTGGCCAGAATTTGAACAAATTGGTGCTATTTGAAGAAACATTAACCTTTAAATCTCAATATAAATTAGGATCATCAATTAAACAATACAGTAGAGAACAATGAAATAGAGTACACAAATACTCTATAAATACTCTTGGAATTTGAAAAATGATAACTGATCCAGTCATCAGGGCATTAATAGAAAATGCATCATTACTATCACAATTAACACAATTAACAATTTTTAGAGTATATACCCTTTCCCCAAAATAAGACATCCCCTGATAATAAGCCCAATCGGGCTTTTGAGCACATGGCAATAAGGCCAAGCGCTTATTTCAGGGTTCAAAAAAATATAAGACAGGGTCTTATTTTCGGGGAAACACAGTACATACTCTTAGAGGGCAACATTACCTTGGGACTGATATTAAAGCAAAGGACTACTTATGGCCATAGAAAATCTGGAAAAGCTTTTCCATCAGCTGCATCAACTGTTCCAGAGCAAGTAACTACCTCCTATTTTGAGAAAGGGTGCTTCTCTTACACTTACACCAGAAGTCTCAGCAAAGCTTTGCACAACACTTCAAATGCTTTGCAGAACGCTAGAGTATATATGGCTTCATGGCTTGGAATCAGTTACCATAAGGACTTCCTTCTCCCAGTTGTTTCTACCTATCCAATTCAGGGAGGCAAGTTGTGCACGTTGCAGGTTGTGTCAGCCAAGGAATGTCTGCTGGTTGGAACCAAGAAATGTGCCTTCTCTGCCATAGACCAGGTATAAGATTTCCTGCTTGAGCAGGGGCTTGAACTAGAAGACCTCCAGGGTCCCTTCCAGTGGTGGGTTACCCTTGGTTTGGACTGGTTGTATAGAACTGGTAGTAAAACCGGTGGGAGGTGTCACCCACTGACCCAGATGTCATCAGAAGTAATCTGCGCATGCCAGGGTGGGTTCTAAAATATTTTACTACCGGTTCTGTGGGCATGGCTTATTTTGTGGGTGTGGCTTGATGGTCATGTGACAATTATTTAGGATTTAGCAGAGGTACTAAATTTTTAACTGCTTGCAGAGCTGTACCGATCTAGCCATTTATTTTTTGCAGGCACTGGTCTACCCATTTATTTTTGCAGGCACTGATCTACTCATGTATTTTTGCAGGCACTGATCTACTTGCACTGATCTACTCATGTATTTTTGCAGGCACTGGTCTACCCATTTATTTTTGCAGGCACTAATCTACTCATGTATTTTTGCAGGCACTGATCTACTCGCACTGATCTACTCATGTATTTTTGCAGGCACTGGTCTACCCATTGATTTTTGCAGGCACTGATCTACTCATGTATTTTTGCAGGCACCGGTCTACTCATTTGTTTTCTTTTAACACTGATCAGCTGTAGGGCGGCCCTTTAAAGCCCTGCGGCAAGAGTTTAAACAGTTTTTTTCCCTCTAGTCATCAGCTGGGACTCAGGAGGCAGCAATAGATTGGGGGTGCGGCCAAATAAAAGGTAAGAATAACGCGGGGGATGGCGGGGCGCGGGGGGGCAGAACCGGTTTGGTGATGTCATATCGTCACCGCTACCGGATCGGGAGAACCGGGCCAAACCGGGAGGAACCCACCACTGGCGCATGCGCAGAAGAGCGTGCGGGCACGATGCAAACCGGTAGTAAAGGTAAGTATAACCCACCCCTGGTCCCTTCCAACTCTGTTAATCTGTTGTTTTGTTATTCTGTTATTCTCTGCCATAACCAGAGGTGGGTTTCACATACTTTTATCACTGGTTCGCTGCACACTGAAAATGTCCGTGCGTGCCTTCCGTGCATGTGCACGGCCTTCCCTGCATGCGCTTTGCTCATGCGCGTGGCTTGCACGCATGCGCATGGCTTAGAAAACGTGGCTAAATAGGACGGCATAGCCCCGGGGTGGGTGGGCAGGCCCACCCACAGGTCGCCACTACCAGCTGAATACCACCACTGGCCATAGTCCTTGTATAGTGTCTCCTGCTTGTGACTAACTTTTATGTTTTATTGTAAGTGTCCATGTTTGGTAGTTAGGGTTACCCACAACCACCTAATTCAAGTTTATCAACGAAAGCCTTTTCATTTATGGCATAAGACGAAAGAAAGCGTAGTATTAGAGTTATTGAGCCTTTTCCCACACTCTGCTCTTTAAATTGAACGCTCCTTGCCTGCACTTCCTGTTGAGAACAGCTGTTGCTGATAAAAACCATCTCCTCCCCCCCAACAAGAGCTTCTTATTCACTGTTAAGAGTTCTCAGAAGAATCATCAGGTGTTCTGGCACACACACCGCCTTAATATGTTCCACATTCTGGCGTGAACTACACAGTCAAAGGCTTTGCTGTTGTCATTGAAGGCGCGAGAATTCTCGGGCAACCAGGACTGGAAACGAACAATCCAAGGCATGTTCATTCTCTGAGCTTAGATTAAGGAAGATTGATTGAGAAAGGGTTGGCGTGATAACACAAGAATCCTTGTGAGTACTTTTCCTTTCAACAGAGAAACGTCTGTACAGGCAATCCGAAGCATTTAGAACAGGGGTAATCCAACCCTGGCAACTTTAAAACCTGTGGACTTCAACTCCCAGAATTCCCCAGCCAGCTCATGCTGGGAATTGAAGTCCACAAGACTTAAAGTTGCCAAGGTTAGACACCCCTGATTTAGAGTCTCCTTTCTTGGGCTTGGGAGAGGAAGCTTTGTCTAAGAAGGAGAGGAAACCTACATCTGCAAATAGTTTTGAGAATGGCCATTGGGCTCCTTATCAAGCTATACACCAGCTTTCATAGAAGGGAAAGAAAATCTTCTTGAATACACATGTTTTTTTCCTCCCACATATTCATCTTATGTGACTTGCTTGATATCACGTTCCTCTCTCTTTTCTGAACCTTTCCTCTCTCTGTGTTTGCCTCTGCTCTTCAGTGGAAGAGTTAAACCAAAAGTTTGCTTGCCTTGGTTCGGTGGTTGGGCATTTGGATCTCTCTGAAAAAAAGGGGGTACATAGAACAAACTCCTACAGTATTCTATGTTGTTGTTTTTTTTGACACAGAATTATTAGCATTTTAACTGCTGCTTCTTCTGCAGCTTTGAACCCTTTAATTGTACCTTGTGCTTTCTTTCTGACAGCTGGTTTATGGCCTGTCATACTTCACCTTCAAGTGGTGTTGATTCTTGAATATATTGTCTTAATGAAAATGTTTTCATTCTATCAACCCATTTATAAAGTATGTCAGTATGGTATTTCCATTTTCCTTTAACATCAGTTACTTTTATTAGACTTCATTTTTTCTATCTTAGCTATAATTTTCTTCTGGTTTTCTGATTTTTTTAAAAAACTCGCCTTCTTTCTATTAGCTAAAGTATCAAGAAATAGAATATCTAAGGTAACTTTTCTTGCCTAATGTCTAATGGAAATCTGTATTCAGTTGTACATTCTTCCTACCACCAAATGGTTAGCTTTTGTTAGCTGCCAGAAAAAGCTTGTTCTGAAGTTTTTTCAATCATTTCCTGTTTGAAATTTGGGGATTTTTGCTTTAGTTTTCATACATAGGTTTACGGATTTTATATTCTTTCTCTGTATATGCCAAGTCATACCTTGCAGGCATACTAGATTACAGTAAACCTATATATTTGACAAAGCAATTCATGTTTCATAATCTGGAAGTGTCTTGATTGAATTGCGTCAGTGGTGGGTTGCTCCTGGTTCGGTCCAGTTCTTCCGAACCTGTAGTAATGGCGGCGGAAGGCTCCACCCACCCGCCCCAACGTCATCACTGACAATCTGCACATGCGCAGAAGCTTCCTGTTGCGAACCGGTTGTAAAGGTAAGTGGAACCCACCCCTGAATTGCATCTCTTTTTAAAAAACAGTTATTAAAAGAGTTTACATATATGATATACTTAAAGAAAACGTAAATAAAAACATAGTAAATAAGCCGCTGTGGCACAGTGGTTAGAGTGCAGTACTGCAGGCTACTTCTGCTGACTGCTGGCTGACTGCAATTTGGCAGAAATCTCACCAGGCTCAAGGCTGACTCAGCCTTCCATCCTTCTTAGGTCGGTAAAATGAGGACCCAAATTGTTGGGGACAATAGGCTGACTCTGTAAACTGCTTAGAGAAAGAGCTGTAAAGCACTGTAAAGTGGTATATAAGTCTAAGTGCTATTGTTAAATGTGAAAGAAAAAAGAAAGGAAAAAAAGGAGACGGAAAAAAAGCCAGGATACATGAAAATATATATAAATAAATGGCTCCTGAACTTCCTCTTGGCAGTTATACATACAATTCTAATCAAATCTGTGTGTCTAAGATTGCATCATAATTCCCTTATTTCTATAACCTATTCTTTCTAATCAACAAAACCATAAGTTGCAATGCGATTTTTTAATGGAAAAAACCCCATAAGGGGTTTCCAGTCATTGATGAATGTCAGTAATGACCTTTCTATAATCAAATAAGTCAGTTTGGCCATCTCAGCAAGTTCTGTCAATTTCACACACTACTCCATTTTCTATTTCCTATTATATAATCAGTTTGATTCCAGAGTTGTTGAGTTTATATTTATGTTGCTTGCGCTAGTTAGCAATGAATAATTATGAACTCTTTTATAAATCAATTCATCTGCCTCCTGAATTAATACATTATCTAATCCAAATCTCCCTTTCAGTCCAAATTCGTTCATTTCTCTTTTTTATCTTAACCATCCATTATTAGTACTATGCCAGTTTTACAATTTATTATAGAATTTTTCAGTATCTTTAGTATCTATAGATACAATACAAAAAAAATGCACAGGTTTGTATAACATTAATGTTCACTGGATATCTAGTAATTCTAATATATATACTCTTGTCTGTTGGGTAGTAGCATAGCATTTATTTAGCAATGTTCCTTTCAAGAATTATAACTGTTGCATTCTTCTGTATAGTCTTACTCCCTAAATAATATAACTGTCTGAATCACCTATATTCACTGATATGTCTCTGGAATCTAAATCTAGCCTGCAAAATCCATTAGGCCACAAGATGACAGCAAAGAGGTGCAGTACTGGCAAATTTTTATACTTTGCTGCCATCTTCTGGACATCCATATTTTAGCAGGGAAATCTGATAGGTTTATGCCAGGGGCCTCAAGGCCCATGGGCCGCATCCAACCCGCAGGGGCCAGCCTGGAAATAGCAAAGGACTGGTTCGCGGTGCTTCTCGCAGCCAAAACAAGGCATGCACCCTGTTTTCGGCCTGGACAGCCTCCTGCAGCACTGTGCCGGCCAAAACAGGGTGCAGGGGAGGGCATGTGCCTCCCGCACCCCGTTTTGGCAGGCAGGATGCTGCAGGAGGCATTTGTCTGGTCTCCCCACACTCCCGATCTGGCCCTTGAAGAAATTCAGTTTTATACCCCTGCTCTATGCATTGTAATATATGTTATGTTCAGCCTCTCTTTTGTTTCTAGGTAAAAATAAATCCACTATATTTTTCATGTAAGAATTTTCAGCTTATTAATGGAATCAATTATGACACCTGAGAATACCTTTTCAAACTGTTAAATCCATTGACCTGCAAGTGAAATGCCCCAAACTTTAGCATTCAGAGCTAGTTGCTTAGCTCCCTCTTGAGTTTACATAAAAGCTTTTAGGTAGAAATAATTGCTCAGTCCTTGCCTACTCTATTCTCCAAATCTCTTTTACATTTTTAAAAAGTTGCTATATAACAGTCTTTTTCAAACTTGGACACTTTAAAGGTATGTGGACTTCAATGCCCAGAATTCCACAGCGGGCATATTGGTTGGGGAATTCTGGGAGTTGAAGTCCACTCATCTTCAAGTTGCCAAGTTTGAAAAACATTGAGAATAGGTGAAAAACTCTGTAAGAGGACAGAGTTTGCCATAGTATGAAGCATGTCAGTCAGTTTAAGGACAGCCCCAAACTGCAGATAGAAGTCCTGATTCATTCTTCATGATATACAGGTAGTACTTGACTCATGACCACAGTTGGGACCAATTGCCAAAATAAAGTGATTAAGTGAATCATGCCTGATTTTGTGACCCTTTATGACATTTTTTTTTTGCCATGGCTGCTAATGAATCATTGCCGTTAAGTGAATCACATGACCATTAAACAAAGCCAACTTTCCCCATTGACGTTGCTTGTTGGTAGACACCTGAGAAGTTCATAAATGGCAATCACATGACCCTGAGATGCCGCAACTTTTGTAAATATATACTGGTTGCCAAGCACCTCAAGTTTGACCTCATGACTGTAGGAAAGCTGTGACTGTTGTAAGTTTTAGGACGGGTCATAAGTCGTTTTTTTCAATGCCATTGTAACTTCAAACATTGCTAAGTGAATGCTTATAAGTCAAGGACTACCTATTAGTTAATTACCTACATTTTTAAAAAGTTGCTATATAGCAGACTTTTTCAAACTTGGGCACTTAAAGATTTAATTTAATTTAATTTAATTTCGAATTTATATACCGCCCTTCTCCCTGAGGACTCAGGGCGGTGTACAGCCAAGATAAAAAACATAGAATACAAATATTAAAACATTTAAAAATATATATAAAATTTGGCCCAAAAAATTAAAAATCACAGACTAATTAAAAAGATTTAAAAATTTTAAAATTTCTTCTTAAGCCAACCCGGCTTGCTGGAAAAGATAGGTTTTCAGGGAACGACGGAAGGCATTGAGGTCCTGGATTCTTCTTATCTCCGGGGGCAACTGATTCCAGAGGGTGGGAGCCCCCACAGAGAAAGCCCTCCCCCTGGGGGCCACCAGCCTACATTGTTTGGCTGATGGCACCCTGAGGAGGCCCTCTCTGTGGGAGCGCACGGGTCGATGGGAGGTCATCGGTAGCAGTAGGCGGTCTCGGAGATAGCTAGGCCCTATGCCATGGAGCGCTTTAAAGGTGATAACCAACACCTTGAAGCGCACCCGGAAGACCACCGGGAGCCAGTGCAGCTCGCGCAGGAGTGGTGTTACATGGGAGCGCCATGTTGCTCCCATCACTACCCGCGCTGCTGCATTCTGGACCAGCTGGAGCCTCCGGGTGCTCTTCAAGGGGAGCCCCATGTAGAGAGCGTTACAGTAGTCAAGGCGAGAGGTGACGAGGGCATGAGTGACTGTGCACAGGGAATCCCGATCAAGAAAGGGCCGCAACTGGCGAATCAGGCGAACCTGATAAAAGGTCCCCCTGGTAACAGCCGTCAGATGTTCCTCCAAAGACAGCTGCCTATCCAGGAGGACTCCCAGATTGCGAGCCCTTTCAGTGGGGGCCAAAGACTCGCCCCCAATAGTCAGTGATGGAGTCAACTGACTATATCGGGATGCCGGGAGCCACAGCCACTCAGTCTTGGAAGGGTTGAGCCTGAGCCTGTTCCTCCCCATCCAGATCCGCACAGCCTCCAGGCACTGGGACATCACTTCAAGGGCATCGTTGGGGTGGCCTGGGGTGGAGATGTACAGCTGGGTGTCATCAGCGTACTGGTGGTATCTCACCCCAAAGCCACGGATGATCTCGCCCAGCGGCTTCACATAAATGTTGAACAGAAGGGGCGAGAGGACCGATCCCTGCGGCACTCCACAAATGAGAGGCCTCGAGGTCGACCTCTGCCCCCCTGCCAACACAAACTGCGACCGGTCGGAGAGAAAGGAGGAGAACCACCGTAACACGGTGCCTCCCACCCCCAACTCTTCCAGCCGGTGCAGCATGATACCATGGTCGATGGTATCAAAAGCCGCTGAGAGATCTAATAGGACCAGAACAGAGGAATAACCCCTGTCCCGAGCCCTCCAGAGATCATCAACCAGCGCGACCAATGCCGTTTCCGTGCTGTGCCCAGACCTGAAACCTGACTGGAACGGATCCAGATAGGATGTTTCCTCCAGGAATTGTGGAAACTGTTGCGCGACCACACTCTCAACAACCTTCGCAATGAAGCGAAGGTTGGAGACAGGACGATAGTTAGCCAATATTGCTGGGTCCAGGGACGGCTTCTTGAGGAGAGGCCTCACCACCGCCTCTTTCAGGGCAGCGGGGAAGTGACCCTCACTCAAGGAAGCATTAATAACGCCCTGGAGCCAGCCTCGTGTAACCTCCCGGGAAGCCAGTACCAACCAGGAGGGACACGGGTCCAGTAAACATGTGGCCACACTAAGTCTCCCCAAAATCCTGTCCACATCATCGGGAGTCACAGCATCAAACTCCTCCCAGATAACATTCTCAAGACTGTTCCTCGTCACCCTGCCCTGATCTACCCAGTCAGAGTCCAAATCCCCCCGGATCTGAGCGATTTTGTCATACAGGTATTGTCCGAAATCCTCCGCCCTGCCTTCTAAGGGATCCTCCCGCACTCCCAGATGGAGCAGGGCGCGGGTCACCCTAAACAGGGCGGCCGGACGATTCCCTGATGACGCAATAGAGGCGGAAAAGTAGTTAGACTTTGCCGTCTTTATCGCCACTAGGTAGGTCTTAATATGCGACCTTACCAGTGTTCGATCAGATTCAGCGAGACTGGCCCTCCAACCGCTCTCCAGGCGTCTTTTCCGGCGCTTCATTTCCCTCAGCTCCTCAGTAAACCAAGGAGCCACCCGGGATCGGCATCGGGTCAGAGGCCGCAAAGGCACAACTCGGTCCAAGGCCCCACCAGCCGCCCGATCCCAGGCGGCTACCAGGTCCTCGGCCGAGTCATGTGCTAGATCCTCAGGAAATGGCCCAAGCTCCGTCTGGAAAGATATGTGAACTTCAATGCCCAGAATTTCACAGCTGGCATATCCAGGATATGAAGCAATGACATAATTCCCAATGTTTGGTATTGACCAGTGGTGGGTTTCAAAATTTTTTACTACAGGTTCTGTGGTTGTAGCTTGGTGGGCGTGGCGTGGCTTGATGGGCCTGGCAGGGGAAGATTACTGCAAAATTCCCATTTCCTCCCGATCAGCTGGGACTTGAGAGGCAGAGAATAGATGGGGGTGGGGCCAGTCAGAGGTGGTATTTACCAGTTCTCTGAACTACTCAAAATTTCCGCTTCCAGTTCTCCAGAACTGGTCAGAACCTGCTGAAACCCACCTCTGGTACTGACCAACTCAAAGTTGACTCAGCCTTCCAGCCTTTCGAGGTCAGTAAAATGAAGACTCAGATTGTTTGGGGCAATATGCTGACTTTTTAAACTGCTTAGAGAATGCTGTAAAGTACTATGAAGCGGTATATAAGTCTTTGTGTTATTGCTATTCAAACCAGTTGAAAAGAAAGGTCAGAGTTGTTTTTTCCATTGACCTAGATTATTATTATCATCGTGCATTAAACTTCTGTGTCCACCTCTTTCCCACCCATGAAACTCATCCGTAGCTTCCCATGCTGGTCCATCTATGTACCCCCACTTACAGCATGCAGAGTATAACACCCTCCCTCCTGTAACTTCTTATTTTTGTCCTCTTGTGTGAAGAACTCCAGTGGCCGGGGTGAAATCCAGCAGGTTCTGAGAGGTTCTGGAGAACTGGTAGTGGAAATTTTGAGTAGTTTGGAGAACTGGCAAATATCACCTCTGGCTAGCCCCAGAGTTGGGTGGGAATGGAGATTTTGCAATATCCTTCCCTTGGAGTGGGATTAGGATGGGAATGGAGATTTTGCAGTATCCTTTCCCAGCCACACCCACCAAGCCACACGCACCAAGTCACGCCACACCCACTAAGTCACGCCCACAGAACCAATAGTAAAAAAAATTGGATTTCACCACTGTCCAATGGGAATCCCTTTGACGCCCAGGGACCTGTTCTCTGCCTCACTTATTCTTGCTGAAGGATCATTTCAGGCACTCAGGAGAAACTGGGTTAGTTCAGCTACAGGAAAAGGGTTAATTCCAGAGTCGGTTGCAACAGATGTGCAGGCTAGAAGTGAGGCATTTGCTGCTTGTCAGCTCGAAGGACAAGACGATGCCTTGGGGGAAGGCATTGCTCCACACCTGGGCTGGAGAACTGGAATCAGTCCCAGACGAAGGTTTTCCCCTTTTTAAAAAGTCTTTCGTACAACAAGCATGATTATTTTCCCCCAAGGACAGAAAACGATTTAACTCCTTGTCTTTTAATGTTTTTGTTGTTGTTACATTTTGTTCTTGCGCTCGGTTTGAAAATCTGGCCGTTCCCATAAAGGTAACTTTTACCCATCAGGCGGGACAACGGGGAGTTTGAGCGATGGCTTCAGAGGATTTCCATTCCTGAATTCTGACGTTGGTCCTTCCATTGGCATTCTGTTAATGCCTGAGTAGCATGGCAGCCCTGTATTGGAATCGTGAAAGGAACAAAAGCAACCAACAGGCGTTTTATTTATTTATGAAAATCATATGCCGCCCATTTCACTGTTGGAGTGACTCTGGGTAGCTTGCAAAATGATGAAAAGATAAATATAAAAACAGCTCAAATGAATAAGAATGAAATTGGGACATTATTGGCTGAAATGAATAATGCTTCTGCTCTCCACTCCCCTCTCCTCTTTCCTTTCTCCCCCTTCCCTCCCCCTTCTCCACTCTCTCTTCCTGTCCCTCCCCTCATCGGCTCCTCTTTCCTCTCCTTTTCTCTCTTCTCTCTTCTCTTTCCTCTTCCCTCCCTTGCCCTCCCCCTCCCCCTCCTGGATTCTGGTGTTTTGGTCTGACAGATCTTTAAAACAAAACAAAAAAAGTTCTGTACAAAAATACTGCATTCATTTTTATCTACAACTTTTCCCAATGATGGAGCTTCTGTTATGCAATTTATACCCCTTTTAAGACAAATGTTCTCGGTGTCTTAGATCTTTTCATAATACAGACCTTTATTAACAAGAATTTTTCTGACGCTAGATCTTTTCTCCCCATAACCATCTTATGGCTCATCAACTTTTATAGGTGGCTAAGTTCTAATGAGTTTTCAGACCCTAAACGTGGAGGCAAAAGCCTGGCCAAGATAAGTGAATGAGACTTTAAAGAGACAGGTTAACACCAGAAAGCTTTTGTTACACCACAGTTACAACCAAAATTGAATTATGTTGTTGAGTCTTGAGGTAGAACTCATGGGTTTCTATAAAAGAACATGTAGAAGTATATTATACCACCCAAATTTGAATCTCTGACATCTCCATCTCAAACAATTGGGAGGTGAAGGAAAGAGTTTTAGAGAACTGTTCCAAACAAAGTGAAATAGGTATGCAGTTCGACTCAGTTTATTTATTTATTTTATTTATTTATTAGTTTGTCAAACAACATGTACAAGATAGCAGGTATGAATATGAACATGGACATGAAGGAGAGGTTAAAGGGTTTATTTCATGATTCAGAAATTGGAAAATAAAATGGCTGATTTTCACTGTAAAATGATAATTTGAAACCATTTCATATCTTGTGTGTTGTGAGAGAGAGAGACGGAGGGAGAGAGAGAGAGAGAGAGAGTTTTTAGTGGCCACAGGGAAAGAAATGAGTAAGATACACCACAGTATCAGTGACAAGGAGCTGATGTGATAATGCTTAATTCTCTAAATTCTTGAGGGACCTTAAAAATACTTTGGCTAAGATCCAAAAAAATATTTAGGAAACGTAACCCTTTCTAGCAAACCTGTAAGCCACTGATCTGAGTTGCTTGGTGAAAGAATAAGCAAGGGGGAAAAAAATCATGCAGCTCACTTATTTGGGCTGTTGATGAATTGATTAGATAATTTTGCTTAGCAATCACAACTGGGATCGGCAACTCCATCACTAAACAAAGCATCACAGGATTGAGACTTGCAATTTTATGGCTGGCTTCTCCATTTACTCTGCTAAACTGTCAGAAGTCAGTTGGGACCATCGCAAATGGTTATCATGTGACCACAGGATGCTGTGAAGTCACAAATGCCTTCCAGTTGCAAAATTCAATTGCAACAAATTCAATTATGCTTGAAAAAGCTGCAGGTGGTTCCCCACTTTTGGGAGGTGAGTGGAGGAGGTGCTGCTTTTCAGAAGTTGCACTAGTCATTTTGGATGAGCTCTCAGTAGAAATTAAGCTAATTTCCATTCTAATTGCTTTCGGGAAGCAGATCTTGGATGAAGTTCATAAACAGTTAGGATTGCTTATGTTCTATGTAGATTAGTATGTTCTAATTGTAATTCAACCATTAATTATTTTAATTATTGTATATCTGTGAATCATCAAGAGTTCTTCAGCACTGCAGCACGATGTCAGTCTGTCTGTCTTCTAGGCCGCGTGTATTTCAGTATGTTGCAGGGCTGGGCTGCTGGGGGTTCGTAGGGGTTCGTGAGAACCTCTAGCTAAAATTCTGTGCCCCCAAATCCCACTCCTGGCTGGCCCCGCCCACCCGTCCCATTTTGGATGCAGGTAGGCTTCAGGGCACGCGTGGAGGCTCGGGGAGGGCGAAAAACGGGCCTACCAGAAGTTCGGGAAGGGCCTCTGCAGCCTGGGGATGCTATTTTCACCCTCCCGGAGGCTCGAGGGAAGCCTCCAGAGCCCGGGGAGGGCAAAAACATCCACCCACACCTTGATGTAGGAGGCCGACTAGGCCACGTCCACCATGGCCACGCCCACTCAGCAACCAGGCAGAGAACTCCTTGCTAAAATTTTTGAAGCCCACCTCTGGTATGTTGGATCATCTTTGAATGTTCTGAATCTCTTCTTCTCGGGCTTTTTTGCCACCCAAACTAAACTGATCTATATGAGATAAGGTGGTAATTAACTCCTATCCTATTAATTATTTATCTCACATTTTTCCCTATTACTTTCCCAGCAACCCATAATCTCCCATATCAAGGCTATCCTCCTTGGCATCTGCCAGGCTTTCTCCTCCGCCACTGACCCTTTGTGCGAAAGACTCTTTTAATTACAAAAAAAAGAGAGGAAGAAACTGGCATACTGCCCAGCAACACACATCGCCTTTTTTTCCAAGAATGTCTTTCGTTTCAAATTAGTCTCCTAAAACGATAGGTGGCTACAAGCCAATTCCTTGTCTGCATCCACCAGCTCAGGGAAAGGACAAAGGTAAGCAGGGTTAGTTGGGTGGGGGGAGGATAGGATTCTGATTGATTGGTATACTCTAAATGGGTTATAGCTTCTGTTGGAAAAAATATCCATCTGGTTCAGTTCCAAGCCAGGAGAAAGACACTGGGAACATGGAGGCTGATTGGAAAGATGGTTTAATGATGAACAGAACTACCAAACACATATGATCCAGGGGTGGGTTCTAAATTTTTTTACTACTGGTTCTGTGGGCGTGGCTTATTTTGTGGGTGTGGCTTGGAGGTCATGTGACTAGGTGGGCGTGGCTAGCTGGTCAGAGTCATTTCTGGAAGGTCCTCGCACTTATGACCAGTCCTCGCACTTACGACTCAACTCATTTGTTTGCTTTTAACACTGATCAACTGTAGGACGGCCCTTTGAAGCCCCGCGGCAAGAGTTTAAACAGTTTTTTTCCCTCTAGTCATCAGCTGGGACTCAGGAGGCAGCAATAGATTGGGGGTGGGACCAAATAAAAGGTAAGAATAACATGGGGGTGGGTGGGGGGGTGGCAGGGCGGGGGGGGGGGAGAACCGGTTCGGTGATGTCATATCATCACTGCTACCAGCTTGGCCGAACCAGACCAAACCGGGAGGAACCCACCACTGATGTGATCCTGGGTAGCTGACCACATGGAGTTGAGAGTGGGGGGTATTTATACCTTCTCTTGGGCTTTGAACTTGAGCTTCCTGTTCCTGTGGAAAAATATGTATTCTATTGGCTGTTGTCAGACTCCCATGGGACCATGTACAAATCCTAGGAGTTTGTCTGAGCTATGTTTGGTTGAAGTTTGGCCGATGCAATGAAGGGGCTTGTTGGGCAATTCCTACTGTGGCTGAGGGCTAACTCCACCTTTGTTCAGACCTTGCTGCAGGGAATTTGCTTATGAATAGAGTTAGCTATCTCTTTATCTCTTTAATGCTGACATCTGCTGAGGACTATTAAGAATGGTGGGGGCTGCTTTCCAATAGCATGTTTCTCCACTTCTCATCCAGGGAAATATAATATTCCGCCTTTTTAATAGTTCTCAAAACACTTCATTCTTCTAGGAGAGGGTTGGGTACTAACATTCCAGGGCAACGACCTCCAACAACACACTTAGAAGGGCTGCAGCATGTTTTTAAAACTTCAGCAGAATTACTTCAAGAGTGAGATGGGCATATAAATGTAATTAATAAAACTCCAAATGTGGCCACTAGAAATCCTGGCCTAACTTACCTTACAAGATTTGTTGGGTGCTTAATAATATTTCTTCAGGTGAGGTCTGAGAAAAACAAAGAAGGTTCCACTGCAATCAATCAATAAAGAATACGCAGTACCATATTCAGGCAACTGTTTTTGTGGTTAATTGTCCAAGTGAAGATGGCACAAGAACAGTCATCCAGCATATCCATGATAACCTGGTTGGATGGAACAAACGATGCTTCCTGGTCTATGAAATGCAGTCTACTTCTGCGCAAGGAAGGGCCATGGGATGTAGTTATCAATCCACTGGTTGTAACTGATTGGAATGATGAAGATGCGAAGAAAATAGCAAAATTTTACCGGGATAACAAAAGGGCTCTTTGTATCATTGGACTGACACTGTGTGACCAGCAGCTAGTCCATATTCATGGTGAGGATTCTACTACCAGATGTTGGAACAATTTGAAAAGGATTTATGTTCGTGATAGTGTGGGAGCACACATACATCTTACACGTAAACTGTTTAGAGCTTGTCTTCTGAAAGGTGGAGATATGTTAGCTCATTTGGAGTTTATGAAGAGAACTTTACAAGAGCTACATGAAAAAGAGCTACCGTATTTTTCGGAGTATAAGACACACCTTTTTACTCCCAAAAAGGGGAGTAAAAAGAGAAAAATGTTATACATATTTAGAATTGAAATATGAATATTAATAAGAAATACATGCCGCATACATGGGGGGCCGCATGCACAGGGGACATACGCGCATGTGGGGGTGGGGCACATGTGAGGGGCACTCACATTGTATTTTGGGGGTTCTGGCACACATGCATGCATTCCCGCACACACGCATATGCTTTGGGCACTCGGCACCAAAAAGGTTAACCATCACTGACTTATGACAACCTTTCTGGCAGCGAGGGTGGGGGAGAGAGGGGATGGTTTTGTGTGAGTGGCAAACACTCATGCACGTGCTGCTCCATTTGTGCAAGCGGCATGGCCGCTGCTCCCACAAAGGGAGCTTCACACACGAGTGGCCACTGCTTGTGCAAATGGAGCTGTGTGCATATGCAAGTGCTCTCCTGCTGCTTGCGCAACCTGGTTCTGAACGGGCCACACCCCAGTAGTGGCCCGTGGCCCGGGGATTGGGGTTAGGGTTGGGGACCCCTGACTTATGGTCATGATGAGCAGGCTCCATTGTCAACGTAAGTCAAATTGGCAAAATTAGATTTGCTAACGGCAGGAAAACGTTTGTATATCCCTGCTGCAAATGAACCTAGCTTCATTGATTTGCTGTATTGCTGTTTTGCTTTATTATTTTTCTTTTTTTATTGTTTCTTTCTCTGTTCTGCTTTAATTAAAACATGAAGGTGGATGCTTACTACCTATGGATTATATTAGTAGTGAAATCTGTACCTATTTACTACCGTTTGCTGGCTGCGCATGCATGCTGCACGCCACCAGGCACTATGAATGCACATGTGCAGTGCGCACCGTGTACCAAATGCAAGGTGCGCACACACGCACAGTGCACACACAAACACACAGTGCACACCAAAAGGAGGCATGGGGTAAGTAGAACAGTGCGTGTGTGTGTGTGTGTGTGTGTGTAATCAGCTGTGGCACGCAATCTTCGGAGCCTTTTTTTTTTTTTTTACTTTAAAAAGGATTTTTTTATAACCTATTCGGCCGGTAGTAAAAACTTGCTAAAAAAGTAAAAAAAAAAACAAAACGTTCAGACGATCACGCATCGCTCACCTGATCATTGGAACTTTTTTTTTTACATTTGTTACTACTGGTTTGACGAACCAGTAGCCTTTTTTACTACCAGTTCGGGCGAACCGGACCGAACTGGGAGCATTTCACCCCTGGATTATATACTGCATATGCTAGATTCCCTCCCTTTTCTTCATAGTTTTATATGCCTATAGATCTCATTGAAACCAACTGTTAAAATTTGGCAACAAATTTCCAAAAATAAGTAGCACAATTTTCTGTCTTTTTAAAAATACCATTAAAGGAGGAGTTTAAAATTTCTATTATGTGCTTTTTAAAGAATCCCACTAAACCCTAAAAATATTTTTAATACAGAATTAAAAATTCTGGTTACCTTACCATGCCAGAACATACTTTTCATACTTTTCACAGGCTGAATAAAATATATATAAAAAAGAAAAGTGCCCTCTGTGTATAAATTTTACTGCACCCCCTTTTAAAAAAATAAGAAATTAAACCTTTGAATCATTTTCTGCAATTCTGCACAAATAGGGAAGAGAAGATGAAGAACTAACTTATTTTCCTTGCATTGTTCTGATTGTTTTGAAGATCAGTGTAATATAAAGAGTTTTCCAGATGATATATAATCCTGGAAAATCAGTAATCCTCCCTATATCACTAGACCCTTTTCTATATATTCAGCTAGCTACAATTTTCAGGATTTCTTGCATTACTGTAGGAAGACAATTTCAAAAAGATGTAAAGACATAGAGAAAATTCAAACTGAAAAGCCATGACATAGTTCAGAAAATGATCCCAGTCAGCAGGGAAAAAACAAAAAACTGAGGCAAGACATCAACAAAGATGGTAGTAAGCAAAAACAGGTCTTCAGTGATAAGAAATTTGAAACCAATGAATAAGATGCTGATGGGAAATCTACATTGTTACATCTGCTTCTCGGATGAAGTGAACCATGTCTTCACTATGAATTGAATTAAATTCCTTAATTTCACAAGAGGCTTAACCATAGTTTCAATTGGAAAACTCTGAACATCCTAGATCAAACCAGGTCCAAAAATTCTAGAGAATTCCTGGAAACCTCACACATTCAGACAAATCAGCAATCAATAGGCACATAGATGTAAACAACATCTACAATAACCATTTCAGATGTATAGTTGTCTTATCTCTTCTTAAAACCCCCCAATGTTGGAGCATTCACAACTTCTGGAGGCAAATCGTTCCACTGATTAATTGTTCTGTCAGGAAATTTACCCTTAGTTCTAGGTTGGTCCTCTCCTTTTTTGGAGGACTTCCTGGAATGTGTAAGGTCCTGGCAGTAGTCATCCATGCTCATAACACTTCCACAATGGATTATTGCCATGCGTTCTACATGGAGTTGTCTTTGAAGGCTCCTTGGAAGTTAGCTGATAGCAGTCCATGAACTGCTGGAACTGCTGGGGAGCGAGATTTGCTGAAAATATACACTGCTCAAAAAAATAAAGAGAACGGAAGCAGAAGACATCCGAGATCTGAATGAATGAAATAGCCTTATTAAATACTTTGTTCTTTACATACAGTAGTTTATACACTGCTCAAACAACTAAAGGGAACACAAAACTACTGTATGTAACGAACAAAGTATTTAATAAGGCTATTTCATTCATTCAGATCTCGGATGTCTTCTGCTTCTGTTCCCTTTATTTTTTTGAGCAGTGTATGTGACCAGAGTTGTGAGCATTGCATTGGTAGTTAGTAGACTTCCTAGCACAATTCAAAATGCTGGTTGTGTGCTTATGTGCTTTGACTTTCAGGACAAGCTGCTTGGAGTAGATTTGCATTCAGACTGGGATGCAAGAGGGAGAGGAGGAAGTTATAATTTCTCAGTTTTTATTTCATACCCATCGAATAGTTAACACTGATAATCTGGATGCTGCCCTTCCTAGTGGCTCTTAGGGAGGCAACCAAAACAGAACTGTTTCACAAAGCTTTTCATCTAGGATGTTTCTGGCTTGAGCACCAAGGGAGACTGCATTTAAAGTTTTAATGGAATATTTTACAGTTTTTTATGATTTTATGGGTATAGGCATTCATGTGGAGTGAACCATGTATAAATATTGCAGCAAAGAAAATCTAAGCTACCAAAAGTTTGTTCTTTGCTTCAGATACTTTGGCCCACCCAATCAGAATTCAAGACAGCCATTTCTAGCTTGTCTATTTTGTTCCAAAAATGCTTTTGATGGCTAATTAGAGAGTTTACAAGAAGAGTTAAACACATATGCATTCATGCACAAACACAGAGCAAACAAAATGAAACCAATGAAATAGCAGCCGGATCCAAGCTAAAGAGGTTGCAAGAACTTCAAAGGAATTGAACACTTTTAAAAGGCTAACAGAGTTAAAGATGCACATCAAATGATTCCATGCGTGGTTCATGTTCTTTCTTGATGGGCAGTGTCTCTGGAGCAGGGGTGAAATGCTCCATCTCGGTAGCGATGGCGGCAGGTGGTTCGGAGAACCGGTAGCAAAAATCCCTGCACCCTCCCCCCCCACCATGCCCAGCTGAGCCGCACGATCATCAGAGGCTTTTTTTTTTTACTTTTAAAAGCATTTTTTCTACAACCGCTTCCGACGAAAAAATGCTTTTAAAAGTAAAAAAAAAAGCCTCTGATGACTGCGCAGCTCAGCTGGGATCATCAGAGGCTTTTCAAAGCATTTTTTTCTACAACTTCTTGGCCGAAGAGGTGATTTAAAAAATGCTTTGAAAAGTCTCTGATGATCCCAGCTGAGTTGCCTGATCATCAGAGAGGCATTTTTTAAAAAGCCTTTCTGATGATCCCAGCTGAGTTGCCTGATCGGCAGAGGCTTTTCAAAGCATTAGAAAAAATGCTTTGAAAAGTTAAAAAAAAAAAAAAGTTGGCCACACCCACCCAGTCACATTAACCCCCCCCACCAAGCCACGCCCACAGAACCGGTAGTAACAAATTTAACATTTCACCTCTGCTCTGGAGGAGACCATAAAGAGCCACTGGCTGATTTCATATGTTACACTAAAACATGGAACTTCTCAAAGTATAAATCACAACTCATTGTAGGATTGAAAGCAACTCGGTGGAGGCATATATTTTTGTTTAATAGGTGATATTTTGCACTAGCTTTGTCTGGGCAAATCCAGAATTAGTTGTTATTTTTTAAATTTAATTTAACTTATTTATTTCATCAAGCATGTATTTTACGACAGATACAAGTGTAAACATAATTATAAATACATGAAAAGGATACGAATAAAAGAAAACATTAGGACAGGGACGGTAGGCACGCTGGTGCGCTTAAGCACGCCCCTTACAGACCTCTTAGGAATGGGATGAGGTCTACAGTAGACAGTCTAAGGTTAAAGTTTTGGGGGTTTGGGGAAGAGACCACAGAGTCAGGTAGTGCATTCCAGGCGTTGACTACTCTGTTGCTGAAGTCGTATTTTCTGCAGTATAGTTTGGATTGGTTTACCATGAGTTTGTATCTATTATGTGCTCATGTATTGTTTTGGTTGAAGCTGAAGTATTCATTGGCTGGTAGGATATTGTAGCAGATGATTTTATGTACTTTGCTTAGGTCAGACTGAAGACGGCGAAGTTCTAATTGTCTAAGCCCAAAATTTCAAGTCTGGTGGCATAAGGTATTTTATTGTGAGTGGAGGAGTGGAGGACTCTTCTTCTGAAATATCTCTGGACTCGTTTGATTGTATTAATGTCCAATATGCAGTGCGGGTTCCAGACAGATGAGCTGTATTCAAGAATTGGTCTGGCAAAAGTTTTGTATGCCCTAGTTTGCAGTTCAATATTACCGTTTTGTTTTGTTTTGATAGTACTCTGACTTTGCTTGCCGAGACAAAATAAAAATGCTTCTAAAAATGTGCTTCCACTTTGTCTGGGATTTGCATAAATCCATTTATCATTCTAAGGTATTATGGTATGGCAGCATTTGAGAGTCCCTAGTTGAACCCAAAATTGGGTTTGTTGAAAGAGAGAGTTAGAGAACACCCTATTGTTAAAAAGAGATTCTCAATCTCTACAGGAAACAGGGACACACACTTTGTAATGTCTTGCCTTAGTCCTGGTTTGTTTCTATCCTTGTGCAAGCAGTGATTATATCAAAATAATATTTCTGATCATGCTTAGGACCTACTATATCCATGATGGTGAACCTATGGCATGCATGCCGGAAGAGGCACGCAGGGCCATCTCTCTGGGCATGCCAGCCATCGCCCGTTTTTCTTCTGGGTTCAGGCGCGCATGGTCTTCATGTGCATGGGAGTGCTGGAAACTGGAAGAGCATGCGCGCCCTGGGAAGCTGAGCTTCTGGTTTCTGGCATGTGCATGTGCGCCAGCCAGCTGGTCTTCATGAATGCATGTGCACCAGAAACCGGAAGTTCAGCTTCCCGGTGCACACATGCGTGCTGGGGAACTGCTCTTCCGGCTTTCAGTGCTCCCATGTGTGCGCACCAGGGAGCTGCTCTTCTGGTTTCTGGAGCTCCCCCTCCGGAGTGGTGGATTTCAAAAATTTTTACTACCGATTCTGTGGGTGTGGCTTGGTGGGTGTGGCATGGCTTGGTGGACGTGGCTTGGTGGGCATGGCAGGAGAAGGATACTGTAAAATATCCATTCGCACCCCACTCCAGGGGAAAGTTACTGCAAAATCCCCATTTCCTCCCGATCAGCTGGGACTTGGGAGGCAGAGAATAGATGGGGATGGGGCCAGTCAGAATTTTTACTACCGGTTCTCTGAACTACTCAAAATTTCTGCTACCGGTTCTCCAGAACGGGTCAGAACCTGCTGAAACCCACCTCTGACGTGCACGTGTGCTCCTGTTTCGAACTCCTGTGCCGAAAAAGTACACCAACACTATACTACTATATGTTCCTTTAATCCTTAACTAGAATGCCAGGCCAACAATAGATTATGTAATTCTTTATTGACCATAATTTTTTAAAATTACAGATTATTCAAAATCCCTTGATAAAACACAAAACAACTGAAATTGCAAAACTGTACTGAAGTGCTGCACTTTCTAGCAATTTACAATATCTGGAGCAAAACCCATAATTTTTGTAGAGTCTGAATTCGCTTAGAATGATGATTTCTAGCCCACATCAGGAGAATTATATAGAGCCAGTGATTTGTTTCCAGTTGTTATGGAGAGGAGAAGAATTTGGGAAATATTGCTGCAGTCTTTTTAGATTATTCCATGGTGAAATAATTAGAAATAATTCTGTTAATGTAAACTAACAGACTTCAGCTTTTCTAAGACTACTAGTTCTGGGCATTAAAACAGATAATCATTGGATGGCAGCAGCAAATTAGAATTATGTATGTACCTTTGCTGCTATTCAGCACAAATTCAGATTTAGTAGCCCAGAGTGAACGAGCCCTAATAAGAACAAATTTAGGAGGCCAGCAGAGCCTGGATTCTGGAATTCTTTGCCACTCCTTAAAGAACTTAGAAAGAAGGAACTGGCAACTTTCTAAGTCAGGGCTTCTCCAACATTGGCAACTTTAAGACTTGTGGACTTCAAAACTTCAACCAACCTCAAGTTCAACCCTTCTGGCTGGGAAATTCTGGGAGTTGAAGTCCACAAGTCTTAAAATTGCCAGGGTTGGAGACTCCTATTCTAAATCATTGCCCACCTGTATTTCCCAGAGGGAAGCTTTGGGGCGGGGGGAGGATTTTCTGGACTATTTCCCTCCTTAATCCTCAGATGGATCTAGCCAATTTTGAACTCCACATTTCTTTTGACATTTTATTTATTTTATTCCTCAAATTTGTAAAGTTGTCCATCTCACGAAATGTGACGCTGGGCAGTGTGCCTCAATCAAATAAAAGCACATATAAAAGCAAGAAATAATAAAAAAATACATGAAATCTAGATTTAAAAGATAAAAATTATAAAAACAAATATGCCAGCTCTAGGCAAAGGGAGGATAAGAAGTGGCCCCCAGCAAAGGAACCATCTGAGCATCTCTCCAGTTCCCTGGGAGCCCCATCAGTGGTGGGATTCAGCCGGTTCTGTCCGGTTCGGGAAAACTGGTAGCGCCGACTGCGGTAGGCCCCACCCACCCGCACAGATGTAATGCCATTCCTTTTTTTAAAAAAATCCAGTTTTATTGGGGGGGGGGTTTCCCCTCACACCCACCCACATATTTTATGAACAGAGTATTGGCCATATCATATCTTATACAACTTGTCATATCCAAATACATTTTACTTAGTTACAATTTCTGCCAAAATATTCTTTTTCCATATTTTTAAATCATATCTTAATATTTCTATGCTTATTTATATAAACAACATTTTTTTTCGCACTAATTTCTCCATTTTTAATCATATATATTCTCTTTTAATTTTTTGATCATAAATCCCTGCCCCCCTATGCCCAGCTGAGCCGCGGGATCATCAGAGGCTTTTTAAAAACTTTTAAAAGCATTTTTTCTACAACCTCTTCGGCTGAAAAAATGCTTTTAAAAGTTAAAAAAAAGCCTCTGACGATCGTGCGGCTCAGCTGGGATCGTCAGAGGCTTCTGAAAGCAATTTTTCTGCAACCTCTTCAGCCGAAGAGGTTGTAGGAAAAAAAATGCCTTTAAAAGCCTCTGGTGATCCCAGCTGAGTTGCCTGATCGTCAGAGGCTTTTAAAAGCATTTTTTTCTGCAACCTCTTAAGGTTGTTGAAAAACTGCTTTTAAAAGTAAAAAAAAAAAAAGTTGGCCATGCCCACCCAGTCACATTACCCCACCACCACCAAGCCACGCCCACAGAACTGGTAGTAATAAATTTTACATTTCACCAATGATTTAAACATGTTCGGGGATTGCCATCCTATTTAGCCACATTTGGAGGCCGTGCGCATGCGCAGGAGGCATGTGTGCGAACAAAGAGCATGCGCAAAAGACCAAGCATGCGCAGAAGGTGGAGCGCACGCTCACATTTGCGAACCAGTAGGGAAGGTAAGCAGTGGTGGGTTTCAAATTTTTTTACTACAAGTTCTGTGAGTGTGGCTTGGTGGGCATGACATGGCTTGGTGGGTGTGGCTTGGTGGGCGTGGCAGGGGAAGGATACTGTAAAATCTCCATTTCTACCCTACTCCAGGGGAAGGATACTGCAAAATCCCCATTTCTTCCCGATCAGCTGGGATTTGGGAGGCAAAGAATAGATGGGGGCGGGGCCAGACAGAATTTTTACTATCGATTCTGTGAACTACTCAAAATTTCCGCTACCGGTTCTCCAGAACTGGTCAGAACTTGCTGCAACCCACCTCTGAAGGTAAGTGAATCCTACCTCTGAGCCCCATGCCTGATTACATAATCAGGTCTTGAGGGATCAAATGGGATGGAGCTAATCTAATGTCAAGGTGCTGGTTATCACCTTTAAAGCGCTCCATGGCATCGGGCCTAGCTATCTTTGAGACCGCCTGCTGCTACCAACGACCTCTCATCGTCCCGTGCGCTCCCACAGAGAGGGCCTCCTCAGGGTGCCATCAGCCAATCAATGCAGGCTGGTGACCCCCAGGGAGAGGGCCTTCTCTGTGGGGGCACCTACCCTCTGGAATCAGTTGCCCCCAGAGATAAGGAGAATCCAAGACCTTAGCGCCTTCCGCCGTGCCCTTAAAACCCACTTTTTCCAGCAAGCCGGGCTGGCTTAAGAAGAAATTTTAAATGTTTTAATTGGTTTGTATTTTTAATTTTGGGCCAAATTTATATATATTTTAATTGTTTTTAATATTTGTATTCCATGTTTTTTTTAATTCTGGCTGTACACCGCCCTGAGTCCTCAGGGAGAAGGGCGGTATATAAACTTAAAATAAAATAAATAAATAAATAAGGGGGAAAATGTTCCATAAAATGGGTGCCATAGTAGAGAAGGCATATCTTCTAGAACCCCCCATCTGATGGTATTCACTGCTCTCTCTGCCATATCTAGTAGGGCGGGATGATGTAAGCAGGGGCAGATGGTCTCTCAAATAGTTCAGTCCCATGCCATATTATTTCCCTGCACCAAATTTGATCTTATTCTGCTCACTTTTGGGTAGTTATTTTGCTGACAGACATATAGAACCCTAAGCCCTTTATAGAAGTTTTTCTTTCTTTCTTCTTGGATAGGGAAGAATAAAAGAATACATCTGAATCATGACTGAACCCAAATGGGGAAAAATGGATGCTAAATGGACGCTCGCTGTGTCAAGTAATTGTTAACCTTTAAAAAAAACGAATGGCCAAAATGCAACTAAGAAATGCAAGCTTTTAAAACAAGATCTACTTGATTTTAAATTAGTTTCCCTTCTGCCAACTGCTTTTTTCATTTTAAAATAGTTATCTGGGTTAGGTCAAGTTGTTCTGAACATTTTGACTTACATACCGTTTTTAATGAAGAGCAGTGGAAGAATCAGTTTGAAAAAGCGACAGAGAAAACCCAATTGGCACATGCCAAGATATATCCAGGCAATTTGGGGATAACATTTGAATTATTCTTTTTCCGCAACCTGTGACTCATGAATCACGTGCAGCTCATGTGTTTTCTATACTTTAGTCTATTGGAACTTCATAGGCAGAAGGAAATTGAACAAAACTTCCGGAAGATTTTATTTATTTATTTTATTTATTTTATTTTATTTGTATACCGCCCTTCTCAACAGGACTCAGGGCGGTGAACAGCCATGGTAAAAGATAACATATAAAATTTAAAAGCAGTTTAAAAGACATTAAATAATTTTGGCCATCAATTTAAAACAACCCAGTTAAAACCAATTACAAATTAAAACCGAAAGGATGGGATCCAGCCAGCCCGGCTAGATGAAATAGATGTGTTTTCAGGGCCCGACGAAAAGTCCGAAGGTCTGGTATCATGTGTATCTCTGGGGGTAGGTCGTTCCAGAGGGCAGGTGCCGCCACAGAGAAGGCTCTCCCCCTGGGGGTCGCCAGCCGACATTGTCTGGCCGATGGCACCCTGAGGAGGCCGTCTCTGTGCGAGTGAACTGGCTGGTGGGAGGCTATTGGCAGCAGAAGGCAATCTCGTAAATACCCCGGCCCTAAGCCATGGAGCGCTTTAAAGATGGCCACCAACACCTTGAAGCGCACCCAGAAGACCACAGGAAGCCAGTGCAGGAGAGGTGTCACATGGGAGCGCCCCATTGCTCCCATAATCCCCAACGTGGCCACATTCTGAACCAACTGGAGCCTCCGGGTGCACCCCAAGGGGAGCCCCATGTAGAGAGCATTGCAGTAGTCCAGGCGGGAAGTGACGAGTGCCTGAATGACCGTGCATAGGGAGTCCCGATCTAGAAAGGGATGCAACTGGTGTATCAGGCGGACCTGATAAAAAGCCCCCCTGGCCACGGCCGTCATATGCTCTTCTAAAGACAGCCGTGTATCCAGGAGGATGCCCAAGTTGCAAGTCCTTTCCGTGGGGGCCAATGATTTGCCCCCAATAACCAGCGATGGCACCAGCTGGCTATATCGGGATGCCGGAAGCCACAGCCACTCGGTCTTGGAGGGGTTGAGTCAGAGCCTATTTCTCCCCATCCAAGCCCACACAGCCTCCAGGCACCGGGACATCACTTCAAGGGCATTGTTGGGGTGGCCTGGAGCGGAGATGTACAGATGTCATCAGTGTACTGATGGAACTCCACCCCAAAGCCACGGGTGATCTCACCCAGCGGCTTTACATAAATGTTGAACAGAAGGGGTGAGAGGACCGACCCTTGTGGCACCCCACAAACAAGGCACCTCGGGGTCGACCACTGCCCCCCTGCCAACACAGATTGCAACCGGTCAGAGAGGTAGGAGGAGAACCACTGCAAAACAGTTCCCCCCACCCCCAACCCCTCCAACCGGTGCAACATGATACATGGTCGATGGTATCAAAAGCCGCTGAGAGATCTAACAGGACCAAGATAGAGGAACAACCCCTATCCCGAGCCCTCCAGAGATCATCCACCAACGCAACCAATGCCGTTTCTGTGCTGTGCCCAGGCCTGAAGCCAGACTGGAATGGATCTAGATAGACAGTTTCATCCAGGTACTGTGGAAGCTGCCGCGCCACCACACTCTCAACAAACCTCGCAATAAAATGAAGGTTGGAGACTGGACAATAATTAGCCAAAACAGCCGGATCCAGAGAGGGCTTCTTGAGGAGGGGCCTCACCACCGCTTCTTTCAAGGCAGCCGGTAGGACACCCTCGCTCAAGGAAGCGTTAATAATCCTCTGGAGCCAGCCTCGTGTAACCTCCCGGGAAGCCAGCATCAACCAGGAGGGACATGGGTCCAATAAACATGTGGTTGCATTCAGCTGTCCCAGAATCCTGTCCACATCCTCGGGAGCCATAGGATCAAACTCCTCCCAGATAACACTCTCAAGACCTGCCTCAGTCGTCCCGTCTGGACTTACCCAGTCAGAGGCCAGGCCTTCCCGAATCTGAGCGATCTTGTCATGCAGATACTGCACAAAATCCTCAGCTCGACTCTATATGCAGCTAATTGTTCAGGTTGTATTTGAAAATTCAATGTAGCATTTGAAATTTTGGTTTTTTCATGTTGCCCTGCTTCAGGAATAACCTGAAGAAACTGGAATTCAGCCTCCGGTCTTCTATGTAATTTTATCTTTAAAAATTGATCAGTCTTGGAGGACCTCACAACATGGACTCAGTATTGTTGAAACTGTTCTGATGACATAATGCTGGCACTGGTTATGGGTAGGAAGGGAAAAAAAGAAGAATGGCTGGAACGGACATGAGGAATTCAGGAGACAGGGTTATGTGCTGGGTTATTACTTCCTCCTGTCATACCTATTTGTATTTTGGCCAAATGACAACTGTTGGCTAAGAACCACGAAGTTCTACTTCAGCCCGAAATACCTGTATGTTTCAAGGGGCCATAAAAGGGACAATGATTATCTTGTCTAACAAAAACCGGAGAAATGTAAGTCTGGCTTCTGTCGAAATCAGAGACCGTTTCCCATGGAGAAGTAATATAAATAAATATGACAGGTTGACTTAAATCAATTTATTCAAATATATACACTAGGTTTAGAGCATCTTAACATTTCTACTATTGTCTCTCTGCTATGTGTTTCCGGCAGTCATGGAATGAGAAGAAACAGCAGGTTGAAGGACTGGGGGAAGGTGCAGATACTTACAGAAAAGATAAATATGGAAAGACTGTGGCCAATGTCTGTTGAATCCCAGAACTGGAGCAGAGAAGAAAAAGTAGATATAAAAGAGAATAGCAATAGCAATAGCATTTAGACTTGTATACTGCTTCACAGTGCTTTACAGCCCTCTCTAAGTAATTTGCAGAGTCAACATATTGCCCCCAACAATCTGAGTTGAGGTAAAGACTTTGGGTCCAATGCAGTGGTGGGTTGCTACCGGTTTGCCCCAGATCATGCAATCAGTTTGCCCCGGATCATGGGAGGCTCCACCCACTCACCTGGGTGCTTCTGCGCATGCGCAGAAGTGTTGCATGAGTGCGCGAGAGCCCATGAGCAAACCGGTAGCAACGGGTTTTGAAACCCACTACTGGTCCAATGCAACACCCTGGTTGGAAGCCCTTCCTGTTTTTAGCCCTTGATTGAGACAGCAGTTAGGTTTCTGCAAAATGGGATGTAAACTCTAGATGTTCAGAATAAAAGTCTGAACTAATGTTATAGATCAGGGGTGTCAAACTTGCATCGTCACAGAGTCATCATGTGACGTATTGCGATTTCCACCCCCTCCTTTGCTAAACTGGGCATGGGTGTGGCCAGTGCATGACGCATCTGGCCCCGGGCCGCAAGTTTGACACCCCCAGTTATATATGCATCTAAAATACAAAAATCACCATGCAGCACTTAGATTTATATACCACTTCACAGTGCTTTACAGCCCTCTCTAAGCACTTTACAGAGTCAGCCTATTGCCCCCAACAATCTGGGTCCTCTTTCATTCTTACCTTCGAAGGATGAAAGGATGAAACTTGAGCCAGTGGGAATCCAATGGCTGAGCTGCAGGACACCGGCAGTCAATAGAAGTAGTTTGCAATAATGTATTCTAACATTTTCTAGGAAAAAACACCAAGGAAGTCTGTGGGATAGCTATTGGAGGCTATGGATCCACTGTTAAACTGCTCTTACTATAAGAATTTTCAGTTGGAATTTGCTTTCCTGGAACTAAAATCTATTATTCTGTTCCATATTGTAAGGAAGACAAATGATCACTTTATTTTGTGGGACTGGGGAAGAGGAATATGGCTTTTTCATGTGTTTGTACAAAAGGAAGGAAGATATGCTACCAGGGTAGTATACAAATGTACAGGTAAAATGTATGGATGCACACTTTGGTACTGACATTTCAGATGTGTGAATGGGCTTTTTGGAGTTATCCCTTAGATTATTTATTCATTAAATGTATTTGCTGTCCATCTCGCTTCAAAGCAACTCTGGGTTGCTTACAGCATAAAAACATTAAAACAATCAAAGATACCATATTTTTCGGAGTATAAGATGCTCCAAAGTATAAAGACACACTTTAATTTTGGGGGAGGAAAGTAAGAAAAAAAATTCTGCCTCTGCCTACCAGCATCCATTGGTATTTATCTGGTTAGCGTCCTGTCAGTGTGTGAGAGAGTTGAGGGCTGTTTGGAAACTGAAACAATATTTGCTGTGTGAGCAACAAGGAAGGAGACAGCAAGGAGCCTGGGTGTGGCTTAGCTCAACTGTTCTAAAGCTGCATGCTGTGCTGATCTCTGAAACTAAAACAAACTGAAACTCCTCTCCTCTGCTTGTGTTTTGCTTGTATTTACTACCACGTTGGAAAACCTGCTTTTGATATTGTATATTTACTTCATGTGTTATATTATATATAAAGAGAAGTTATTGAATCCTGCTGAATCAGTTACCTGTGTGTGCTTTCTGGATGTGTTTGCTGCTGCAAACTCTGACAGTCCTTGGAGCAAATAGCAAACAGTCAGGTCAGCTTCGGCACATTATTGCAGCCTGATTCAGCACGAACAGCTGATTGGTGGGTGGATGGGCCTCCCAGAATACCCCCAATCAGCTGTTCCAGGCTGCAGGGATTGCCACAGACCATCGCCTCCTCCGTGCCTCACGTTTTTGGCTAAATTCGATGTTTCATCCCCTTTTAGGGGAAAAAAAAGTGTGTCTTATACTCCGAAAAATACAGTAAATATTCCTGACACAACAAAATGAAAAGAAACCATTAAAGTAAAATCAGAGTAACAAGTCTAAGGATGGTGTTGGATTGGGTGTGGTGGTGAGAGTTGGGGTGGCACAATTAATCAACCACCTCCAGTGTGATATTCCCTCATTGGGACTCCAAGACATCTGGCAGAGACAGGTCTTAAGTCTCTTGTGGAAGATCAGAAAGGTGGGACCCAATCTCACCTCCAGTGGGTAAGATGTTCCAAAGGGCAGAAGCCAAGGCAGAGAAGGCTCTTCTCCGGGACAATGCCAGCTGAAATGCCTTGACTGACAGAATCCACAGTATACTCCCTCTGTCAGTGTGGGTACGACAGACCAGTCCCATTGGGATGAGATGGTTCATCAAAGTAACCTGGACCTGTGCCATGCGGATTAAGATCCAATATTTGCGTATTTTATTACTTTCACAGATCAGATTAAGATAAGCAGGCAAATGTTGGCAAGACCAATAGGCAAATGTTTGAATAACATCATTTTTACAATGATTGGAGTTGTAACCACAATATATCTAAAAGCGGGGATGTGCCAAATGTAATTACAGAAGCAAGTGGCTTATGTGCTTTTTAACCAATCTTACATTTTTTCAACTGCTGGTCGTCAAGATTGTAGAGATAATGTTTAAATGGTGGGAGCTGATGAAGAGGACAATTAATCCTATATTTATCTTTGGCACACAACACAAAGCCAGATCATGTCTTTGGCTCAACTCTCACATTTCCCTCCAATTCTTAAGAAAATTAAGCCCACAGTCTCAGGCTGGAAATGCTATAAAATTATCTTTCCATTGTGTAGCATTTCTTGATTTATGATGAAATCCAGTGCAATCTAGCAGATTTAACACAGCTGTGTGATCCTGGAAAGTATCATATTTGACCATTATTGTTTTTTCCCCGCACTGAGTTTTTATCCAAACCTATTTCGTACTATGGTAGGCAAACAGGCTAGTTTGATTCCATTAATCTCTCCTCACAGTTTCTTTATGCAAAGGAATAAATGCTACACTTGCAAGGGTTTGTACAGCTATACGCTGCAATGAAATGAAACATCATGCAGTCCAGTTGAAGACAAACTCAGAAGAAATTAATTAGCATAATATACAAAACAAAAATACTTTAGAAGCCAAGGAAGGGAAATTCTGTTTGTTTTCCTTTTAAGATGATTGTTACTAGCTTTTAATTTATCCCACAGTTTAAATTCCAAGCCAAGACCACAAACACTTGGCATTTCAAGAAAGTTCTGCAAGAATGGTCCCAACATATGGAAATTTAAAAGAAAATGTTTTTGCTCATAACAAGCAAAGATGGAACACAATCAGGACTGAAAGTATCTTCCAAACCAAAGAGAGCAATCTAATTGAATGGGTTCCATTCAATTGCACGCTTGGTTTGGAGTTATACTACCAGATACAACTGTAGTACATATTTGAGGGAAAATGTGATTCAGAGCACTTCCCCATCATTTTCTTCTGATTAGGAACAAATCAGAGGTTTACAGTTTTGATATATGTTTTAGCTAAGTGAAGATGGCTTGGCCACCAGAGTTGAGACCAAAATGAAAAGCTAAATGGTTGTAAAAGGTGGTTTCCACATACTTGTAGGCCATGAAGAAAGAGAAGATGGAAGCAGGTAGTCCATCTCTCAAGTTATCACTAAATAACTGAAAAATATTTGCTGATGGAGCAAAGCAAAGAGATCAGTGCAGTGGAATGAGGTAGCAAAACAAAAACTAAACAAAAACAAACCAAGGTTAAAAGAATGCTGATTCTTAAATAAGGTTGAGTCACCAGCCAAGAGTTGTCCACCATGACTAGTTCAATCCAGAAGCCTTCCTAGAAAACCACCAAGGCAGAATTGGCTCCAATTGGAAGTCACTGCAGAAGCTGAAGTGTATCTTACAATGTTACTTGAGGAAGGATGTTCTACTTACTCAAATAATTTATCATGGTAATCAGTGAATGGTGAAATAATAAGAGGGTTAGGGAGGCATGGCATGAATGCTTTAGAAAAAATACATATATACATGAGAAAGCATCCTACTGTTTCCTACTATTGTTTGCAAGAACATTTTCCACAGACTTAACATTGCAATCAATTTTTGCCAAACTTGGCAATGATGGATGCTTTGAAAGGATCAAGATATTTGAGGTTGGTGTGTATGTGATTTCAGTTTCTGAAATGATCATATCACAAAGGCCCATCCTCTGATAGGCAACAACAGAGATATACTACCGTATTTTTCAGAGTATAAGATGCACTGGAGTATAAGACTCCAATTCCCCAGTTGCGGCCCTTTCTGGATCGGGACTCCTTACGCACAGTCACTCAGGCGCTTGTCACTTCCCGCCTGGACTACTGCAATGCTCTCTACATGGGGCTCCCCTTGAGGAGCACCCGGAGGCTCCAACTGGTGCAGAATGCGGCCGCGCGGGGGATTAAGGGAGCAAGAGGGCGCTCCCATGTGATGCCTCTCCTGCGTGAGCTGCATTGGCTTCCAGTGGTCTTCCGGGTGCGCTTCAAGGTGTTGGTCACCACCTTTAAAGCACTCCATGGCATCAGACCCGGGTATTTGCGAGACCGCCTTCTGCCGCCGATAGCCTCCCACCGACCAATACGCTCCCACAGAGAGGGACTCCTCAGGGTGCCGTCAGCCAGGCAATGTCGGCTGGCGACCCCCAGGGGGAGGGCCTTCTCTGTGGCAGCACCTGCCCTCTGGAACGATTTGCCCCCGGAGATACGAAGGATACCAGATCTCCGGGCCTTTCGCCGTGCCCTAAAAACTTTTCTTTTCCATCAAGCAGGGCTGGCGTGAAACCCCCCCCCCCTTTTAGCTCTTTTTAGCTTTTTAGCTTTTTAAGTGTAAATTGGGTTTTAATTGGATTGTTTTAAATTGTGGGCCAAAGCTGTATAATTCTTTTAATTGATTTTAAATTTTGTATTGGTATGTTTTTTATCCTTGGCTGTGCACCGCCCTGAGTCCAATAGGAGAAGGGTGGTATATAAATTGAATAAATAAATATAATAATAATAAGATGCACCTTAGTTTTTGGGGAGGAAAATAAGAAAAAAGCTGATTGGCAGGTGGATCGGCCTCCCGAAATACCCCCAATCAGCTGTTCCCAGAGGTGAATTTTACCAACAGGTTCCTTGGTTGTGAGCTCTGTGCCTTGCTTTTTTTGGCTTTTTTTTCTTGCTTCTGAAAGCCTCTCAAACAGAGCTTCAGAAAAAAAGCCTCTGAAGTTGTGTTTGGGGGCTTCTTTTCCGAAGCTTCTTTTCTGATGCTTTTTTCAGCCTCTGAAACCTCTGTTTGAGAAGCTGGGCGGGGCTACATTCAGAGTATAAGATGCACCCAGATTTTCACCCTCTTTTTTGGAGGAAAAAGGTGTGTCTTATACTCCCAAAAATACGGTAGTTTATGAAGATTGTCCTTTATGCCACAGTTCCATCTATATATGAACTTATATGAATTGGGTTTTAAAATTGAATGGCAGGTTCGGATTCCAATTGCAAACTGAAGCATGGAGGGATGGACCTTATTTAGTTTGCGTTTCATCCAAATTTGGAACCCTATTCACACACTTCACTTACATGGTTGGGTAAAGGGAAGCTTTTAGATTGATCTGCAGTTCGCAGTGGAACTAGATTGGTCTGCAGTGGAAGTTTGTTAGAAACTGGATCTAGCCCAATAACTCAAAGACATAGCCCAATTCTTTTCAGTAGTTTTATTGTTGATCTGTTGGTACTGGAGGTCACTGACCTTGTACCTTTCTCTTTCAGGTATACATCTGGAATCAATTGTGGAACATGTGGTTGGACCTTTTGTACCCAGGAGGAGGGGCCAAGAGGTAAGGAGTGGTTACAGGGATTATGGGATATGTGGTTAGTTAACCCTTGAAGGACCGGGTGGTCAGGGAGATGTAGTAGTTAGGCATTTATCATGACAAAACCCCCTCTAAATGCCTAACTGGGTACCTGGGGCAATGTTTGCATACATACGGGAAATACACAAGTACAGACATGAATTACAAGCAAACACGCATTTTTGACATTAGGTAAGCATGTTGTTTATGTGGTAGGGGTTTAGTGAGAATATCTGCTGTTTGCTCCTCTGTGTCACAGTGTACTGCTCTAATGAAGCCTATCTCTGAAAACTGCCTGACGTGTTTGTATTTAATGTCAATGTGCCTAGAACGCTGACCTATGGCATCGGCCCTAGAGATCTCTATTGCTGCTTTGTTGTCTTCGTGGATAACTATTGGATATGAGGGTTCAGCCCAGATGTCGCAGAGCAGGTCATCGAACCATACTAAATTGTTTGCGGCCTTTGACAGGCAAACAAATTCTGCTTCCGTAGTTGATGTGGCCACCAGTTTTTGCTTCCCAGTGTACCAATGGATGGGGCAATTGTTGAGTAGTAGCACGTAGCCAGAGGTGCTTTTTCTGCAACCTATGTCCCCAGCCCAGTCAGCGTCAGCATAGCAGGTTAGCTTTGGTTTCTCGGATGTTTCTGGTTCTAGGCAGAGTAGGGCATCCGCACTGAATTTTAAGTATCTGAGTAGTCTTTTGATGGCGTTCCAGTGTGTTAACGTGGGCTTGCTTACATGCCTGGACAGTAGATTGACGGCTAAGGTGATGTCGGGCCTGGTCCAGTTGGATATGTACAGCAGTGACCCTATCGTTGATCTATACAATTTGTTGTCTGTGAAAGGTTCAGATTCCTCATACATGGTCTTCAGGAACTCAGGTTGCATGGGGGTCTCGCTGGGTTTTGCTTCGGACATGTTGCATTTGAACAGCAGCTCGATGATCTTTTCTCTCTGGGAGAGGCGGAAGCCCTTGTTGGTTTTTATCACTTGGACCCCTAGGTATCTGTCAATCTTTCCAAGTGACTTTAGGGAGAAGTGGCTACCCAGGTCAGTGGCGAACTTGTCACATCTGTCCTTGTGTTTGCTGATGTACAAGATGTCGTCCACGTAAACGAGCACACCCTCGAATGTGTTGTTTTCTCTCCTCGTAAAGAAACATTTGTCGGCTGAGGTGGCCTCGAAGCCCATGGATCTGAGGGCCTTGGCCAGGCAGTCATACCACCTTTTGCCTGACTGCTTGAGCCCGTACAGGCTTTTGTTCAGCAGCCAGGTTTGGTCCCCGCCTTTGTTGTACCCAGGCGGCGCTTTGACGTATATTTCTTTATCCAGCTCGGCGTGTAAGTACGCTGTTTGTACGTCGAACTGGAAGACGTCCAAGCCCAGGATGGTGGCCACCACCAGGGCGCTTTTGACGCTTTCCGCCCTGACGGTTGGCGAGTAGGTGTCTGTATAGTCTTCGGGGTATCTTTGGGCGAAGCCCTGCGCGACTAATCTTGCCTTGTATAGGACCTTGTTGTCCTCTAATGTCTTAACCCTGAACACCCATTTGGTTCCTATTGGTTTTTTGTCCTCTGGAACTTGGGCAGGTGAGTATACCTGGAGGTTCCTTAGGCTTTCCATCTCCTTCTCCATGGCAGACATCCATTTTTCTTTTTCTTCCTGGGGGAGCCCAAGGATGTCTTCATATGAGCTGGGCGTGAAATGGGTGTTGTGGATGGTCATAACGTAGTCCTCTAACTTCTTTGGTAGCTTGTTTCTGGTTTCTCTGATTGGCCTGCTGGGGGTTGGCTCGGTTTCCTGCATGTTGTCTGCCTCATTGTCCGTCAGGTCATCTATCTTCAGTGAAGGGTGCCCTTCTTTCCAACCTTTGACGCTTGCCTTGCGATGGTTGGCTTTGTGCCTTGTGACCTCTCTGACCTCCCTTTCCCCTTGGTCATGCTCGACCGTGACCCTATTGGTTGGGAGGTCATTGGAGTGTACCCTCGACCAGTTTGCGTTTTCGTGGAAACTGGCTGATCTGGAAACTACAAAACGGTTATTGTTGTCGACAAATCTGTAGCCCTTTGTGCCCGGTTCGTAACCCACGAACCTTAACCTTTTTGATAATTTCTCCCCTTTTCTTCTTAGCTGCCTGGGAATGTGGACATCAGCTGGGGCGCCGAATATGTGTAAGTGAGCAATGTTGGGCTTTCTGTTGTATAGCATCTCGTATGGCGTCTTATTGATAGAGCTTGACCACAGTCTATTCAGGGTGTAATTGGCGTAGTGTAATGCCTCTGACCAGAAATGCTGCCCCATCCCTGCATCCTCCAGGGCGCATCTCATCATGGTTTGCAACACCCCGTTCTTTCTCTCTGAGACTCCATTTTGGAAGGGGGAGAAAGGTGAAGAGGTGTAATGCGCTATGCCCTGCTCCCTCAGCCACCTTGTGAATTCTTTGGCCATGAACTCTGAGCCCCTATCAGTTATTATCTGCCTTATTCTCATGTTGTGTTGCATGTCTACTCTCCTGTGGAATTCTTTAAACCTTTGGAATACTTCATTTTTGTGTCTGAGGGAGTAGACATACCCGTATCTGGTGTAGTCATCCACAATCGTGAGGAAGAACCGCTTCCTATGTCCTACAGAGGGTCTCATTGGCCCTACCAAGTCCATATGCACCAGTTGAAAGGGGTATTCCGTGGTTCGTTTGGATCCCCTGGGGATGGCCTTAACCTTGATCTTAGAATGCTTACAAACTGAACACTCCAAGTAGTTTTCGCAGTTCTTTACTTTGAGACCCTCGGTACATTCCGTCATTTTCTTTACAATGGGGAAGCTTATGTGTCCCAGTCTCCTGTGGAGGAGGTGGGCGCAGTTATCATGTAATGGCTTGCCGATAGATACAGACTTGTTTGTCTTCTCATGGCTACTTCCTGCCTCCTGCTGCACCCCCTCTGTTTCTGGATACTTATCTATCCTGTGGTTTGTGCTGGTATCAATGCCTTCTTCCTCCCTTGCGTTGGGTGTGAAGTAGGGAAGTCCCTCGTGTATGGTTACCTTTCCTATCTCTTTCCCTTGCTTGATCAAGTGTGCCTTTCCATCTTTAAATTTTATTTCTATATTTGTGTCTCGTGTTAGCCTTGTGATGGCTAGCACATTGTGGGGAATCTCTGGTATGTACAGTACTTCTTTTAAGTCCCCTACCTGTGTGATGTGTACGTTTCCTTTCCCCACTACTCTGACCTTGCTTTGGTTTGCCACCTTTATTTCTGAGTCTATTTTTGTGAGTGAGTCTAGCAGCTCTGGATTACAGGTAGTGTGACTTGTGGCCCCTGAATCTAGAAGCCATGAGTTTCTCTCTATCTTATGTTTGTCATTTTGGTCATCGTGCCTGATCCCGTACATGGAGCCAGAGCTACTCTCCCTGGAGTGGTCTCTGCGCTCGTGGTGTTTCCTGGGGTTGGGTGACCATCCTTGCCCCCTTTCCTTTGGGTACCTGCATTCAGGTGACCTTCCCCCTCTACTGTCGTGCTGTCCCCTGTCCCTATGGTTCCTGGGGCAATCCTTCTTTAAGTGGTTCCTCGATCCACAAGAATAACATTCTGAGGTATCCCTGGCCCTATCCTGGAAATCCACCCTCTTTGTGGGTCTAGGGTCCCCTTTGGCTAGTTGGCGTTCCCTCCTCAGGGTGTCCTCTGCAACGAGCTGACTGGTCAGTGAGCCTAGTGTGAGGTATTGCAAGCTGAGGCTATTTAGTTGGGTCATGAAGATGTCCCAGCTGCTATCAAGAGAGTTTATGATTATGCTTATCATGCTCTCTTCAGTGATGATTTCCCCCCTCTGCATGAGTTCTGTCCTTGCAGCATTCATCTTTAAGATGTGCTCACTCATGGGGACCCCTGCCTTATGCTTGGTGGAGTGGAACTCCCTAGATAGTCTAGTGGTGGTGGCTCTGCTTTGGCTATAAAACAGGTTACATAGTTTTTGCATAATATCATAAACAGTTAGATTGTCCTCAATAGATGGATACATAGCAGATGGAATGGAGGTTAACATGATGCAAAATGCCCTGTGATGAATGCAGTCAATTTCCAGTGACCAGGGCTTTTGGGGAGGTTTGTTAGCTAGGAACAGTGCATTCTCTCTCATGAGAGCAACTCTTAATTGTTGGCTCCATTCTATAATATTACCCCCATCTAACTGCAGTTTTGGCAAATTGGCATAATTTGCCCCAGAAATGTTAGTAAGGTTACTTACTGGGGGGAGCTGTCCATGGTCCAAGTTGTGATTAAACTCACAATAAGGCTTTGGGATGTCTGTGGCCATTCTGTACTTGCTTGGATCTATGTAACTTGCTTCTCTTATTACAGGCAGGTACTGGGCATGCGCGAAGCTCATTCCGCGCTGGAGTCCATCGGGTGAGGTTCCTGTTGCTGGAGCTCCCAGGCCTAGGCCTAGGCCTGTCGGTGGGAGGCTGGACCCGCCTCCGGTGGGTCCGAAGATCCCCCCTGAGGCTGGACACCACTGCTGGATGGCCGGATCCCCGGCGAAGAAGGGGAGAAGGTGAGGGGGCGACGCGGTCGCAAGTCGAGGACTTTCGCGGGTCGGCGGCGCGGCAGCAGCGGAGGTCGTAGGTTGAGGATTCCCTGCACCCAGCGGCTCGGCGGCAATGGCGGCGGCGGCGGCTGATCCTCCCTCGTGGTCGCTGGTCCCTGGTCGCGTGGACTGGCCTGATGGGTGTCGTGGCGTTGGTGAGTAGCCGGTTCTTCTCTTCTGCCTCGGGCCTCGCGTTGCCGGTGTAGCGGGTGGTGAGTTCGAGTTCTGCGGTTGATTTTTCCTGCAGGTGGGTGGTCTTTTGTGCCGGTTGTTGGTGCGCGCGGAGTTTTTTGTATGCTGTGACTCGGTTGCCTGGTCTCTGTTGGTTGTCCTGGCCTTCTTGTGCCCTCCAGGATTTTTCTTTGATTTGTTGAGTGCTGCAGGAGGCTCGAAAGCGGAGCCTAGGGCAGCGGTGATGGTCTCGATTGCCTTTTGCAATTCGAGATCGGTAGGCGTTTTTCTTTTTGTTATTGCGATCTCTTCGTGGTCGCTTTCAGAGCTGGGTTCTTCGTAGTCGCTTTCTGAGCCCCCCTCGTCTGTTTCGGGGTTCGGGCATTTTCGCGCCAAGGGATTCAAATCCTGGCTTCCCATTGGCTGGTGCTTGTCCCAAGATGGCCGCCGGGAAGGGGGCACGGAAATGGGTTCTGCCGGCTCAGGGTCATCGGGTTGGGGTGGCTTACCCTTTTTTGCTGGCTTTTCTTTCTCGGTGCTCTTTGGGGCCTCAATCGCTGCTTCTTGTTGCTCGAAGAGGCTTTGAAGGTCCGCGATGAGGTTTTCTTTGTCGCTGTTTCCCTCCATCAGTTTCAGGATGGAGAGTTTGAATTTTTTCATTTTCTGTGCTGTTTCTTCTTCCGGGGCGGTGATTTCCTTGGGTGGCCCCTCTTCATCTGATTGTGAGTCCAGGCTGGAGTCCTGTTTGCTTCCAGCTTCTGTCTCCTCCATGGCTGTGGCTTTGGTTGGAAGCTTCTCAGCCATCTTCTTGGTAAGAGCTCTGGTCTGTGCTCTGTTTGCTTCTTCAGGGTAGGTGTTGGGTTCAGTCATTGTCTGGAGTTATGGGCAACCATCCTCTGCTACCAATTTGTTAGAAACTGGATCTAGCCCAATAACTCAAAGACATAGCCCAATTCTTTTCAGTAGTTTTATTGTTGATCTGTTGGTACTGGAGGTCACTGACCTTGTACCTTTCTCTTTCAGGTATACATCTGGAATCAATTGTGGAACATGTGGTTGGACCTTTTGTACCCAGGAGGAGGGGCCAAGAGGTAAGGAGTGGTTACAGGGATTATGGGATATGTGGTTAGTTAACCCTTGAAGGACCGGGTGGTCAGGGAGATGTAGTAGTTAGGCATTTGTCATGACAAAGTTGAACCCAGCTTCTACAATTACATTGCTGCAATTTACTCTTTGGGAGGGGGGAGGGTCCCCAAATTTAGAAATAAGGAAGTGAATGGAAGTGAGAGGTCTCTGAAAAAAAAAAACTATTCCCATTCCCAACTTTAAGGCCTCCCAAGTTCCTCAAATTACACAAAACAGGCCAGAATATTTCAGCTTCAGCTTCAGACTAGCAGGTCCATGATTTACTGCAGCTCTGAATCTGTAGAAGTTGTCCAATCTGTTGTATGGGATTAGGACATATTTAGGAATAAAGCATTCTTAGAAGAGTCTAGATGGCGTTTAAGATCGATATGGGGTGACAAATACCCTTTTCTCACAACCAACACATTTGTGCATAACGACAATGCTTTCTCTTTTTCTCTTGCTTCTTTGTAAACCCATTTTCCATTACTACCATTTGTAGGAGACGAGCAGACTGATCCTGAGGGCGGGGTCAAATGTGTCATCAGTTTGGAGTTGCTATGCTCCCCCGAGAGACTCAAGCCCATGAATTCCGCTGGCACTAGCACCAATTTAATACCCATTAGTAGATCAGATTCTTGTGTCTAGCTTGCATGTAATAAACTTTTAGTGCTCAACTCAACTCAACTCCTGTTCCTGGTTACTTACGCCCAACATATTTTTTCCTAAATTCTCATTCACCTTTACATATGTGAAAATTTCTGAATCAAGGGCCTTAGATAAAAATTATATTTTTTTTCCTTTCTCCCTTGGGACAATTTAAGGCTGGATTAGCCATTACACATACCTTAGAGAAAAAAAATGTTTGTTTCATATGTCAGATATCTACCTGAGGGTAGGACACACCTGAGGGTAGGACAAGAAGCAATGGGTGAAAACTAATCAAGGAGAGAAGCAACTTAGATCTAAGGAGAAATTTTCTGACAGTTAAACAATTAATCAGTGGAACAACTTGCCTCCAGAAGTTGTGAATGCTCCAACACAGGAGGTTTTTAAGAAGATGTTGGATAACCATTTTTCTGAAGTGGTGTAGGGTTTCCTGTCTAAGAGGGGGTTGGACTAGAAGATCTCCAAGGTCCCTTCCAACTCTGTTATTTTGTTCTATTCTACCGCTTAGGAGTAGATTCTGTTCTCTAGAATTGCCTCTCCAGAATTTGGGTTATCCTATTTTCTTTTTGGTATCTTCAAAAGTTTTCTACCTGCCCATATGCTATAAAAGCTGTGTTGAATCTGCACAGTGAATATCTCATTCTCTGGCTACCAGTTTTATTTTTTTTTATCTTTCATGAAAGTCTTTGCTGAACAATTACTAATAAATGTTAAAATAAATATACAAGGGGCATTTTGCTAGACCAGAAACAACAGTCAAGGCGAAGAACATGCCTGTTGCTTTCTCAAATACCAAGTAACATGTGCTTTTCTGGAAATGCAGTTCAAACAACTCGGCATCCTCCTGTCAACATTTGTCAAATTCCACTTTCCCTATTGGCAACCCAGGACAATTCTTTAGATTGCTAAGTGATTTCTTGCCTCCAGCATCTGTGCCCTTCCCTTGGTGATTCACCAAAATTGGAAGATTAATGTTTGTATAAACAATCCAGAACATTTTAATTTGTTTGGCTTTTAACAGCTGGGGATAGGCAGACATAGTAATATTTCTGATCGTTTCCCCTTTAATGGGGAAAGCATAACAGGAGCATAACATTCCAAAATTTGGTTTTCCTTTGAAGGATTGTTAATGGTGCCTTCTCTGTTTAATTGATAAAAAGACAAGCAGAGCGTAAAAAAAATTAAGTCTCATATGCAGTCTGGTAGGCAAAATGTCAAGGACACTCATCCCATCATCCTATTGTGATAAAATTAGGCTTTTTTTTAAAAAAAATGAAATAACAAGGGGTCTTGGGATAATTTTTAATAAAGGCGGAAGCTTACCATATTCTTCCCAACCACAGTTTTAATAAGAATAGATCCACCCACCAAACACATAATAATAAACATTAGAAATGTTTCTATAGTATAGGAAGAAATGAATAGACAATTGACATAGACTTGGGATTTCAATTTTTTTTCCTATGAAGGAAAAGTCCATTTTTCCTTCTTTCAGCATGATAATTCCGGTGAGAAAAACACATAAATGGTTGTTGTTCATTCTGTTGTTATTGTGTTAGAGCAGGGGTGTCAAACTCACGGCCCGCGGGCCAGATGCGTCACGTGCTGGCCACCCCCACCCCCATTTTAGCGAAAGGAAAAAAAGTCACGATACATCACATGACGACAACGTGACGTCACAAGTTGGACACCCCTGTGTTAGAGTAATCCCTGTTTGGTCCTGAAATTGGACAGGTACACAGCTACTTCTTCAGTTCTTTTAGCAAGAACATTCAATTGACCCTTTCTTTAGTTTCAGAAGACTCAAAATTCTTCAATCTTTAGAAGACTTTCTGCTGCATCTTATTTTCTAGACATAGCCCTGGCCCAGTGACAGCTAACCTTTTCAGGACCGAGAGCCCAAAGCGCACGCCCAAACCCCCGAAATGCAATGCACGCACACACCCCACACGTGCCCTGCCCCTCGTGCATGAGTGGCAGAGACCCAAAGACCAGCTGGCTGGCGGGAGGCGCACACGCATGCACGATGGAGCTGAACTGGGGTGACAGCTCGTGTGCCGACAGAGAGGGCGCTGCGTGCCACCTCTGGCACGCATGCCACAGGTTCGCCATCATGGCCCTAGCATAACAATCTATTTTCTGTAGGACTCATTGAGAAACACTATCTGGCTATTCATTTGTCAAATCCCTGATTTTGGTTAGGCATAGATTTAAGACAAAACCATAATGACATATCATTTTATTGTAATCAGGCAAACAATCCCACAGCAATGGCATCATCAATCATATGGACTGGGTGCTTTATTGGAAAGACCACTCTATGGATGTGGCTGACCACTGTTCTACAGGGACAGAACTATATAAAATGATCTTGGGTATAGGAGCATTGAATAATATATTAATTTCATATAAAGATAATGAATTAGTTGAATTTTAGATATCAGATGATAAATGTAAAGAATTTATATATCTTTGGGGACAAAGAATGGGAAGGCTATGGAGTTTTATTGATTGATTGATTGATTGATTGATTGAAAAAAAACTATTTTATTTATTGAGAAAAATTATTTGGACTGACGAATTAGCCTGGCAGCCAAGTGTGCATATCTTGAGACAGTTTGCATGGCACAGATTGTGCTACTATTCTTGAACAATCCCCGGATTATTTTCAAATATCTATACTGAGAAAGCAAGTATGTGCCTGAAGACCAAATGGAGGTATGACAAGAAGGTGAAGAGAAATTAAATCAGAAAAATCAAAGATAAGTAACATTTTGCCGGAGTGTGGAGATGATGGTAATCTAGAAAAATTCATTGAACCTATTTTACTGCCATCATGCATTTCTAAGCCTTGTAATTCTTCTTCTGGATCAAGAAACTCATTCAAACTGGAACAGTAACTTGAACTGTCCCAGAATAACCCTTGGTGAGCATTTCTAATACATTCATAGAGGCCTTTCAGTATCCTCCTTCATCAGTAACCAAAGTCAGAGGGACAGATGAGCTCTGTTGTTATTGGTGATAGGTCAATTGTTTCCTTGGGTACTAAGGGCAGCTTTATGGCAGAATGGGCCAACTTACTGCAGCCAACTCCTAACAGCCAAGTCATCATGGCCAATTTGCCATGGTCAACTCACCATGGCCAACTTGCCTCAACTGATTTGCCAGGGAACAAATTGCCATGGCCAATTTACCACAGGATAACTCGCTGCAGGACAATTCAACAATTCAATTTAATTATTTAAAATAATTTTAATTTTTTTTAAATTTTTGTCATTCACATTTCATTTTGTTCCTCCTTTTGATTCCTTTCATTCATGATTCTGTTCCACCATTTCTTCGATGTTAGTGTAACTCTTGTCTTGTGGTGAGTTGTCCTGAGGCAAGTTGGCCATGGCTGGTTATCCTATGGTGAGATGGCCATGGAGATTTGGTCATCTGTCTCAATCTTGTAAGCCCCCCAGAGTTGCTTGTTTTGGATGAGCTGCTGTATAAATTATATGAATTAATACTCCTTGGCTTATTTGTTATGTTGTTAGATGCGTATTTCTTTTGTAGATCAATATCATTATATCTAAGGACCTCTCAAATGAAGATTATTCTGTGTGCTTCTTGCTTTGTAGATCTTCCAAGATCCACATCTACATCTACACCTGACTAGGTGGCTCAGTGGCTAAGACACTGAGCTTGTCAAACAGAAAGGTCGGCAGTTCGGCAGTTCGAATCCCTAGTACAGGTCTCCTGCGTGAGCAGGGGGTTGGACTAGATGACTTCCAAGGTCCCTTCCAACTCTGTTACTGTTTATCCACCTTAGTTTAAAAAATCATGTTAGGGAGACACACATCTTGAGGCCCTAGGGCAGGGGTGGGCAAATGTGGCCCTTTTACAACCTGTGGACTTCAACTCCCAGAATTCCTTGAAGTCCACAGGTCATAAAGGGGCCATATTTGCCCACCCCTGCCCTAGGGATACAAATGCCACCCCCATCAATGTTTATGGTAGAACAACAAAATTATTAAATATATAGGAAGTAATCATGTGAATGTTAATACTGTATATGAGCTTCCAACTTCCAAAAACCAGTTGGCTGGGTTTTTTTTACATTTTTTTCTTTATTTTTACGTTTTCTCCTAATTTTCAAAAGTCATGCTTGGTTAATTGTTTTAAAGAAAATATTTTATCTTGCCTAAATCTCCAGTCCTAGATTATCTATTTTCTTTTATTGTATTGATGAGAAAATCAATACTTTTTAAAGCTGCTATGACCAATGTAGAAATTCAAGAGACGTAATTTTTCCTCTGAGCAAAAGAAAACATAATAAACTTTCTGTCATGTTAAGACAGCATGGTAATGGAACGAGTAACATGAGTGTTATATAAACTGTATAACTTATCTTTAAATATTTTGATTTACATTATATTTAGACAGGGCACATTGCCAATCAAGCTTACTGCTATTGTTATTCTAAAAAAAAATACAATAGAGATCAGATAACTCTTTGGATCTAAGTAAAGAAGCATAACTGAAAAACTCTTAACTGTTGTATTGTTAACATAAACACCACATCACATCTTGTTTTATTAAGTTTGCTGGAAATCTGCAAAGAAGTCATTTATTTCAGCTTTTTGGTTAAAATCAAGTGTATTATCCAAGTGAAGTAATCTGGAATGGAGTGGGGTTTTTTTGGCCACAGGAGGGAATAAAATCCCTCTAAAATCGTACCGAAATCTGTAAATCATTTTTAGAGTATTCCTCTACTGCTCCTAATCGTACGGAATCTGATCTACTGATCTCTGAGGATAGTGAGAGCTTATGGAATTAAAATCTCTCCTTCCTCCTGCTAAATATATTGTTGTCAACAGGAAAAAGGAGAATGAATTGAGTTTAATGAAGTGAACAAATCTAGAGTTGGGTCAGTTCATTCAAGGAAGTGGCTGAAATTCCACTGATTGCAGTAAGTCTTTTAAATGACAAAGTTTTTTTTTTTCCTGGACTGCAGCTTGAATGTTAACTAAAAACACATGTTTTGGGGCTAATTTTTTAAAATTGATCTGCCAATCACTAAACCGCACAGTCTCTTTATTCAGTTCTGGTAGTGACACGTACATAAAATCAAATTATATACCATATTACTAATATTTCAGAAATCACTATATTCATATACAAGCTACAGCAGCAATCTGTGACAAATGAAGATACCAACATGACATTGTCCTTGTAATTAATTTAGACAGTTACACAATCTGCAGCTATATGATCATGATTATTTTTTATGATTATGATCATGATTTATCACTTCTTGCTTGTATGTGCACTGACAGCTTATGCACTGGAGACAAATTCCTTGTGTGTCCAATCACACTTGGCCAATAAAGAATTCTATTCTATTCTGTAGCTATATGTGCAGTGGTGGGATTCAAATAATTTAACAACCGGTTCTCTGCACTAATGATTTCTTGCAACAAGCAGTTCACCAAACTGCTCAGAAAGTTAACAACCGGATCTCCCGAAGTGGTGCGAACTGGCTGAATCCCACCACTGCATATGTGGCTAGCATATACTATTACTAAGTATGCAGACATGTGTCTGACTACAGAAGATTTACAGTTCTTCCTTGCAACCACCAAAGTTGAAGGACTCAGACTCTTTCTGTCTTAAAACTTTTTGTTTGATGTGTGATGCATCCTATTTCATCATCTTCACAACTCCCCCCCGACCCCATCCCATTGAACTGTACTACACTGGAAATTTGCAGAAATTTTCTAAGTTAGAAAAGAGAGAGAGAGAGGACGTTTCTACTCAGTGCACTTTCAAAGTTTCTCCATGTTGTTTGAATGTTCTTGAATGTTTATGTCTGCCTTCACGCATAGAAGTAAATAATGCTAGCAATTGGTTGATTGACTCTTGCATAAATAAAAACTAGCTTCTGTGAGAGCATTCCTCTGAAGGGCAGAATCACAATGATTAATAAAAATGAATTCAAATAGCATTCAGAAGTAACAGACTGTTTTTGTAGTATACATATTTCTTTAGCATATATACGTGAGAAATAATAGAATATATGTCAGTAATGGAATACAGAAAAAACACAGATTATAACCAGATATGTCAAAACAGTGTTTTTCATTGGTTGATTTTTAGCTTGAAACTTTCCCAGGCTATCACCTTTTGCATTGTTGTTTTTCCCCCCTGAAATTTGATGACTGCCAAAATATGTTCTTCTTTAAAATTTGGCTGGCTGTGAAAATGCTACCTCAACCATTTAACTTCATGTAAACATAATAAACTAGTTTCTTCCCCCTAGTCATTCAACAGCCAAAGTCCCACCAAACCACTACTATGGAATTTTGAGAAGATCTGAAAACTATCTATTAACTGAACATGCTATGTTTTATGTTTTCAATATGGGAATTAAAAATATTTTTTTGAAATAATGTTAAAAGTATGGGGATTCTGTGGGCCCTGCAGGAAATTCCAAAAAGTATCCAGTCTATATCATGGCAGCAGACAGCAGTAATTGAACGAGTTCCAGTCTGAACATCTCCAGATGTTCCACAGAATATCAAAACATGAAAAAGATAGGACATTATGTGCAAAGTAACAGATTTAGCTTTTATTTGTGTCATAATAAATATTTTCTTGGACTTCTAGTTGTTACAATAACCACAAGGAACTGCCTGGAATTCCTTAATTAAACTGGGGAGGTGACAGAATCCACATGCCTCACAAAACCACTGTAATTAAGGGCAGATTGATACTTTCTCCTTAGACAATAATCAGTATGGGTTGCCCATCATTGAGTGCAGCAGTAAATGACATGATCTTCCCATTCTCAGCTCATCACAAATGTATTCCTGATTAGATTGATTTGTTGTTATAGAAATGGCTAGTTTATATTGTTTTGGAAAAGGAAAAAGTTGATGTTTGATGTAAAAAAGATGTTGAGACTCTAGAAAGAGTGCAGAGAGGAGCAACAAAAATGATTAGGGGACTGCAGTCTAAAACATATGAAGAACGGTTGCAGGAACTGCGTATGTCTAATTTAATGAAAAGAAGGACTAGGGGAGACATGATAGCAGTGTTCCAATATCTCAGGGGCTGCCACAGAGAAGAAGGAGTCAAGCTATTCTCCAAAGCACCGGAGGGTAGGACAAGAAGTAATGGATGGAAACTAATCAAGGAGAGAAGCAACTTAGAACTAAGGAGAAATTTCCTGACCATTAGAACAATCAATCAGTGGAACAACTTGCCTCCAGAAGTTGTGAATGCTCCAACACTGGAAGTTTTTAAGAAGAGGTTGGATAACCATTTGTCTGAAGTGGTGTAAGGTTTCCTGCCTAAGCAGAGGGTTGGACTAGAAGACCTCCAAGGTCCCTTCCAACTCTGTTAGTCTATTCTATGTTGCCCATCTCTGGACTCACACAATCTTATGATGTTAATGTTTTATTCTACTGCAACAGAGAGAGTCGGAAGTCAATGCTTTTTTCCCCCTCCCTCCCCCCTCACTTTTCTTTCCCCTTTTCCTTCCCACTGTGTCCTATTATTTGCTTTCATGTTTTTGTATTTTATTCTATAATCTAATAAAAAACGTTTAAACAAAAAGAACAAAAAACAAAAAAACAAATGTATCCCTGCCTGTGGGTTGAGGTCCTACTTCAAAAGCTTTGTATTTCATCCTAACTTTTCATCCTAATGTTCTTAAACTCTGATGGTCTGCAACATGTCTTTCTGATCTAGTGATCTCTGATCAGTTCCCCTGCTTGTCATGCAACTCTCCCTTCAGCTGGTCACTGCGCTGTGCAATCACCATTTTTAAAGTATCTTACAATTGATTGAAGAGGGCAGGTTAAGTTAATGCACTTTTCTTACTTGTATTTTTACCCATTGGAGAAGCTTATCACCTCATTCAACCCTTACATCTTCCAGGGAACATGTGCCCCTTGCTTTCCTATTCTCAAAATGCTCCAAAGCTTTCGTTTCCTTCTTCTAAAGTGCAACAGAAGCACTTTAGTTCCTGTAAATGCTGCTTTGCTTCTATGAAGCTCAATAATAATAATAATAATAATAATAATAATAATAATAATAATAATAATAATAATAATAATAATAATAATAATAATATTTCTATACCGCCCTTCTCCCGAAGGACTCAGGGCGGTGTACAGCCTATTTAAAAACACAGACAAAACAATGATATAAAATTTAAAATAATTAAATAAGTGGCTCAAATTTAAAACCCCAATAAATTTAAATACCCCAATTTAAAACTATTGTGTTGATAGTCCGGCCTGGCGGAACAACAGGGTCTTCAATGCGCAGCGAAACACCCGGAGGTCGGAGATCTTACGAATTTCCGGGGGCAGTTCATTCCACAGGGCTGGGGCTCCCACAGAGAAGGCCCTCCCCCTGGGCGTCGCCAGCCGACATAACTTGGCTGATGGCACCCTGAGGAGACCCTCTCTGGGAACGAACTGGTCGGTGGGAGGCTATTGGTGGCAGAAGACGGTCTCGGAGATACCCGGGTCCTATGCCATGGAGCGCTTTAAAGGTGGTAACCAACACCTTGAATCGCACCCGGAAGACCACTGGGAGCCAGTGCAGCTCGCGCAGGAGGGGTGTCACATGGGCAATGCAGTTCTTGCTACAAGATTTCCTAACCCTAACCCTATCATGAAGTGTAGGAATGAAGGAATAACCTATTCCCTTTTGCTTTCAGCAATTTAGCATCGGTGAAGTAATAATACAATAAATGGAGGAAAAAAAACCCAAAAGATTAGTGTCAAAAGAGAAAAGATGGGAAGGGAGGGATCCATGTGTTCAGACATCTGGAAAAACAAAGGAAAGGGACATAGATTAGTGAGGAGAGAGCAATTCTTAAAAAGAAAAGTTAGGCATTAGTAGACTGGTTGATACTAGAGCTGGCCTGTGAAATTTGTCTTCCTTGAACACACAGGAAGCGCAATTTGCAGAGGAACAACTAATTAGATCCTATGGTCTTAATCCTATAGTCACAGTCTGTGCACCATCATCAGGTCACTGCAATCTGGACTGAAATGCTTAAATTCAGTTTCAGAAACAATTGGGAGCAGCATGGGAGACAAGCAACTTCAGCTACAGTGCAGAATCATCCTAAAATCAAAGAGGCTGTTCAAGAAGACAAAGATACATGATAAAAATGAGCATTCACCATGAACCTAAAATCTAGATGTTCAGATAGTTTAGGGCACCAGATATAAGTCAGGTTAGTGTGCCAATAACCGGGCATTCTATTAGTCCTCCGGCAGAAGGCAATGATTGGATGGAAGCTGACCAAGGAGAGATTCAATCTAGAAATGAAGAGGAACTTTCTGACAGTGAGAACAATCAACCAATGGAACAGAAGTTGCCTTCGGAAGTTGTGGGAGCTTCATCACTTGAGACTTTCAAGAAAAGATTGGACTGCCATTTGTCAGAAACGGTGTCCTGCTTGAGTGGGGGTTGGACTAGATGACCTATAAAGTCCCTTCCAACTCTATTAATTTGTTTACTCAATTCCGTCCAAGTCCATAGTCATTTCGGAAGTGCAATTTAGCCTGGGATTTTATTTTGAAATGCAGATTGAATAAAATGCTTTCCAATCCCTAATTTACATTCATAGAAAGTTCACTTGACCAGGAACACAGAGGGAGGCAATTTGTGCCAAACTGTTCTTCCTTCTGCCACAAATACAGCTGCTCAATCCACTCTAGTGAGTGAGGAAAGTTTCTAGAACAGGCTTGGGAGGCTAAGAGGGATTGGAGTTATAGACAACAAAGCAGAAGTCTCTTTCCCTGCTTTGATTCATGGAAGCTAAATGAAAAAAAGCCTTCTGTAAATGGAAGGATAAAGTTTATTTATTTATTTATTTATTTGTTCAACTTGTATGCCATTTTTGTCCGAAGACTCAAGGCGGCTTACAATGCATTTAAAAACCATATATAAAAACATTAAAAATTAAAACATTAAAACCAATTAAAACCCATTCACACCATTCATGGCCGGATCTCGCCAGATCGCAACAGCGAGATCAACGGCCCCAGGCCTGCCGGAAAAGCCAGGTTTTCACCGCTTTTCGGAAGGCCAATAGGGTGGGGATGATCCGGATCTCAGGAGGTAACTGGTTCCAGAGAGCTGGGGCAGCCACAGAGAAGGCCCTCCCCCGCGGGCCCGCCAGCCGGCATTGTTTAGCTGACTGGACCCGGAGGAGACCAACTCTGTGGGATCTTACCAGTCACTGGGAGCTATGCGGTAGAAGGCGATCTCAAAGATAAGTTAGTTGTAACCCAATGATTATATCTGAAAACATTTATGACCTGTCTGGACAAGAGGAAATGGTGAAAATAGACAGAATGGTGTGTCTATTCTTAAACAGGTAAACGCCTATGCTTAAACAGGTAATAAATTACAATTAGACATTGCTCTTTTCAAATTGAGATACCTCTTCTGAGAAAGTTGTTGGATTCAGTGACCCAAATGAGCTCTTCCAACTCAATGGTTTTACCCTGAAAATGGTACTTTTGATCAGTGATAATTTTTGTTTAAATTCTACATCAGGGGTGTCAAACTCAAGGCCCGGGGGCCAGATCCAGCCCGCAGGGCCACCCTGGAAACAGTGAAGAACCGGCCCGAAGTGCCTCTGCCAGTGAAAACAGAACAGCCCTCCCAAACTCCTTTCTCACTGGCAGAGGGTTTCAGGAGGCTGATGCACCCAAAAACAGAGTTCATGAGGGCCACAGGTGGCCTCCCGAGCTCCGTTTTTAGTGACAGATGGTTGCAGGAGGCATCACAGCCGAAAACAGACCTCACGAGGGCCTCAGGCGACCTTCCCAAACTCCGTTCTCTCTGGCAGAGGGTTCCAGGAGGCTGTTGCACCTGAAAATGGATCTTGGGAGCCCGTTTTCGCTGGCAGAGTGCTTGGACCTCCACAGGCACCCCGACACAAGTGACATCGAGCTGGCCATGCCCACCCCAGCCATGCTTCCCGGCCACACACCACGAGGTCAAACATAACACTGATGCGGCCTTCAATGAAATTGAGTTTGACACCTCTGTTCTGCATAGTTAAGTTGAAGAGCCCAATGGAACTCAGCATAGAAGTTTACAAGGTTAATATCATCTGTGCTTTTGAATGGTGGCATACTGTATGTCTATAATTAGCTCCTATCTGAGCATCCTAAAGCATTTAAAGTCTTCCAGGTTGCTCTTTGAAATCCTTGGACTGACTCTCATTCCTTTAAGCCCAGGCTGCGCATAAGTCTCCAATGGTTTTTTATAAGACACAGATTCCAAACAATCCAGCCAGAAGGAATGGCCAAATTTGTTTCCAGAACTGTTCTCCAACCTCACTCCATGATAAACAGAGTTGACGCGATTCTGCAAACAGGGGATATCATGTAAACTGCAGCACTCATGAAAGCAGGGTGAGTATTAATATTTACATACCAACTGGACACTCAGCACAATTGCCATGTACTGTACTTGTATGAATTCTGTTCTTTCTAAACAAAAAAATGTCAAAGGGAACAGTGAACAAATCCACCCTTCATTACTCCTGTCAAATATGGGTAGAGAAAGGGGTGGGCTTCAAAAATTTTAGCAAGGGGTTCTCTGCCAGGTTGCTGGGTGGGCGTGGCCATGGTAGGCGTGGCCTAATCAGTCTCCTGCACCACAGCAGGGGGGGTATTTTTGCCCTCCCCGGGCTCCGGAGGCTTTCCTCGAGCCTTCAGGAGGATGAAAATGTCCTTCCCAGGTTCCGGAGGCCCTCTGAAAGCCCATTTCCGGCCTTCCTGAACTTCCAGTAGGCCCATTTTTCGCTCTCCCTGAGCCTCCGCACGCACCCTGCACTTTCCTGCATCCAAAATAGGCTGCGTGGAGACTCCTGGGAGGGGTGGGGTTCTGGGGCCACCAGGAGTGGGATATGGGGGTTCTCCGAACTGCACAGAATCTTAGCTAGAGGTTCTCCCGAACCCCTGCAAACCCCCAGCAGCCCACTCCTGGATAGAGATATAAGAATCAGACTTCCACATAATATCCAAGGGCATTGCTGGAGGGATTGTTTTTTTTAAAAAAATATTAAACTTGAAGTGCCATAGTTATGAAAATGGACTAAAGTTCCTACTCCTGAATATTTAGGACAATTTTGAAGATTCTGCATTGTATCTGAAGGCAGAAAACCTGGGAGGAAAATTCTCTGGAAAAAATGAAAGAACTTCTTACATCAATGGGCAAAGAGTTATTCTAAACATTTAATTATATTTTCCAGACATTCTCTCTGGCTAGACATTGTCTGTATCAGAGTAAACGCCTAGTGCCAATCTCTTATGATGATGATTCTTTGTCTCATGCAAAAAATAGATATTTCATTTCAAACTTTGCACACTTGCCTTCTTTGATTCTGCAGTGCATGTGCCATTGAAATGAAATGAAATGAAATGAAAAGAAAAGAAAAGAAAAGAAAAAAGAAAAGTTGTTGTTGTTGTTGTTGTTGTTATTATTATTATTATTATTATTATTATTATTATTATTATTATTTTATTATTATTATTTATTAAATTTTTATACCGCCCTTCTCCCAAAGGACTCAGGGCGGTGAACAGCCAGGATTAAAATACATACAATATGAAAATTAAAATAATTTAAAAAATAATTAAATCAATTTGGCTTCCCAATTTTAAAACCCCTTACCCATAAAATTAATCAATTAAAATTTTAAGCCAGCCCGGCTTGCTGAAACAAGAAAGTCTTCAGAGCCCGGCGGAAAGTACGGACGTCCGGGATCAGTCGTATCCCTGGGGGTAGCTCGTTCCAGAGGGCAGGTGCCTCCACAGAGAAGGCTCTCCCCCTGGGGGTCGCCAGTCAACATTGCTTGACCGACGGCACCCTGAGGAGACCCTCTCTGTGGAAGCGTATTGGCCGGTGGGAGGTTATCGGTGGCAGAAGGTGGTCTCGTAGATTCCCAGGCCCTAAGCCATGGAGCGCTTTAAAGACGAGAACCAAAACCTTGAAGTGCACCTGGAAGACCACCAGAAGCCAGTGCAGCTCGCGCAGGAGAAGTGTTACATGGGAGCGCCATGTCGCCCCCATAATCACCCACGCGGCTGCATTCTGGACCAGTTGGAGCCTCAGGGTGCTCCTCAAGGGGAGCCCCATGTAGAGAGCATTACAGTAGTCCAGGTAATGAGGGCATGAGTGACTGTGCATAAAGAGTCCCGATCCAGAAAGGGGCGCAACTGCCGTATCAGGCGAACCTGATAAAAAGCCCCCCTTGGCCACGGCCTTCATATGCTTTTCTAAAGACAGCCATGCATCCAGGAGGACGCCCAAGTTACGGGCCCTCTCTGTGGGGGCCAATGACTTGCCCCCAATAGCCAGCGATGGCACCAGCTGGCTATATCGGGACGCCGGCAACCACAGCCACTCGGTCTTGGAGGGGTTGAGTCGGAGCCTGTTCCTCCCCATCCAGACCCGCACGGCCTCCAGGCACCGGGACATCACTTCAAGGGCATCATTGGGGTGGTCTGGGATGGAGATGTACAGCTGAGTGTCGTCAGCGTACAGATGGCACTGCACCCCAAAACCACGGATGATCTCACCCAGCGGTGAGTTCTATTTTCACTTCAGTTATCTTTTGTGGACACATCTACTAATTTATGCTTTCCTTTCTTTTGGAGGGCTGCTCCATTTTAGCTTTGCAAAAGTCTGGTAAAATAAAGCTACAGGTTGTACAGAATTGTACATGTTGTACATAATTGTTGTACAGAATTGTACAGGTTGTACAGAATTGTACATGTAACAACTGCAAGTAACCTAAACACTTTCTATAAGAGCCATGGTGGTGCAGTGGTTAGAATGCAGTACTGCAGGCTGCTTCTGCTGACTGCCGGCTACAGATTGGCAGATTGAATCTCACCAGGCTCAAGGTTGACTCAGCCTTCCATCCTTCCGAGGTGGGTAAAATAAGGACCCAGATTGTTGGGGGCAATAGGCTGACTCTGTAAACAGCTTAGCGGGGGCTGTGAAGCAGTATATACTGTAGGTCTAAGTGCTATTGCTATAAGATGAAGGCACTTAGATTATTGATACATATAAATATCTTTTGTATAGGAAGTAATGTCCTGCTTGTGTAAAGAATGTATATAATGTTAACAGTAAGTCCTTAACTCATCTGTACAGAAAGACATCAGAATGTACTAATCAAATGTTCTTTCAGGTGTTCTATGGGATCGATGATACTGTTGTTACTGTCTAACAACTGGCTTTCAAGAAAATGGCATCACCCAATCAAGAAAAATTCTACAATTTGGAAAAGACGTAGAATGGAAAGAATAGCAATAGCTGATAGCATTTTATCACTGCAATATATGAATGCCACTACAGTTTGTGCTGAGCCAGCCATGAGCTTGAGAAGACTTAGTGTAGCTACTTTGAGCATCTGCCGAGATTGGCTGTGCCTTGCTTGTCAGTGAAATGACACTGGAGAAAGTGACTTATGACTGTTCTTCACACTTATGACCATTATAGCACCCCCATGGCCATATGATCAAAATTCAGATACTTGTTTGTTTAGAAAGAACAAACTGAATATTGTATGATATGGGAAGTATTCTATCAATGGTTAGAGAGTAAAAAGGGAAACTGGAAATAAAAGGAGAAGATTAAAGAAGGATAAAAAAATATGTTAAAATAGAGGTATAAATAAGATGTAAATTGTTAGTATTATGATGATGAGGATAACTATGCGTAATGTTAATATTATTGTATTTTTACTAGAAGACATATTAAGGGGGAAAATGAATAGGCTTATAATGTTTAACTGTTTAACATACTATAATTTTAAGGCTAGAGAATTAATATTAATGTGAATGAGTTGTAAATGTTGAAGGTTGTTGCAAAGAGATATTTGAACCCAGATGACACACTGTTTAAGGAAAGAGGGAATGTTTATATTTTGGGGGGAAAAAATTGGAAAAAAAATTCAGATACTTGGCAACTGGCATATATTTATGATGGTTGAAGTATCCTGGGATCATGTGATCACTTTTTGAGAAAGTGAAAGACAAGTAAAGTCAATGGAGGAAGCCAGATTCAAGCTCACTTAACAATTATCTTGTTTAGGGATGGAAATTTTTGCCTCAGTCGTAGTCATAAGTCAAGGACTATCTGTACACACAACTCTTTTCCCCCCCTAAAATAAGGTAACCAGCAACGCAAATTATATCTTTTTTCTTTGTACATTTACATGGTTTCAATGCCCTGGCAGCTGATTCCAAATGTTCATGTCTATCTGAAAACATATTTGATTTCTTACACATAAACTGTAGCAAAAAAGGAATAATTCAAATAATTCTGGTTGTTGCAGTATAAAGAAAAAACATCTATTAAATGTTTGAGAATTTTCTTCAGTTTTGGGTCTGTTTTCAACATTCATCATAAAACTCAGAATTAGTAATTTCCTTTGAAAATAAAGTTAGATACCCAGACTTCAAAATAAAAATAGAGCTAACTCTCCTTATTTTGTTTGCTATTTAGAAGAGTAAACAATATGTTGATAATGATCAAGCTTTGAAATGCACACCCTGTCTGGATAAATGGCCGAAATTAACACCTCGCTTGGCACTGAGGCTTCAGTCTATCTGATTGTAAGTCCCCAAATATAGAAAATATTGCTTTAAAGGTTAAAGGTTATCCTCCCATGAAGTGGAGCAGTTCCCTTGCTTAATTTCACAATGGGTTTGATGTTTAAGTGGGATGTTTAGGTATGGAATTAGATGTTATTTTCTTAGCCACTAACAATGATTAGGACTACCTACAAAGAGCTGAAGTTTGGTAACTTGGTTTTTATTCTTTAGATAGCCAAGGGTATTTTCTTAAACTAAAATGTGCCAAACCAGTCCTGTTGTTTTTAGGAGTCTCCAAATGATTCATTTTCCATTTTAGAAAAAGAGTCTAAAGAGTCTAAAGATTAAAGAAGCAATCTCATTTTACGAAGTTTTCTCTCTGGTAATGCTATACTTCAAACTAGGGCATATAAAATCTTTGCCAGACCTATACTTGAATATTGCTTACTTGCCTGGAATCATCACTGTATTTCAGACATCAATACATTAGAAAGGGTCCAGAGATATTTTACTAGAAGAGTACTCAAATCCTCTGCTCGAAATAAAATTCCTTATCCCACCAGGCTTGAAATTTTAGGCCTGGATAGCCTCGGACTACGCCGTCTACGTTCTGACCTATGCTTAGTTCCTAAGATTATTTACGAAAACGTCCTACCTGTAAATGAGTACTTTAATTTCAACCATAATAACACAAGAGATTCAAACTCAATGTAATTCGCTCTAATCTTGATTGTAGGAAATATGACTTCTGCAACAGAGTAGTAAACGTCTGGAACACTCTACCAGATCCTGTTGTTAGTCTTGCTAATCCCCATACCTTTTACTTAAACTGCCTATCGTGGACCTTTCATGTTTCTTAAGAGGTCCCTAAGGGGGCGTGCATAAGCGCACCAGCGTGCCTACCGTCCCTGTTCTACTGTCCCCATTTATATGTAATCATTCTATGTGTTTATGGCTATGTTTTGCCTACTTATATCCTTTTATTTGTGCCAATTTTTTTCATGTGTCCATGTCTATGTCTATACTGTTACTTGTTTCCTTGTACTTGTTGATAAATAAATAAATAAATAAATAAATAAATAAATAAATAAATAAATAAATAAATGGATGGATGGATGGATGGATGGATGGATGGATGGATGGATGCTCAGCAGAGGGACACCCAACCTGCAACTAAGCAGTAAGAGGAATTCCTCTTTCTTAACAGTAAGAGGAATTAGTCAGTGGAACAGCTTCCTCCTGGATTGTGGGTACTCCCATCACTGGAGGTTTTTAAGAAAAGACTGGACAACCATTTGGCTGGGATAGTATAAGTTCTCCTGCCTTGGGCAGGGGATGGGACTAGAAGACCTCCAAGGTCCCTTCCAGCCCAATGATTCTATGATTCCCTCTATAAAAGTCTACTACCTGAGGCTTTGTTGGTCTATATATATAGGTAGTCCTCGACTTACAACGGTTCATTGAGTGACCACTCAAAGTTACAACGGCATTGAAAAAACTGACTTATGACCATTTTTCGCACTGATCACTTTTTGCAACCTCCTGACTAGGAAAGTCAATGGGGAAGCCAGATTCACTTAACAACCGTGTTACTAACTTAACAATTGTGGCAAGAAAAGTTGTAAAATGGGGCAAAATTCACTTAACAACCGTCTTGATTAGCAACATAAACTTTGAACTCAATTGTGGTCCAAATTGTGGTCATAATTCAGAGACTACCTGTATTATTTTTATACCTCGTTCTCTGAAAGCTCCACATAGCAGTTATGGGACTGTTCCTTAATTTTGTCTACTTTATTATAGAAATGTGTATGCCTCAGAAAGGATTTAGGAGAGGATTTTTGAAAAATGTGTGTGTGTGGGACTGAGCATAACATCTCGTTAAAGCATTTTTGTAGGCTTTAGAGTATACACAGTACTACGTAGTACTGTAGTACGAATGGCTCTCACAGTCTCTGAGCAGCTTTTCTTCTTCCTTTTCAGATTCTGAGGAAGTCTGAGAACTACTGATCCTTAGAGCAGGGGCCATAGGTTATATATGTATCAAAACAGGTAAGACAGCTGTTGTATAAATCATGACTGAAGTCCTGCCCATTTGTGTATGACATCAACGTATGTATGAATGGGCCGGGGTTTTGATCAGAATGCAATAACTGCCAAATGTCTATGGAGCTTCTCCGTCATCCAGGTCATGGTTGTCCCAAAGGTGCTTTTTCAAGAGGCAACTGGATTTTTTGGCTTTCCTTTGAAGACGTTTCACTTCTCATCCAAGAAGCTTCTTAAGCTCTGACTGACACCAGTAACTGCCACTTTACCTGTTTGGATAAAAACACACCTTGCAGATATGACTATCAGACAAACCCTCTTGGCAAGTCTAATCCAGTATTGTCATAGTAATGTCAAAGTAATGTTTTAGATAAGATGTGAGACATTTTTCATGGGGTACCTTTGCACATCTTTTGCAAGCTGATGGTGGTAGGCATATTAGCAGGTCAAGTGATGGGGGTTTTTTTCCTCCCAAAATGGTCTGGGAAAGAATCCATCTGAAATAACTGGATAGTTGCTTCTGCATCCAACCAGGTTCAGCAACTTTTTTCTGTTTGGGGTTATATTTCCTTGGAGACTCTGCACATGTACAGTGGAAAGAGAACTTAAGAGTAGAACAGAAGCAAAAGGGTCTGGGGTCATCCATTTCCTCTCTTTTGGACACTCCTAGATTCTTTTCCTCTTTTACTTTAATTGATTTAATTTATTAGATGTCTATCCTGTCTTTATTATTTTATAAGTAACGCAACTGAACTCCCTCTTTTCCCCACAGCAACTGCCTGTGAGGTGAGCTGGGCTAAGAGAGAGTGACTGGCCCAAAGTAGCTCAGCTGATTTTTCGTGCCTTAATGTGGGACTAGAACTTACAGCAGTGGTGGGATTCAAATAGTTTAACAACTGGTTCTCTACCTTAATGACTGGCTGGGTGGGCGTGGCCATGGTGGGCATGGCCAGGGGGTGTGACAGGGAACACTTAGCCTCCTGCACCCTCCAGAAGCAAAAACGGGCTGCGGGGGAGGGATGCACTGCCCCCGTACCCCATTTTGGGCCTAGTAGGCCTCCCTACAGCCTCCTGGGAGCAAAAGCAGGCCACGGAGGGGCTGCCCCCCCTCCCGTGGCCTGTTTTGGGCCTAGTAGGCTTCCCTGCACTTACCTGGGAGCCAAAATGGGAGCGTTGGGACTCCTGGAAGGAGCGGGGCAGAGAGGGGCGGGACCAGCCAGCAATTTAACTACCAATTTGCCCGAACTGGCTGAATCCCACCACTGACTTACAGTCTCCCAGTTTCTAAGCAACACCTTCACCACAAGACCTATCTGGCTCTTCAACACTTTTCTTTCTATCCATATAGCAATCTGGAACTGAGAGCTTTTCAAATGAAATGTAAAGATCAAATACAATTAGACTGAGATGTAAACGACACCAAGGGCACAATGTGGTATGACCACAGTGTAGACAGTTACTTCACAGATGCTCTGGATTTAAACTCACATCAGCCTTATATGCATTAACACAGTGCTGATATGGTTAGTAGCCTTATCATATCTGGGCACCAGAAACTCACATGGCCACTGGATGGATGGAGTTTTAAGAATCTCTTTGCTGCCATCTAATGGCCATCTTGATTTTTGTACCCTTGTTATGAGATACCTATTGTCAGTATGATTAATGGGGAGTAAACTCAAAAGTTTATTAGCACCAGTTTACCTGGAATATGCAGTTGTAGATTTCCTGGGGTTTTTTAAAAGAAATTTTTCTCTCAGAAATATTTTTCTGACTCTCGAGTTTTTCCTCCCTGCGAAATGCTAAGATTTTTTAAAATATATTTTTATGTTCTTTTCCTCTGCTTTTTGCAATTGTGTAATATGTAGAATCGCCCCCTTTGGGTGGGTTAGTTTGCTTGCATTTTCAGTGGACTTGCTCCTTTCCCTTAAAAATGTCAACCACCTGTCATGCACAAATTCAAATGGCAAAGATATCTCCAGAATGGAGGTAAAGCAATGTTTAATTTCTACACGTCAGTGTGCTGTTAAAAGGCAGATGCCAATAGAAATGTGCTAAACCTCATCCAATGCCAGCTTTCATTCAACCAGGAAATGAAATGATCTTGTGAATTTTTGCCTTTTGTGGCCCCGAGAAAAGTAAAAAGTCCATCTGAGAAAAAAGGGTGGCTCAAATCCCAGTTCTATTTACAACCCATACATGAAATCATGACAGGAAACAAGTATTGATCATGTTCTACCTTGTTGTTAGTCGCAAATCTTGTCCAACCCATCGCGACCCCATGGACAATGTTCATCCAGGCCTTCCTGTCCTCTACCTTCCCCCAGAGTCCATTTAAGCTCACGCCTATTGCTTCAGTGACTCCATCCAGCCACCTCATTCTCTGTCGTCCCCTTCTTCTTTTACCCTCAAACTTTCCCAGCATTAAGCTCTTCTCCAGTGAGTCCTTCCTTCTCATTAGGTGGCCAAAGTATTTGAGTTTCATCTTCAAGATCTGGCCTTCTAAAGAGCAATCAGGATTTATCTCCTTTAAGACCGACTGGTTTGATTTCCTTGCAGTCCAAGGGACTCACAGGAGTCTTCTCCAGCACTATAGTTCAAAGGCCTCAATTCTTTGGCACTCAGCCTTCCTTATGGTCCAACTTTCACAGCCATACATTGCAACTGGGAAAACCATAGCCTTGACTCTACACACTTTTGTTGGCAGGGTGATGTCTCTGCTTTTTAGTAAGCTATCTAGATTTGCCATAGCTTTCCTCCCCAGGAGCAAGCGTCTTTTAATTTCTTGGCTGTAGTCCCCATCTAGGAAGATAAAATGTTCTACCTAAACGGTGTAAAAGATTGGGGGGTGAGATGTCATTATTTCACATTGTATGCAAGAACCCATTCTATTTATTACATTCTTCACAATTGTTCTGTTTAGATAAAATGTAAAAAGCTGAAGAACAGAGTTTTCTACTAGGGCATCGTTTATCATCAATATCATCAAAAAGTAAACAAATAGATCAGATGCACTCAATTTCTTTCTTTTGGGAGACAGTGACATAGTCTGTGTACATTATGGAGAACTTTTGGAGGTATCACCTGACATATATAACCAGTTAATCACTTTTTAAAATTATTATTCTTACATGCCCCTGAGCTAAAAAATAGTGGACTAGCTTGTGGTTTGGTGTCTCATGCAAATCCTAACCCTGTATTTTGCTCCGTTTCCTTTCTGATCCCATTCAGGTTATTAATTGGGCTCTGGGTGACCCGTTAGGCCCTTTCACAACTGCTATGCCCTGTGTCAGGAACTTGCTGATTAGCAGGCTGATTATGTGTTGGGGTGTGTTAGGGAAGGGGAAGTTGTTTTTCTATTATTGCTGGCTAGAGATCAAGGGTTTTTAAAAATGTGGTGGAGTCTATTTAGGAAGTGTATTTGTTTACACAGCCCTTGACAGCTGTGGTGTTAATAGAAGGGCAGCTCTAATTTAAAGGTACAGGATGCTGCAAATGGCTGGTTTGACCCTGCAGTCAAACTCATACATCTTCTAGACCTCTGTCAATCTGGGGGGAATGAAAAAACACATCGGATTCACTGCAAAGTGTTACAAGGCTTTGTACTTGTTGATGTTTTAGAAAATTTAGCAATGCTGTACCAAATTCATCACGGTTGATTTGAGTTAAAGACTTTGGGGGCCCAGAATTGGAAGCCCTTCCTGCTTTTGGCCCTCGATTAAGGCAGCAGATGGGTTTTCTGCAAAATGGGATGTTAACTCTGCATGTTCAGAATAAAAGCCTGAACTAAATGTTAGTTTAGTTTAGTTTAGTTTAGTTGATTTGTATACCGCCCTACTCCCGAAGGACTCAGGGTGGTGAACAGCCACAGGATAAAAACACATAAATACAAAATTTAAAACTGAATAAAACCGAATTAAACAATTTGGCCGAAGACAGATTTAAAACCCCAATAAATTAAGAACGAATTAAAATTTGCATTTTAAAAAGGGAAAAAAAGGGAAAAAATTAGGCCAGGCCAGCCTGATGGAATAAAAAGGTCTTGAGAGCGCGGCGGAAGGTGCGGAGATCCGGGATCCTCCGTATCTCCGGGGGGAGCTCATTCCAGATAGTAGGTGCCCCCACAGAGAAGGCTCTCCCCCTGGGGGCCGCCAGTCAATATTGTTTGGCCGACGGCACCCGGAGGAGCCCCTCTCTATGAGAGCATACCGGCTGGTGGGAGGCTACTGGTGGCAGCAGGCGGTCCCATAGATAACCAGTTCCTAAGCCATGGAGTGCTCTAAAGGTGGTAACCAAGACATTGAAGCACGGAAGACCACCGGGAGCCAGTGCAGCTCGCGCAGGAGAGGTGTTACATGGGAACGCCATGTCACTCCCATAACCACCCGCGCAGCCGCAGTCTGCGCCAGTTGGAGCCTCCGGGTGCTCCTCAAGGGGAGCCCCATGTAGAGAGCATTGCAGTAGTCCAGGCGGGAAGTGACGAGGGCATGAGTGACCGTGCGTAAGGAATCCCGATCCAGAAAGGGATGCAACTGGCGAATCAGGAGAACCTGATGAAAAATCCTCCCAGTCACGGCCGTCAAAATGTTATACTGTAGATGCATCTAAAATACAATAATCACCATGTAGTAAACATTTGTTTAGGAGAATAACTCTATTGGCCTGATTCAGCCTTGGGAAAACATAGAACCTGCCCCTCCACCCACCCCATCCTTTCTGGCTAATCTATCTATTGGGTAACACAGAGCTCAAGGATAGAGCAGCCTACTTGGAAATGCTATTAGCAAATCTACCCATCCATTAAAATGGAGCTGTGTTGGCTCAAAGGTAGATCTGCCCAACCTACTGGTCTAGCTAATGGGAGATAGCAATAGCAATAACACTTAGACTTATATACTACTTCATAGTGCTTCACAGTCCTCTCTAAGCGGTTTGCAAAGTCAGCATATTGCCCCCAACAATCTGAATCCTCATTTTACCGACCTCGGAAGGATGGAAGGCTGAATCAACCTTGAGCCAGTCAGAATCGAATTCTTGGCAGTGAGCGGTGAATTAGCCTGCAATACTGCATTCTAACCACTGCACCACCACAGGTAAGTGATGAAGATCAAAGAATATTTTTGCTTTCTTGTCCTGAGATCATTTGCTCATTTCCTGCTTTCACCTGTTCGTTAGTAATCTCTTTGGATTTGAGGTGGTGTGTGTGTGTGTATTGTTTACTAATCTCCTAAGAGAAGGATGTCACCTTTCTTGGGTCCAGTATATTGGCAAGTCTATTGGCAAAAGCCTATGATATATGTGCTATATGGTCAGCTAAAGGCAAGGGCTCTGAGCTGCAGTGGCGCAGTGGTTAGAGTGCAGTACTGCAGGCTACTTCTGCTGATTACCGACTACCAGCAGTTTGGCAGATCAAATTTCACCAGGCTCAAGGTTGACTCAGCCTTCCATCCTTCCAAGGTGGGTAAAATGAGGACCCAGATTGTTGGGAGCAATAGGCTGACTCTGTAAACAGCTTAGAGAGGGCTGTAAAGCACTATGAAGCGGTATATAAGTCTAAGTGCTATTGCTATTGTTAACCATAATCTGCTTTTAACAGAAGTCTGATACACAAAAAGTTGGCAAATGAAGCTTCTATATTTCTTCATGAGGAAGAAAACTCGAGGTTGTGGATTCTGTGTGCTGAGGTATTGTTAAATACACCACCTGCAAATAGGTTGACCCTTTAAATTTCCATGTACTTTATCTTAATTTTCACAATTGGCTTATCTGTGGGTGGTTCATTTTTTCATGGTATTATGGTTAAAAAAATGGAGGATTTGCTTATCTAGGATTAGCTTTTTTCATGACAGGATATATAGATACTTCAAAAATAAACATGGGGAAAAAAACCTATTACATAGACTTGCAGATAAGCCTATCCATGGATAAGCCCTTCCCCAGATAAGCTGAACCCAATTTTGGGGTATGTTTTGGCACCTAAAGCTCTTGTCTTATCTGTGAATATATACAGTAGTCAAATTTAACTTGCCAGAATTTTTTGGGGGGGGGAGTTAATAAATGCATGTTGCAATCAAACAGCTTTCATCACAGGATGTGAGATAGAAGTTCACGCTAAGGCTGAGACTGGATAGAATTATTATTTTCAAGTTCAACTTCCTGGAAAGGGTTTGTAAAATATATTAGAAGGTATTGCAAAAACCATGCAGTACGTGCTTTATTTAAAAATAGAAATTAAGGTGTTAAACGGCACCACATTTTGTTAATTTTCTAGATATGGGCAAAAGAATGACAACTCGCTGCTTCAGTAAGCTTTAATGGAATTCAGCAGGATTGTCTTTGATAAGGGAATGTACTGAAGAAAAAGCAAGGGGCATTAATACGGAATCATTGGAAGCAGGGGTGACATCCAGCAGGTTCTGACAGGTTCTGGAGAACTGATAGCGGAAATTTTGAGCAGTTCAGAGAATCGGTAGCGGAAATTTTGAGTAGTTTGGAGAACCGGCAAATACCACCTCTGGCTGGCTCCAGAGTGGGGTGGGAAAGGAAATTTTGCAATATCCTTCCCCCAGGAGTGGGGAGGGAATGGAGATTTTTCAGTATCCTTCCCCTGCCACACCCACCAAGCCACACCCACCAAGCCATACCACTCCCACCATCCTTCCCAGGGCTGACAGGGTTTGATTGGCTCAAGGTCATTAGCCTGGCTGTTTTGGGCCTAAAGTGGGAATCATAATCTCCCAGGTTTTAACCTGGTGCTTTAACCATGACATCAGTATGGCTCTGTTACTTGAGGAATACTCACTTATTAAATTCTGTGCCCTTAGCAGAGCGAGTAGAAACCCAAGTGATTTTTAGACATTTTATCACAACACAAGTGATTAGAGGCAATCTCTCTAGAGTTTTCCTGAGTCTTAAAATAACATTTTCAACTACAAATTAACAGCTTCTTTTCCCCCCCCTATAAAGCAGTTTCAGACTGGAGCTCATGTTTGCACAACTGTGGACACAGGCCCTGCTAAAATGTATACATTAAAGAATGTAGGACAATTATTTATATCCTAAACACATTGTAGTGCAACCACAGTGTTGGTGGCATTGATGTATTTTCTAAGACAGGGAACACATGGAACCATCAATCCAGTGATTTATGCTTGATGTACAAAAAGAAAATCCCTGAGCCTAAACAATCCAGTTGATTTAATCAAGCAAGACTGTCCATTTTTGTTGCTGCTATTATTATTTACTTTATTCATTAAACATGAAACTCAGTCAACTGAACATTCAAAAATGCATCACAAATACCATTGACTGGTGCTAATGGTTGATATGGGTTGCTGCCAGCGTCCTAGGTATCAACCAAGTACCTTCTTAAGATGTATGATGTTCCAAGTAGCGCAGTTTTTTGCAGTTCCGCTGGTGTTATTGCAGGAAGCTGCAATTTGTTGATGTATGTTATAAAATTCTTGGACATGGTACCAAGTGCCCAATGACAATGGGTATCACTGTTACATGTTTCATCCATAATCGCGTAGTTTCGATGGCCAGGTCGTGATATTTCGTGATTTTTTTCAGTTCTTTTTCTTCGACTCTGGCATCTCCTGGTACCGCGATGTCAATAAATTATACGTTTCAATTTTCGACAACTGTGATATCTGGTATGTTGCGTTCCAAATGATGATCCGTCTGTATTCGAAAGTCCCACAAGATCTTCACCTTCTCATTTTCTATAACTTTTTCCACTTTATGTTCCCATGACTTTTTGGATACAGATAAATGGTATTTTTTACATAATGACCAGTGGATTAATTTAGCAACTCGGTCGTGTCTAGCTTTGTAATCAGTTTGTGCGATTTTGCTGCATTCACATATTAAATGTGAAACAGTTCGACTGTGATGTCACCGAACTGGTTCTGCCCCCCACACACACCCCACACACCCCGCATTATTCTTACCTTTTATTTGGCCCCACCCTCAATCTATTGCTGCCTCCTGAGTCCCAGCTGATGGCCAGAGGGAAAAAAACTGTTTAAACTCTTGCCGTGGGGCTTCAAAGGGCCGCCCTACAGCTGATCAGTGTTAAAAGAAAACAAATGAGTAGACCAGTGCCTGCAAAAATACATGAGTAGATCAGTGCTTGCAAAAATAAATGGGTAGACCGGTGCCTGCAAAAATAAATGGTAGATCAGTATAGCTCTGCAAGCAGTTAAAAGCCTGGTAGACCAGTACCTCTGCTAAATCCTAAATAATTGTCACATGACCATCAAGCCACACCCACAAAATAAGCCACACCCACAGAACTGGTAGTAAAATTTTTTAGAACCCACCCCTGGATTGAATCCTGAGGAACTCTACAATTAATCTCCCAAGGGCTTGATTGTTCACCCAAGGGACTGGCACACTGAAGTAGGAGTGAAACCACGGAAGAATGTTGTCCTCAACTCCCAACTGCTGCAGATGGCCAAGGAAGATAAACCACATTTTAAAAAGATATAAGTCCGTGCATTGTAGAAAATAATGTATAAAATACATTTTACTCTTGAAAACTGTATAATAACATATACACTTTAGGAGAACTAAACGCAGGCATGTGTATGTTAAGTGAAGAGGACATGACAACGTGTATAAATATTTGTGCAAATCTTTTCTTGGTCCAGAAGCTGGAGCAGTGGCTAAAATATTACTTTTGTCTAATGTAAGCTTGTCATTACTTCCTAACACCAGAATGGTTAGGCAGCTGCTTCTGGAAGGCAGAAGATATTGCCTGCTCCCCTTCAAAGTGACCTCAGGATATGTTTCTTAGTTCTACTTCTAAAATACATTTACAGTATGTCAACTTGCATATTTTGTCTCTTGGGCTAAAGTGTTTGTTGTAGGCTAATATCATCAATTAAATGGCTACTTTGCATAAGAAAGACTGACCCTTCAATTAAACCAATGCTTAAATCAGTTCTTGTACTTTTTAGACCTTCCCTTTGCCCTGAGTGTTAAAATATCACCATAAGTATAACATTTTCTTTTGCCTGCTTTGAAACTAGCAGAAACTTTATTTTAATTGTTTTCCTTTCTGAGGTCCCTCTGTGCTTTATTGTTATTATTTAAATGAATGCATTTTCACCATGGCACCAATTTAGTAATTGGTCACCTGCAATAGAAATTGGCTAATTACCGTCCAGTCTCCAACCTTCGCTTCGTTGCGAAGGTTGTTGAGAGTGTGGTAGCGCAACAGCTTCCTCAGTACTTGGATGAATCGGCTTATCTAGATCCGTTCCAGTTGGGCTTCAAGCCTGGATACAGCACGGAAACGGCATTGGTCGCATTGGTAGATGATCTCTGGAGGGCCCGGGACAGGGGTTGTTCCTCTGTCCTGGTCCTATTAGACCTCTCAGCAGCTTTTGATACCATCGACCATGGTATCATGCTGCACCGGTTGGAATGGTTAGGGGTGGGGGGCACCGTGTTGCGGTGGTTCTCCTCCTTTCTCTCTGATCGGTCGCAGTCTGTGTTGACAGGGGGGCAGAAGTCGACCCCGAGGCCCCTTGTATGTGGGGTGCCACAGGGGTCGGTTCTCTCACCCCTTCTGTTCAACATTTATGTGAAGCCGCTGGGTGAGATCATCCGTGGTTTTGGGGTGAAATATCATCAGTATGCTGATGATACTCAGCTATACATCTCCACCCCGGACCACCCCAATGATGCCCTTAAAGTGATGTCCCAGTGCCTGGAGGCTGTACGGATCTGGATGGGAAGGAACAGACTCAGGCTCAATCCATCCAAGACCGAGTGGCTGTGGTTTCCGACGTCCCGATATAGTCAATTGGTGCCATCACTGACTATTGGGGATGAGTCATTGCCCCCCACGGAGAGGGTTCGCAACTTAGGCGTCCTCTTGGACTCACGGCTGTCTTTAGAAGAACACTTGACGGCTGTGGCCGGGAGGTCTTTTTATCAGGTTCGCCTGATTCGCCAGTTGCGTCCCTTTCTGGATCGGGACTCGTTAAATACGGTCACTCATGCCCTCGTCACTTCATGCCTGGACTACTGTAATGCTCTCTACATGGGGCTCCCCTTGAAGAGCACCCGGAGGCTCCAGCTGGTCCAGAATGCGGCCGCGCGGGTAGTTATGGGAGCAGCATGGCGCTCCCATGTGGCTCCCCTCCTGCGCGAGCTGCACTGACTCCCCGTGGTCTTCCGGGTGCGCTTCAAGGTCTTAGTTACCACCTTTAGAGCGCTCCATGGCTTAGGACCGGGGTACTTACGAGACCGCCTTCTGCCACCAATAGCCTCTCACCGCCCAGTACGCTCCCATAGAGAGGGGCTTCTCAGGGTGCCGTCAGCCAAACAGTGTCCACTGGCGGCCCCCAGGGGGAGAGCCTTTTCTGTGAGGGCACCCACCATCTGGAACGAGCTCCCCCCAGAGATACAGAAGATTCCGGATCTGCGCACTTTCCGCCGTGCCCTCAAAACATTCCTGTTTCAGCAGGCCGGCCTGGCCTAACTTTCCCTTTATATTGCTTTTTTGATTTTATTTTAAACTGGGATGTCTTGAATTATCTAGGACCAGAGTGTTTAGTATATTTTAATTGGTTTTTTTATTAACGTTTGTATTACATGTATTTTTATCATTCGCTGTTCACCGCCCTGAGTCCCTTAGGAATAGGGCGGTATATAAATTTAATAAATAAATAAATAAATAAATAAATAAATAAATAGAAAGATTTTACGCTTAGCTCTCAAATAGCCAGATAACTTATGAACCATTGTCAAAAGCAAGCTGAACTCTCAGTGTGATGCCGCTGGGTGTTTATGGAGCTATTGGAAGTAAACATTTCTCTACCAGATGACACTGGAACGTAGCCAGTGGTGGTATTCAGCTGGTTCATACCAGTTCGGGCGAACCAGTAGCAGAGATCATGGGTGGGCCTGTCCACCTGCCCCAGCGCTATGCTGTCCTATTTAGCTACGTTTTAGAGGCCGGGCGCATATGCTGAAGGCGCACATGTGCGACGAACCAGTGGTAAAAATATGTGAAACCCACCTCTGAACACAACTCATAATTGACTTTTGTTGTTGAAAAAATGTAAATTTCTACACAAATTCAGGCAATTACATAGACCTTCTCAAAATATCAGAGCGAGAATGGAAGGTCTCCTGCATGCCCCCACCCCACCCCAAATGTGATTGTTTTCTTAACAACGTCATTCTGTTGAATTCAGCTGGAGTAAAAGCATATGCTGTTTTGTACATCCAGAGAAAGTTATGGGTTACATTGAATGGTTTGGCTCATTATATAAGAAAACTCTGGCTAACATCTGGCTGGTTTCTAGAAAATGATTTAAACAAGGCAAACTTAGAGGGGACCCTTTTTTTTACAGCTTTATCTAAACCTTTTCAATCTTTGAAATGTTCTGTCGCCAACCAACTATCCAAGCAGCTGGATGAGTATTTCTGGCATTATTTGGATATGTCTGCTTTCAGTTCTCTTCTGAACCAAGACCCGAGAAGTTTTCAGCACCAGCCAGTTCAAATCCCAATTGCTGTCGCAAGTTTACTTAATACTAATTGCAAATCAAGAAATGCATCCAATATCCATTTGAACAATTTTTCTCTTTCAAGTAGCCTCCCCTAATAATTAAATGTTCTTATTGATTACTTGATTGATCAATTCAATTTATATAGCTTTTATATTAGTCTAGGTGGCTTAAAATAAAAAAAAAACCATACTTAAAATACAGAATAAGGTAAAGGTAAATTAAAATAAAACACATAGCAGGGCATAATCATCCACACAACCAAGAGATGGGCTCTATCCCATGCTCAGGGCCCCAGGCTCTGGCATAAAACAATTTTTAAAAACTCCTTATAGAAGGCCAATGGGAATGGGACCAATCTAATCTCAGGAAGGTGATATCATGGCAGAAAAGATACCACCCTTTGGAAGATCATTTTGAGACCTGACAGCCAACACTCTCTAGCTGATGGTATCTGGAACATGCTTTACCTGCAGAAACAATTGAGGAGAGAAGGTCTATAAGTAACCCAATCCTAAACTATAAAGGGATATAAAGGTATATATGAATAATTGGAGCTTCCCAACTGTAGCAATGATAACATTTTGGGTTTGTACCCAAATTTTTGTATTCAATTTTATTTTAATTTAACATTCCTTCAATTTCCTGTATAGTACTTTTCATTACATTTCCATATCTCTTTATGTTTTGATTTTTTTCCGATATATTTGCATTTCAATATATTTGCATTTTCTTTTGCATTTCTTTTCTTCTGTATGTGGTTTATCCTAATGTATACATTTGGAGATGTCTTTTTTCAAATCTAAATCTAAATCTAAATCTAAATCTAAATCTAAATCTAAATCTAAATCTAAATCTAAATCTAAATCTAAATCTAAATCTAAATCTAAATCTGGGGTGAAATCCAGCAGGTTCTGGAGAACCGGTAGCGGAAATTTTGAGTAGTTTGGAGAACGGGAAAATACCACCTCTGGCTGGTCCCAGAGTGGGGTGGGAATGGAGATTTTGCAATATCCTTCCTCCAGGTGTGGGGAGGGAATGGGGATTTTGCAGTATCCTTCCCCTGCCACGCCCAAGCCATGTCCACCAAGCAACACCATGCCCACCAAGCCACGCCCACAGAACCAGTAGTAAAAAAATTTGGATTTCACCACTGATCTAAATCTAAATCTACATCTACATCTAAATCTAAATCTAAATCTAAATCTAAATCTAAATCTAAATCTAAATCTAAATCTAAATCTAAATCTAAATCTATCGTATGTATAGATGATATACATATGTATAGATGATATACATATACAAGATATATATTTTAAGAGTGTTTTCTCCCCTAATGCATACATTTGGGAATACATGGAAAGAGAAATACAATTAGAACATGGAATAGGAGAAAAAAACAGGAATGAAAGTTACCAAACTGTTTGTTTTGGGAGAACAAGTATGGACCACAGGATCATATCCATTAGAATGAGATTTAATAGGAAATATCTATTAATGGGTGATTAAAATGCAGAAGTTGATGAAATGGAAGAAGCAGAAAGATTCCAATTTGGTAAACACAGTAGTGCAGGGAGTAGGTTACTAACATTTTGTGAAAAGAATTCTTGGTTAACTGCCAACACCTGCTTCAGGCAACATATACAAACATGGCCATCACTGAGTGTTCAACATCGGAATCAAATCAAATTGACCACGTGAGAGGGAACAGAACACAGTGAAATGCAATCCAGTCAACCAGGACACTTCCAGAAAGACTATAACATAGATCATGGTGTCAAATATAGAGGTTATAGTTAGAAAACCAAATAGTAGTTTGCCAAAGATTGGATCACAAGGATTATCTAGTTTGGTGTTTCTCAGCCACAGCAATTTTAAGCTGTGTGGACTTCAACTCTCAGAATTCTCCAGCCAGCAGATGAAATAATCCCTGCTAGGATATGATTGTACATCCTCTTCTTAAATACCCCCAGAGATATATAACCCACAACTTCCAGAATAGGTTGTTCCATTGCTGTACAATTCTTATTGCCAAGAAATGTTTCCTTAAATTTAAAAAAGATCTAGGTAAACTGAGACCTATATTCATTACTGTATTTCTGATTCTAGTTTCTATAGCCAGGGAAACTAGATCCTTTCTTGAAACTTTATTTTAAATAGCTGCAGATGGTTATCATGTCTTTTCTTTTCTTCATCTTGAACATTCCAAGCTCCTTTAATCTATCTTCGGACTTAATTTACACAAAATGAAAGCTTAGGAGATCTGACAAAAGAGATATGGTTAAAATAGAATAGAAAGAAAACCACCTCCCTTTCAGAGGAGAATATCTAAAGTGGCCTTCAGAACAAGCTATCAGAAACATTTAGGAAAAGAAAGAAATGTGGTGATGGAAGGCTTCCAACATGAAGCAAGGAGTCTCGGAAAGAACGTCAACAAATTGATGGAAAAAATCACAAAAAAGGGAAATGAGAGATATTTTTAATAAGATCATAGAAATCACGTCAACTAGTTTTAGCTGTGTTTCCTTTTCTTTTTCTTATCTCAAGTCTTTAATTTCTTTGGCTTAGTATATCCTGCTCCTTTTCTGCGGTCTGCGCAGTGTTGCTTACTCCTAAAGGAAATACGTTGATGGCTGCGTCTGCAAGCGTGTCAGAGAAATCGTAGGATTATTATTACAGCTAAGAAGGTCAGAAGATTCAAGAATAATCACAGACGTGGTCTAATAGAGGCCATAGATGTTAAAGGAAGAGGTACCGAAAATGCCGTATAAAGCCCTTTGCAAAGGGCTGTCATAGAATGACAGTAGGATAAGATCATTTGGAGAAATAACATATTTAGGAGTGGATTTTGCTAAAAAGTGCAATACACATCCCCAAAGGCAAAAGCCAAGGACTGATAACATATCCTCTGAATTATTCAAATCTGTAGGAAAAGGAGGAGTCAGTGATAACCACAAACAATGAAACAAAACTGGTCTAGAATTGGGGGTGGAGGATCAGTATTTACAGTAATTAACCGGTGGAACAGTTCGCCTTCAGAAGTGTGGGTGCTCTATCACTGGAGGTTTTTAAGAAGAGACTGGACAGCCATTTGTCTGAAATGGTATAGGGCCGTGATGGCGAACCTATGGCATGGGTGCCACAGGTGGCACAAGAAGCCGTATCAGTGGGCACGCAAGCGTTGCCGTAGCTCAGCTCCAGAACATGTGTGCCGGCCAGCTGATTTTTGGGCCTTTCGATCCTACCAGAAGTTGGGAAATGGGCTGTTTCCAGCCTCCGGAGGGCCTCCAGGGGGGGGGAGGCCATTTTCACCCTCTCCAGGCTCCTAGAAAGCCTCTGGAGCCTGGAGAGGGTGAAAAACGGGCCTACCTGGCCCACTGTGCCATCATGTGCTAAAAGTGGGGAGGGCGCATGCGCAGGGGCAGGGGCACACACATGGGCAACCTCGCTGCGCTCCCCCCGCTTTTGGCACATGACGGCAAAAAGGTTAGCCATCACTGGTATACAGTTTCCTGCTTGAGCTTTGGGGTTGACTAGAAGATCTCCAAGGCACCTTCCAACTATGTCATTCTGTTATTCTGTTAATATTAAAGATGGGAGTCAGGAAAAAAAAATACTCATATTAACAAACTATTTCTTTAGCTTAATATCTTATATATATAAAAGAATAGAATCCATACACACAGAGAGAAGTACCAAATGAACTAATCTAAGATAGATGAAACTAAATTACTAGCCTAAAATAAATGCAGGGAAATGCAAGTGAATACAAGAAATAAGTTTATCTTTGCTTCATTTTTTATGGCAACAGAGCCTTCATTCACACCAGAATGAGACATGAATATACAAAATAAGATTTGCAATATACAAGACGCTCCTGTAAGACATGAATTTAGAGAATCAAACTGGTTTAGAATAAGAAAAGAAAAATATATTGTGTCTCCATATCCATTTAACTTAAACAAGAAAAATGGTGCAGTTGGATGGAGTCAAACATGGTAGTTGAACCATTGATGCTGTGGGAAACACTGATGGCAGAACTTTGTGAACAGAAAGTAAAGACAAATTCATAAGAGCTCTTTATGAAATAAAAAAAAATGGAAAGTGAACAATCCAAGTTAATTTTCTATGGAGATTCTCAGTCATCCAGGACATGGTTGTCCCAAAGGTGCTTTTTCAAGAGGCAACTGGACCTCCTGGTTTTTCTGTGAAGATGTTTCACTTCTCATCCAAGAAGGACAACCATGACCTGGATGACTGAGAATCTCCGTAGACATTTAGCTATGCATGTTACAGAGCTGAAGAAGCTTCTTGGATGAGAAGCAAAACATCTTCAAGGAAAAGCCAGAAAGTCAGGTGGTCTCTTGAAAAAGCACATTTGGGACAATCCAAGTTAATGTTAAACATTAAGAAAACAATAGGATAGAGTTGTATACAATTGGATTTTGTCAAAATTCCATTTTAGATGAGTTTTGGTGTTCTAATTGTTAGTTGACAATATTAATACTACATTATTCTGCACATGTGGCAGATGGAGGTTGCAATTCATAAATTAATTAAAGAAATATTCTGATTCTCACCACAATCCTATAAATTATGTTTTTGTTTAACTTTCTTTCCTTCAAAAATGTTCTGCTCCATTTAAATTAAGAAACTTGAGTATATCCAGGAAAATTAAAATGGATATGTTATTAACGTCCACTTAGCTCATGGGAAAGTGTTTATGGGCTCTTTCATTGTCAGAGGGAACATTTGACCTTTTCCAGTAACTGTTGAAAAAATTCTACCACTGTTTTTGTGATATAACTGATTTGACTATGTTAAACTTAAAATGTTTGTGTGTCTCTATGTGAATGGGTTAATACTGAAGTCATGGTAATTTTAGCCAGATAGGTTGGCAGTTAAGTGGTTCAAATCCCTAGTGCCGTGTAACAGGGTGAGCTCCCGTTACTTGTCCCAGCTTCTGCCAACCTAGCAGTTCGAAAGCACGTAAAAAATGCAAGTAGAAAAATAGAGACCACTTTTGGTGGGGAGGTAACAGCGTTCCGTGCAGCTTTGGCGGTTTAGTCATGCCAGCCACGTGACTACGGAGATGTCTTCGGACAGTGCTGGCTCTTCGGCTTTGAAACGGAGATGAGCACCGCCCCCTAGAGTTGGGAACGACTAGCACATATGTGCAAGGGGAAACTTTACCTAATGAATTTTATTTCTAAATATACCTCTCTAGAATATTTTTATCCTAAAGAATTCATAGCTGTATCATACAATTTTAAGAGGTGTGAAATTCAGTTAGTGTCTGCACGCAGTCCCTATATGAATCGAAAGGAAGTGGAGTGGGTGGGCTCAGAATGTCCCCTTTCTGAAAGGGATACTGTGTTCACGTTCGAAATATTTGATTGAAATGTCAGGCTTGGCTTTTAAAAAGTAATCTTTCTCCATTCCTACTCAGGTAAAGGGCAATCAATAGGTGAAAAGTTCACTCTAGCTCAAAGCAATCAAGCAATGTCCATTAAAGATTCTGTTAATTTTAATTCTAAAGAAATTCTAAAACATTATTTCTGGGAAGGAAGGAATGAGGCATAACTTGTATGGAATCTATTCCTATTGCCGGATACCATATAACTACAATATCTCTACTGTGCTCACAACTAAAGGTTCGATTTACTTAAGGCAGAAAAAACTTTTCAATTAATTTTTGTTTTAATCTTCCTTGCTACAGTGTTATTGTTTGGGTGGGCTTAGCTTACTTTTGTTGCTAATTTTATAGCATTAAACCAGGGGTGTCAAACTAGCGTTGTCACAGCATCATCACGTGACATATCACGACTTTTTTCCCTTCGCTAAACTGGGCATGGGTGTGGCCAGTGTGTGATGCATCTGGCCCGTGGGCCGTGATTTTAACACCCCTGCATTAGACTCTCAAGAACAGACAAATCCTATGAGATAAATTGGACTACTGTTTGTGGCTTGAACCTGTGTTCTTCAATTCTAATCCAGAGGTGGGTTTCAGCAGGTTCTGACCAGTTCTGGAGAACCGGTAGTGGAAATTTTGAGTAGTTCGAAGAACCGGTAGTAAAAATTCTGACTGGCCCCGCCCCCATCTATTCTCTGCCTCCCAAGTCCCAGCTGATTGGAAGGAAATGGGGGTTTTGCAGTAACCTTACCCTGGATTGGGGAGGGAATGGAGATTTTACAGTATCCTTTCTCTGGAGTGGGGTGGGAATGGAGATTTTACAGTATCCTTTCCCTGCCATGCCCACCAAGCCACACCCACCAAGCCATGCCATGCCCACCAAGCCACACACACAGAACTGGTAGTAAAAATTTTTGAAACCCACCACTGTTCTAATCCAATACTTGACCTGTACATCAGCTTAACCTGTACAGGCTCTCAAATTTGCAAACATCAGATCTGCACCATTTATATTTCTGCTTCATTTAATACGCTTTTTACTCCTTAGTTTCTAATCTGAACTGAATGACTAATTTCTTTCAGATAACATTATTAGACTTCTGTTGTTCTTTAGGTGTTTTTACTATTCCCCAAAGAAATGACTTGGGAATTTCAATTCTATGTGCTTTATGCATGTTGATTTTTTTTTTAAAAAAACTCTTTTAGTTAACATAATTAAATGTGTAGCACTCAGATTAAATTTACCAAAATTAACTTTTAAAGATCTAATTTTTCATTTCCCGTAGTATTTAAATCATACTCCTGAATCTATCTGGTAACAATTTTCTCAAATGTTCCTACTAGCTTGTGGGCTTGAGATATAGAGGAGATGGAATAAAAGACCCAAGATTTCACATGATGGCAAGATAGAATTTGAAATTGAAAGCATTCTACCTGCTGTGTTGTCCACTGTAAGACTTCAACAAGACCAACATATTGTGTGTTTATGGATGGAACAAGGCTTGAGTTTACCTATTGGCAGTGGTGGGATTCAAATAATTTAACAACCAGTTCTCTGCCCTAATGGGTGGGCTTGGCGAAGCTGGGTGGGCTCTGCTGGGTGGGCTTGGCCATGGTGGGCATGGCCAGAGGGTGTGACAGGCAGCACTAGGCCTCCTACACCCCCCTAGGAGCAAAAACAGGCTGTGGGGGAAGTGCTACCCCCCGCGCCCCATTTTGGCCCTAGTAGGCCTACCTGCGAGCCTACTACCTGGGAGCCAAAATGGGGCATGTGAGCACTCCTGGAAGGGATGGGTGGGGTGGAGCCAGCCAGCAATTTAACAACCAGCTTGCCCGAATCAGCCCAAACCGGCTGAATCCCACCACTGCCTAATGGTTTGACTGCTTGAATATGCAAAGTTTTGTAAGTTGAAAGTTTCTCTACCCCCTCCCCCCAATTTTCTCCCACCATTTTGAGCAACTGCCTATCTCTTCCAAATACTAAGAGCTCAGATTGACTCACAGCAATAACAGGCAGTCTTCCATCCAAAAAGACTACAGGTGCAACACTAGTAAATTTTAACAATTGCCTCCATACCCTGAGCCAATATGTTCTGTGCAGTCCTCTGTGGGCACAGAATACATGTGAAATGGTATCAGGGGTGAAATTATCCTTGGCAGTGGGTATAAATCAAGGCTTTTATAACTGGGATTCTTTTGCACTCACTCCACTCCGTAAATTCTTGCTTTTAAAGAGAGAGTCAAATTCCCAATGGAAGAAGAAAACCAATTACTTAATGCTTTCTAAAAGAAACTCACACAGAAGGTGGGAGGAAACTGTCATTTAAAGCTTTAATTTATAGATGTTCAATCCAAAATATTAGCTGGATTTTGCCTCTGAACATATGTAACCTATTAAGAGAGAAGAGTTTCAGACTTTGGCTTGCAACATCCGTCTCTCCCGGACAGGAAACGGAAACCAAAATTTTTATTCATGCAATTGGCTATAAGAGTTTTATGTGATATCTTGATCTATTTAATAAATGGGTAATACTTTCACCCAAGGAACAAGTTAATATTAAATGTTTCATTTCTTCTTATACAAGAATAGATTTGCAAAATAGATAGGTAAAAGGTAAAGGTTCCCCTCGCACATATGTGCTAGTCGTTCCTGACTCTAGGGGGCGGTGCTCATCTCTGTTTCAAAGCCGAAGAGCCAGCACTGTCCGAAGACGTCTCTGTGGTCATGTGGCCGGCATGACTCAATGCCAAAGGCGCACGGAACGCTGTTACCTTCCCACCAACGGCGGTCCCTATTTTTCTACTTGCATTTTTTATGTGCTTTCGAACTGCTAGGTTGGCAGAAGCTGGGACAAGTAACGGGAGCTCACCCCGTTACGTGGCACTAGGGATTTGAACCGCTGAACTGCCGACCTTTCGATCAACAAGCTCAGCATCTTAGCCACTGAGTCACTGCATCCCCTAAAATAGATATGTTGCATTAAAACATTCACTTTGGTATCTTACAGCAGAAAGAAAAGGCAGCAAGTTTAAGTGATCAGAATGCATATAGGAAGAAGCCTTGTTGACCCAATATTTTAACAACTATATACTGAAAATACACTTTTCACTTTTAGTATGTTGACCTCACACCATTTAATGGTGAGGAGAACCCGGAGGCTCCAACTGGCGCAGAGTGCGGCCGTGCGGGTGGTAATGGGAGCGACATGGCGTTCCCATGTAACACCCCTCCTGCCCGAGCTGCGCTGGCTCCCGGTGGTCTTCCGGGTGAGCTTCAAGGTTTTGGTTACCACCTTTAAAGCGCTCCATGGCTCAGGACCTGGGTACTTGCGGAACCGCCTACTACCACCAATAGCCTCCCACCAGCCGGTACGCTCCCATAGAGAGGGACTCCTCCGGGTGCCGTTGGCCAAACAATGCCGACTGGTGGCCCCCAGGGGGAGAGCCTTCTCTGTGGGGACACCTACTATCTGGAACGAGCTCCCCCCGGAGATACGGAGGATCCCGGATTTGCGCACCTTCCGCCGCGCTCTAAAGACCTTATTATTTCACCAGGCGGGCCTGGCCTAATTTTCTCCCTCTTTTATAAAAGATTTTTAATTTTTAATATCTTTTAGTATTTTATATATTCAAATTTTAAAATTGGTTTTAAATTGATTGGGGTTTTAATTTGTCTGGGCCAAAACTATTTAATTTGATTTTAATTCTACTTTTTAAATTTTGTATGTATGTATTTTATTGTTTGGCTGTGCACCGCCCTGAGTCCTTCGGAAGTAGGGCGGTATAGAAATCAAATAAAATAAATAAATAAATAATGAAGACCTTCCTTTTTCAGCAAGCCGGGCTGGCTTAATGCTTTTTAAATGTTTTTAATATGTCTTTTTATTTTTTTTTTAACTTTGGGGCCAAATTTATATATATCTTTTTAAATTGCTTTTAATGTTTGTATCTATTTTTTTTACTTTGGCTGTACACCGCCCTGAGTCCTTCGGGAGAAGGGCGGTCTATAAATTTGATAATAAATAAATAAAAAAATAAATAATGAGGTATCATGTCAGGGCAATGATAAATGGATACCCAATCTAATAGTTGGGTTTCCCATCAATTAACAGTAGATAACCCAACCACTGATGACTATCCTAGGGTAGGAGTTTGTACCTGAATTTAATACCTATTGATCCCCCCTCTCTCTATCTCTCTTTCTCTCTCTCTTCACTCAACCATCCAACCATGCATCCATTCACTCACCCATAATTCTTATTTGATTGATTGATTGATTGATTGATTTTTATTTTTTAATATGTGCATCGTCTGACTAGGCTATCAAGCTCCAGTCGGGGGGAGGGGACCCATATCTATGTCAATCAACACTTTCCCCCAAAGTCTATATGGGGGATCAAATGCATGAAGAAGAAAAGAACAGGCTCCTTACACTCCTGCCAGCCTTTCTAAGGTTTTGAAGACCTGGTTTTGTCATTGAGCCTGGGCAGTGGTGGGATTCAAGTAATTTAACAACCGGTTCTGTGCCCTAATGATTTCTTCCAACAACCAGTTTGCCAAACTGCTCACAAAGTTAACAACCGGTTCTCCCGAAGTGGTGCGAACTGGCTGAATCCCACCACTGAGCCTGGGGCCCTGGAGGTATAGAGGGCTGTATTAATTATTGCAGTTGGTTGACACTGCTCCCCCTCCTATTGATATTATTTATACTTTTCTTACATTGCTTTTATTCTAATTCTTAAATACTGCATTGTTAGCTTCTCATAATCATGTCTTCAAAATGAGTGGCCATGTAAAATGAATGAATGAATGAATGAATGAATGAATGAATGAATGAATGAATGATAAGCTTAAATTTGAGAGCTCTCAGTGGTATTGCATTTCTGTCTCATTCATCCTTATATCCCTCCCTGAAGTGAAGGGACATGCATAAGGGGCGTGCATAAGCGCACCAGGATGCCTACCGTCCCTGTCCTAATGTTTTCTTTCATTCGTATCCTTTTCATGTATTCATAATTATGTTTACACTTGAATCTGTCATAAAATAAACATGCTTGACGAAATAAATAAAATAAAAAATAGAAATAAAACAAGTCTATTTTCCTGCAAATCCTTTTTTGTTAGGCAAAAACACTATTGTTTTGCCTTCTTTCATTCCACATGTGTGTGATATGCATTTTCCCTGCTTTACAGTCTCACTAGCACATGCACATCAATGTCTGTATGCATGTGTGCAAGAACGCAAGTGTGCACACAATATCCAGGATTCTGGCCTTCTGATTTCTTAGGAGCTGCTGATTTCTTAGAAGTTTGATATATCTAGAGCAAAGAGAAAATAAACAGGTATCTCTAGTGTTTCTTTCATCCAAACAAAGCTCAGGAATTAGTGACTGGATAAGAAGGGGTGTTTCCATTGTAGCTGTGCTGTATCAATTAAAGATGTAGGGAAGGAGTGGCAGAACCTGAGGTGGAGTTAAAAGAAGAACTTGCCTAGAATCTCTACGATTCTACAGTAGTGGCCAAAATTGTGGAAACCTTTTGGGAAAAGTGTACTTTCCAAAACTAGTTAATAACACCACTTTTTTTTTAGTAGTGCCATAAAATTATATATCAATGAAAAGATAATTTAATCAAGAATGTAATGCAATGACTTTTATGAAGGATTTGCTATTAGAATAGCAGTTACAGTATAAAGAAGAAAAGTGAAACATGTAGAAAAAATGAGATATACAAAAATTATCACATCAGTTAATACTTAATTAGGTAAACTTTAGCATGAATTATGGCCTTATAATGTCTTCCCATGAAGTGAACCAAGTCTTTTAGTTCTGCAGCTGTTTAGTTCTGTGAAACCAAGATTGAATGGTCGCTTCTATTAACTGGGTTTTATTGCTGGGTCGCTTCTGACTAACAAATTTCTTTAGTCAGCTCCATAGATTTTCAATTGGGTTAAGGTCTGGGCTATTCCCAGGCCATTCCAGCAATGGAATATGATTATCTTGAAACTCCAAAAAAGTGGTGCTCAAAATACTCAAAAATACACTTTTCCCTAAAGGTTTCCACAATTTTGGCCACTACTGTAAGTCCCACCTCCCTTAAATTTTGTTTACTCTTATTTATCTCCTAGCAGGTGCTACCTGTTATTGAAAATTATTGGCTGATAGGACATTGTAGCAGATGATTTTATGTACTATGCTTAGGTCAGACCAAAGACGGTGAAGTTCTAAATTGTCTAAGCCCAAAATTTCAAGTCTGGTGGCATAAGGTATTTTGTTGCAAGCAGAGGAGTGGAGGACTCTTCTTGTGAAATATCTCTGGACTCGTTCGATTGTATTAATGTCTGATATGCAGTGCTTCCTTGACACTGCTCAGACTTCTACCCTGTTTTCCCCAAAATAAGACATCCCCTGATAATAAACCCAATGGGGCTTTTGAGCACATTTCAATAAGGCCAAGTGCTTATTTCAGGGTTCAAAAAAATATAAGACAGGGTCTTATTTTCGGGGAAACACGGTAGGTCCTAGTAAATTTATCTTTAAGGGACTGGAAACCAAAAAGAAGTAGGACTGCAGGAAGAATTGATGAAAACTGCTCCTTGCCTTCAGCTCCAGCATAATGTGAATTATTACGGGAAAAATTAAGTGTCCCATGAAAACTGTTGTGACTTAAAAGCACATAATGTTGGGATATGCTTTCAACTTTATAAGCCTTGCTGCAGCCTTTGAAAAATAGCTTTTAAATTCTTCTTCTCTGCTTAAATGGCAAAACAAGGTCAACCCTAATTTCTTTTCTTTTAACCAAAGGAACCAAATCCAATGCATTTAGAATGACCATTTTTTGTAAATCAGTCCAAAGTGGAACCAAATATTTGGCATTGTGTGGGCTTTTCCAGACTTCATACGTAACACTTAATATTTTTCACATCTACAACACATCTGGATTTCATTGTTGAATAATTTAATAACTTCCAGTAATCCTTCTGTTACATTATTCTCTTGGAATGGTTATTAGTATTTTTCTACGTTGTAATAGTTAAATTCAGTTAGATGTGTTATATTATTTCAACATATCAATAGCTATATATATTTCTCATATAATTTCTTTCTAAGATTCTATCTGTGGTTTATATGCTATAAATATATAATTGAGAACCGTGGAGAAATTAATTTGGTTGGTATTTTAATGTAAATTTCCCCAATCTCTCTTTTTTATTTATGTATGAACTGAAACAAAGTTACCTTTTGAAATACACTTTTGAATAAATTTTAAACTTAAAAATGTAAATTTAATAAAGAGAAGGTGAAGATTCCGAACAAGTTCAGAACTTCTTTTTAATAAAAAAAAAACAGTCTGTAATTTAATTAACCACTGCTATTTGACACAACCAAGAGCTTTGATCAATTCTAAGAAAAGTATTCCTACAGCACTATCCCCGATCTTATTAAATTAAAATTTAAGAATATTTTTCATACAAGTTCTGGATTTATCTGATTCCCTATCTCTTGATGCAGTGACAAAAGAGTGGTACATTTCTATTTTTCTGGTGGTTTTAGTGTAATCTCATCTCAAGAAGTATTCGGAACATTGAGCTTTCAAGTGATTTTTCTAAAGGCTTATTTACTAAACTATCAAGCACCTATAATTTGTGACATTATTTTCCCCTGTTTGGTGACAAGGTTATCCAACAGTTGTTGTTTTCATTTCTGATGTGAAATGATTTAGGATATGCTTGATTTCTATTTTGGTAAAAACCTTCTGTTTTGATTTTTCCCTTTATCTTTTCCAGTTTATTTTTGTCATAGCATGCTTCTTCCCACTGTTACATTTATTTGTTTTTCTGCCTATATTACTATTATGAATGCAGTACTTGCTTTATCATTTGCATTTTTATTGCCAATCCCCTTTACACCAATTTTTGACTAATTTCACAGAGCTCCTTTCCTTTTGAATGCGTGCACCTACAAATGGGATGGAATGTGTATCACAATATTGCACTGCTGTTTTTGTCATTTTGATTAAAACCTGAATTCATAACCTATATGTTATGAATGTATCAGATCATATCTTTCAGCTGTATCACAACTGCAGTATATATGATACATCAGTCTCGTCATATCTTTCATTTATTGTGATGTTTTCCTTGCAGAATTCTTCCTTCAGATGAGAAGAAACAGAGCATTGAATCCAGAAGACAACCTGCAGTGAAGAAGGAAACTTCCCAGTTTTCTATCTCTGTATTCTCAATGAATTAAAGGCAATTCCTTCATTTCAAAATTCAATGGGGAAAAAGTCTCTTTCCTTCTGTGAAAATAAGGTACTAGAAGTACATTTTGTTGCTGCTTCTTAACAGTTGGAATGTTACACTTGTCTCTGTTTCGTTCCTTCCTCAGAATATCATTTTTCCTTGAAAGAGGTCATAGACTTTTCTACCTTATTCATATTTTAAACATTAAATCAGTCACATTACTTTTATGAGTGTCCTTTCCCCCTTCCCCAATTTCTATAAGAAGAGCGTTCTACCCGGATCGTGACAGTGCTTAGAAGTATTCACAGCTGAGTTTAGTGTTTCAAATATTTGGCTCATGCTTTTCTTGCATCCATGTAACACAAAAGTAGTTGCGAAAAGTGTTTGGAAAGTTCACAATAATCCAGAATGTGGAAGTGAAGTCCTCAGCCAAGATCAGTTATCGGGAAGACGTGTTACAGTAATCATTCATATTATTGATAGTTCATCACTGTTTCTTAGAGTTTTCAGTTGTTGATTTCTGACACTCTGTATGAAGTTTTTCAACTTCATACTTTTTCTTTTTGAATTATTTTTTCTGGAGCACTGTGCATATCTAAATTAAAAGCTACTCTATCCTGGAGGGAAGACATTTCTTCAGTGAATGATTTCAGTGAGTATGCTGGAGCAATATGCTTCAGGCAATCAAACCTAAAATGTTATTGAGATTTGTCTGGTACAGTTTGCAGTTGCTTTTTAGAGGAACACGGCTGCCATCCTCTGGATAACCAAAGAAGGAATTCTCAAGGCACTAAGTTTTTCCTCCACCTTCAACTCTTTCTACATTTTCTCCCCACCCTCTTCCTACAAGTGTCAAATGAATCTGCAGAAACATTTAGAATGGCAATGAATGGGAAAGTCCCCAGAATATTTGATTTTCATTATACAACAACAAGACAAAATAAAACTTATAAAGAACCATTGCTGGAATTGGGTATGTCTAGTATGAGGAAGAGAAGGACTAGGGGAGACATGATAGCAGTGTTCCAATATCTCAGGGGCTGCCACAAAGAAGAGGGAGTCAAGCTATTCTCCAAAGCACCTGAGGGTAGGACAAGAAGCAATGGGTGGAAACTAATCAAGGAGAGAAGAAACTTAGAACTAAGGAGAAATTTCCTGACAGTTAGAACAATTAATCAGGAATCATCCTGCACTGAAGACAATTGGCGTCACAATAGCTATATCTAGAACAGCTTCTGTGTGAGGGAAGGCAGGGATGTTAGATGTCTCCTTTTCCATTGTTGGCTCAGTGTGTGAGGAACACTTCAAAACAGGATTTGGATATTACTAAAATGATTCTGTTATTTTCAGTGAGGAATAGTTTATCTCAGGATGGATTAATATGCATTTGCTTCCCAAATCCCAAATTAAAATAGTTGAAGATTTTTGTGCACAGGGACAGAAAATATTTGCAGCTTTCCTTCTACATAGACATATGCTCTACTTAGTAGATCATAGTGTAAACGTATTGTAGAGTAAACTTCTTGAAAGATATTTTGAAAGACGCCAAACCCATTAAAAACCAGTCTATTAATTCTAAGGACATCCCACACTCCAATTAAAGTGGAGTTTATAAATTCTCTCTGAAATGTTAAAGGACATATGTGACCTTACTTGGGGCAAATGACAAAGTTGAGTGATCCTATTTTAAAGTATAATATAAAGGTTTGTTATTATTATTTGTAGGAAACCAAGCTCTAAGCATATACAGTAGCTAATTTAGAAATGGCTGCATTTATTTGATATGAATTGATCTAAAGAAAGAAGAAGAATATAATCTAGCTTCATGGAACCCTGGCCATTGCATTGGAAGTGCAACTTTAAGGTTGTAAGTCAAGGACTACCTGTAGAGGGAATCATGCTGAGGGTTCTCAGACCTGGAATGCAAAAATCCAAAGAACCATTAGAAGGCAGGAAGAGATACATATTTAATAGCATGCTCTCATTTAGCCATCTATTAGTCTGTTGCAGCCCAAATCTGATTGTCCCATCAAACCCTCTTGCACAGTCCTCTTAGTTGTGATATCAGTCATCATACAAACCATTTTGTATTATGCAATTTACTACTCCATGGAAAAATTTCCCATTAGCCACCCTCCAAAAGAAGTTAGATATGGCCAGGTGGTAGTGAAGGTAATGTCACTATCCAGAAAACTTTATTTGTTCTTCCTCAGTCATTCATTTCTACAGTCATTGTTGCTGAAGGAAAGTGATATTTCAAATATATTTATATTTAAAATATGGTCTGGGAGAAAAAGAGAATAAGGGATCGCTTTTTCAGAGGCACTAATGATGGATGTGCTTAACTAAATTCACTTGCTGGAAAATAAGCTCAACTGAACAAAGTAACATGTTCTTCCAAGTAACTAAGATGTTCTTTTCTATTCAGAGAAAGAAAAACTGTCAGACAGTGGAACTTGGAATGCATTCTATTTAAATACCAATTAAAAGACTCAGATCTTTTTAAAGGGCAATGTTAGAGATCAATGGTTAATTCTGAAACCAGAAAATTAAGATTCTATGTAGGAAAAACATAAACTGGGTAGAGAACATTTGTATCCCTAGGCCACCCATTGCCTTTAGTTTTTAGCTTTTCTATTTAAATCTTCCATTTTTAATTATCATATTATAAATGTCCCAAGGTCAGTGTATCAGTAAGATGGGTGGAATAAAAATGAATCAATAAATAAAAGCAGAATATAAATGAATAAATGAACAAAAATGTGTATCCCAGTTTTTTTTTTAATAGTCATCCAGCTACAAGCAATGAAATACATTACTTGCTTGTTTGATTGATTTATATCTCACTTTTCTGCTCTGGTGAACACCCAAAGCATCCATATTAAAAATGACAAAGAATAAGCCATTAGGATTCATAATACTGTAAACTCCAATCTCAGATCCCATTTAGGGTACAGAAGGCAATTATGATTGTGCATCATTGGTCGCTATTATTGGTAAGCAGAAAGAAGTATCTATCCGGCTTGCCATACCTGTTAGAAATATTAAGAATTTCTTAATTTTTTTTCTGGTTGAGAAAGCATTAATTTATGGTGCTTCAGATTATCTTTGATATCTAGACTGAATTCATCTCCTCAAATCTACTCTCAGTTCCTCCTGAACTCAGTGTACACAAAGTTTTTTTTTTATTATTATTTCAGCTAAGCTTTGCTTGAACAAGGTCTTTCCAAGTTTGGTATATTCCTATAATTTAATCGTTCTTTGACCTCGATTGTTAGTTTCCTTGTCAACCCTGTTCCTGCTCTGTCCTTTCTTTCTGATTGTTCTTCAGTCCTAAATACTGGCTTGTTGATTATTTCTACTTTCCTAGATGCTGCAGCATTTTTTATTCAAAGGAAAATAAGCTTCAGAGATAATTGAGGGACAAACATAATGCCTATCTGCAACTGACATTAAAACAATGTCTTTTTCTAGGTTTATGTGGCAGCTGTAGAGTTCAGGGAAACTGTATGACCCTGGAAAAAGAAGATGTGTTTAGTTTAAGAAGTTGCAGAAATATGCCATCGGGCCCTTGGAAAATCTGAAGCACATTTTGGAATCAATTTCAACATACTGCATGGTACAAGTTGAACATAATAACTTTTTACACAATTTGTACAAGTAATTACTATTAACAAACTATTGTTTACAGACTGCTAAATACCTTATTCCCACAGCATTGTCTTATGCCTAAGGACATTTGCCTGTGTGGTAGGGTTGTATTACTATTATCCTTCTCATCTTTCCTATTATTTTCTCCAATTGGTATCTTATGATTATCACTTTGTTGTTTGTATGTACACTGAGTTTATGCACCGGAGACAAATTCCTTGTGCGTCCCATCTTACTTCATATTCTTCATACTCTATTCTATTCTATTCAAAATAAGGAAACAGGGACCACAGTAGGACAATTCTTGGCATAGCAGACAATTTCTAGTTGATTGACTGCTATTTTCTTGTAAATTTTTATTGAAGCATTAGATGTTGTTCAAGACAAAGACTCAAGTCATTACTAATTCCTTGAAGATGTCTGTGTATAGCTAATGTCATAGCATCTTTGGCATCTTCAATATGGGACTATACATTGGGCAAGGCAACCTGAATTTTGTTTGTACAAAATAATCACCAATGGTATTTTAATGGTTCAAATTACAGCAGGAAGTATTTATTTAATATAGATGCCATACAGCGGTGAAATCCTCTGCTACCGATTCTGTGTTTCTGCTACCGAGTTCACACTTTGCGCACACATGTGCACCTGAGGCACGCCCACACAGTGCTAAAAAGGAACATTTTGAAGCCTTCCGAGTCTGCAAAGGTAAGTAGAATAGCTAGATGATTCTAAATCCGATTATTCTAGCCAATATAAATCGCACGTCATAACTGATCATCACCCAGCTGATTGTTGGAAATACCGATTCGTCCAAACTGGTAGCATTTTTTTACTATCGGTTCACCCGAATCGGTCTGAACCGGTAGCATTTTACCCCTGATGCCATATTGCAAATGTGACTCCAAGTGAATAGCAACACATTAAAGCAATAAAAACCATATTAAAAAAATAAAAAAACAGCAATGATCACCAAGGATGAACCCAACAAGGCAATAAAGAGAAATTACTCAGTGGACTATCTGAACTTCCAAATATCCAGTTTTTCAGTGTTTTATGGAACCAATCTGATCTTGGGGAGGAGGGATGAAATGGTGCTTTAAAGAGTGAGCACACCACAAACACTGGATGTGTATTAAATGCTTCTTCTACAATACTGTTCTTAAAGTAATATTTCATTAATTTATTTTTTCCCTGAACTTGGGATATGAAATAAGAAAAAACTATTCTTTTTAAGGGCATCAATTCTCACATTCTTCTGATACAGTAGAGCTGCACTCTGATTTGAAAGATGTGGTTTCCCTATATGCCTTGTGAATTTCAGTTGTATAATATATCTCTCCATGACCTTTCAAAGTAGAACAGATTAAATATTTAAGGACATAATACATAAATAAAATAAGAAAGGAAAATAGTAGAATGAATCTAGTCTTTTGCTGTCAAAGTTGAACCAATCTTCTGGAGGTATTTAGAGTGTCTATCTAGAACTAACTAACTCTGTGTTCTCTACCTTTGGCATTGTATTCCAAAGCCAGGGGTCAGCAACCTGCGGCTCTGGAGCCGCATGTGGCTCTTTCATTCCACTGCTGTGGCTTCCTGTTGCCGATCAGCTCCACAATTATTAGGGCTTTCAGTTAGGATAGGTAGAGGAAAAAGTATGCCGCACTAGGAGGAGACTAGGATGGGGGAACCGGATTTCCGGTCAGCTCCAGAATTGAATGGGGGCTTTCGATTAGGACCTTTGTGGCTCTTTGAGTGTTTAAGATTGCCGACCCCTGCCCAAAATGAATGTAAATTAAATCTTCCATGAAGCTAAGGAAGATTGGTTTACAACTGAATTGAGGTGTTTGGTTCCCAATTTTGGGAAGATTCTGTGGCCACATATACTTCTTCTACCTTCTCCTCTCTCACAAAGAAGTTTTCTTCTCTGTTTGGGTTGCTTTGGCTAAAAATACTTTTTCTGAATGAATTGTGAAACAAGATGGTTGTGATTCATGAACTGGAGTAAGTTTGCAAAGCTTTGTTTTGAGGGTTAGATGAGACCTGTTAGATGAGCCAATTTGAACATCGGGGCAAAGTCTAGCAAAATTCTGGAAATGGTAAAAGAAATTGGGGCCTGATGAAGGAACGTGCAAGTTTGAGGATTGTTCAAATTGAGTTTATGTCTCCAAGCCCAAAAGTTACTGGAAAGGAGAGCACAAGTACTTATAGTTATCCAAAGATAATAATTTGTTGGAACTTTGACTCTTGGCTGAGTTAGATTGCCACAGCTGCCAAAAAAGCTGAAATCTTCCATTATCAATAGTACATGTTTCTTTGAAAGTTTGATCATCTAACACGGAAAAGTTTCATCTTCAAACTGACCAGGAAATCTAGGATAAAGACCTACAGGGACATCATTTTTGCTTCTCTTGCCTTCTGTTCTCAGCAGAAGCCTTCCATAGTCCAACTCATGAATTACTGTGCAGACATATACTTTCTTCACCTACAGTATAACAACCTCTCTTGATGAGGTCAACTCAGTGGTGAAATCCAAATTTTTTTTACTACCAGTTCTGTGGGCATGGCTTGGTGAGTGTGGTGTGGCTTGGTGGGCGTGGCTTGGTGAGCGTGGCAGGGGAAGGATACTGCAAAATCTCCATTCCCACCCCACTCCAGGGGAAGGATACTGCAAAGTCCCCATTCCCTCCCTACTCCCGGGGAAAGAATATTGCAAAATCTCCATTCCCACCCCACTCCAGGGGAAGGATACTGCAAAGTCCCCATTCCCTCCCTACTCCTGGGGGAAGGATATTGCAAAATCTCCATTCCCACCCCACTCTGGGGCCAGCCAGAGGTGGTATTTGCCAGTTCTCCGAACTACTCAAAATTTCCGCTACCGGTTCTCCAGAACCTGTCAGAACCTGCTGGATTTCACCCCTGGGGTCAACTGTAAACTTCAAGAGTGCTTCAAAGAAAAAGTCGAACTCCACGCTTCACAATATCTTTAATATTTTTTTAAAAGGTTATTTCTGTATCAGTGACCTTCTGAGCATTCATAGAAAATGTCCATTCATCGCAGAACAGTTTTCTTTATGTCCTCCTTCATGGCTGCTAAAATATTCAATTCTAGGGCAAACATCAGCAGAATTTGCATGTCTGTGGCAGCATCTGCAGCTGACTAATGCTCTCTTCCATTCCTCCTCCTCACCGAACCAGGGCTCAAATTTTTAAAAATAGACTTTGTATACAATAGCCAAGTCAAAAGTCCTGTTCTCTTGTTTTTATCGTGGTACAAAAGGGTGGGCAGCCCTGATAAAATAAAGTCTTGTGAGTCACAAGATGAAGTATAAATATAGATAGTTTACTCTTGATGAGACAAGTGTTCTCTGTTCACTTCCTGACTCACCAAAGTTTCTACTCTCCAAACTTAAGTGCCATCAAGCCATCCCGTGGAATAAATGGGACTTTTTCATATCAAACTATTAGTGGGTTGCAGCTGAAGCAATCTGGAAGGCCAAGCGAAGAAACAGATATTGACTTCATCACGCTAGTGACTCAGTCATTTAAGTTCTGTAAGAGTTTCTCTGTGAAAGAGGTTTTTTGCTCCTCTTCTTATTCAGCTGCTTCTTTTCCCTTCAGGGTTCACTGAACTAGCCCATGAGTTTGCTTTGAAGGAACAATAGGTCCCCTTATATTGCAAGCCTGAAAATCCAAGTGGAGCAGAAACAGAAATATGGGGGCAGAATTAAAGATTTCAGATCCATATTATATTTTGAAGCTGAAACTGAAGGCGTTCTTCTTACAAGGAATTGATATAGATAGGACAGTGATGGCTAACCTTTTTGCCATTGCGTGCCAAAAGCGGGGGGAGCGCGGAGGAATTCTATGCGCCCTGCCCCCCCACTGCGCATGCACACACCTCTTCCCACGCTCCCCACGCTTTTGGCACGCGATGGCACAGTGGGCCCAGTAGGCCCATTTTTCACCCTCCCCAAGCTTCAGAGGCTTCCTAGGAGCCTGGGGAGGGCTCCAGAGGCTTTCTGGGAGCCTGGGGAGGATGAAAATAGCCTTCCCCACCCCCACCCCCCCGGAGGCCCTCCAGAAACAGCCCATTTGTGGGACCGGAAGTCGGCAAAGAGGCTGTTTCTGGCCTCCGGAGAGCCTCCAGGGGGGTGGGGAAGGCTGTTTTCACCCTCCCCAGGCTCCTAGAAAGCCTCTGGAGCCTGGGGAGAGAGAAAAACGGGCCTTTCCCACCCCCCAGAGGCCCTCTGGAGGCCGGAAACTGCCTGTTTCCCGACTTCCGGTGGGCCCAGAAGGCTCAAAAATCAGCTGGCCAGTGCGTGCATGCTCACATGCTCACATGCCCACCGATATGGCTCGTGTGCCACCTGTGGCATGCATGCCATAGGTTTGCCATCACAGAGATAGGACTTTTATACAGTATGCCTTTCAGCACCAGGTGATAGGATGAAGTAATAAGACAGCCCTTACTGAAGCTTTTTCTGGATGGTGACTCAAGTATGTGAAAGAACACACAATTCAGGGTTGAAAGTTCTGAAATGCTAATGGACCCTCACAACATTTTGCTCTGACAGGATTCTGAACAGGACAGGTGCTAGAGAGAGAATGGATTCCAGCTAATGTCCATCTTTGCTCTTTAAACAAATGCATCATGGTAAGGGTGGGATTGACACGTTAGAAATTTTGTGAAATGGTTGAGAGATTCCTTCTTTCCTTAACTTTTTAAAAAAATCTTGGCTTGAGAGAAACGCTTCAGAAATCTTTTCAATCTTTCAGAATTTCAATTCTGAATTTCAGAATTTCAGAATTCAGAAATCTTTCTTTCTGGAAGAAAGTTCACATTTAAAAAACCGATTGCCCTGATGTACAGTATTCTTAGATCAATTTGACACACAAAATATTTTAGTACTTATTCATTTGTATACCTGCCTTTGAAATATTTTGTATTGGTGGTAGAATCTCTTGTTATAATGGCACCTATGTATGATTTTATAAGGTGGTGAATATATCCCCATCTCAATCTTTACAAATTCTTGTAAGGTCTTTAAATATGATCCTCTTTTGGAAAATGGACTGAGAGGTTTTGTTCACAGTCATTCAAGCCTTAGTTACCTCCAGAATGAACTACTGCAACGAGCTCTGCATGGGGCTGCCCTTGAAGAGCATCTGGAAATTGCAGCTGGTTCAAAACATAGCAATACAGGCAGTTATGAATACTACTCAATCTGCATGTATTACACCTTTGCTCTGTTTTGGTTGCCAGTATGGTCAAATCAAGCTGCTGATAGTTTCTTATAAAGACTTCCTTGACATGAGGCTGGATTATTTTAAAGGATGTTTTTATTTTATTTTATTTTATTTTATTTTATTTTATTTTATTTTATTTTATTTTATTATATTTTATTTTATTTTATTTTATTTTATTTTATTTTATTTATTTGTCAAACATGTATAAGATAACAGATATAAGTATAAACATGATTATGAATGCAATGTTTTTCCTTGATTGTATCTGCCCATCCCATGTTGTCTACTAACGAGTCCCATGTGGTGGGACCCTGAACTCTGTTGGCTTCTTGTAAGGCCTTGAAGAGATGTCTATGTGAACTGGCATGAGGTTCAAAACATGAGGCAGAGCACATGAGATAGTCATCTTGATAGCCATTTTTGGTTTTATGTTAGCTGCCAGTTAGATACCTATTATCTAACTGGCGTGTTATGTTGGATTTCAATCATTGTTAATTGCCAAAGAAATTGCAATGAGAGGAGCAGCCATATAAATAAAATAGTTACAAATGCAATTATCTATCAATAAATACTTTGTATTTTAATCTCATTATATTAATTATTATATTGTTATGCTATGCTATGCTATGCTATACTATGCTATGCTATACTATGACATGACATGATCTTATATTACATAATGTAGTACTTGACTTACAACAAATCATTTAGTAGCTGTTCAAAGTTACAATGGCACTGAAAAAAGTAACATGACCATTTTTCATACTTACGATCATTGCAGAATTCCCATAGTCACATGATCAAAATGCAGATGCTTGGTAAATGGTTCATATTTATTTATGAATGTTGCAATGTCCCGGGGTCATGTAATCAACTTTTGCGACCTTCTGACAAGCAAAGTCAATGGGGAAGCCAGATTCACTTAACAACCATGTTACTAACTTAACAACTGAAATGTTTCACTTAAGACCTGTGGCAAAAAAGGTCGTAAAATGGGGCAAAACTCACTTAACAAATGTCTCAATTAGCAACATAAATTTTGGGCTCAATTGTGGCCGTACGTCAAGGACAACTTGTATATTATATTCTTATATTATTTAATCCAACTACTGTAACGTTATTAGTAAAACCTGTTGGATACAAAATGCTATTTGCATGTCTGAAACAAATGCTGAAATCAAACAGAAAACTTTGATATGGAATATTCAGTAAATGTTGACATGGAATGCTGAGCATATACACGCACAGGCCCATGTAGATGTCAGCGTCCCAGCACTGAGATATATAAAGTGAGGAGAAGCTTGAACTTTTGCCTACTAAATCCCTTTGAAGATTCTGTCTCCTCGGAGATGGGAGTGGGGGAGACATTCCTGTGATCTGACGAAGGAGAGATGAAGAAAGTGGCTTGGAAGATAGCCAATGAGAAGCAGAGAATTGAGGATCGGAAAGGGAGGGATTGGGGGGTAAAGATCAGTACTGACCGCGAAAAGAGCCAGGATCAGATCGCTGTGCTCAATAAAGAGAAAATTTCCTCAAAGATCGGCAGTTTGGAAATTCATTTATTTTGAGATAGCATCGAAACCTGACAGAAGATATATAAATTAAAGATATAATTTCTTCTCTAAATTGTAATTTCAATGACATTCTATTCTTCTGCATGCAATTCTAACTGGATGTCTAACTAATATATTTTGCTTGCATGCCGAAACTGGGGTCAAAGGATGTTATGATAACTTCTCAAAGAGGACTCAGAAAGTGCTAGCAGATGCATTTCCAAAGGACTTCAGAAGGAAGTGAATAGCAGGTGAATGAGAAGGACACATATCTGCCTTCATTCATTCGATCATGGAAGTTGCCCACAAAATGCACCTCTCCCACTAAAATAATTATAGTAGAGGAATATCTTCTCTGTGCTTCCCTACAGGCAAAACCTATATTTATAGTATCAAATTTACAGCCAAGTGAGATAATTGCCTTAGCAGTTCCACACACTATTTAGCACTTCCAATTAGTTCTAGCAAATATCTACACATGAAACTCTTCTCATTCCAGTGTAAAACATAGTTTTAAACTAATTCTGATTTTGGCTGGACAATTACGTGGCATCCAGAGAAAAGGCAACAGTCAGCTGCTTTCAACTCATGAAAGAACTTACCTATGTAAATCCTTAACACTCAGTGTTGTGTAGGTTTACTGAGACTCTTTGAAGAAGAGTCATTTGAAGTGACGCATGCTCTCTGAAGGAGGGGAGGGGAGGATTAAGCTTCTGCATCTCTGTGCATTCCTCTGTAGATGCCAGCCCACGTTCTTGCAAACAGACTCATGTGCTAGTGACTGGAGCATAAGTAAGGAGGCGAAGAATTTCCATACTCCGAAACACTTTAATTCATTTTTCATAAGCTAATGACAAGCATTTCTGGGAATGGACTGACAGTTTCTGACTCAATTATGGAAGAAATTCAATTATGAGGTAGATTTTCTTTCAAGGCCGGAAACAAACGCTCATTGCCATTGAGTTATGAAAGACAGGTTGTCAAAAATGATTGCTCTTTCCACAAACTTCTTGTTGATGCTTGTTGTATCACTGAATATATGAACAGGTTATTGTAGTTGCTCAGCCTTTTCGTGGGCTACAATTTACTGGATTTGACCTGGGGTGAAATCCAGCAGGTTCTGACAGGTTCTGGAGAACTGGTAGCGGAGATTTTGAGTAGTTCAGAGAACTGGTAGCGGAAATTTTGAGTCATTCAGAGAACCGGCAAATACCACCTCTGGCTGGCCCCAGAGTGGGGTGGGAATGGAGATTTTGCAATATCCTTCCCCCAGGAGTGGGAAGAGAATGGGGATTTTGCAGTATTCTTCCCCTGAAGTGGGGTAGAAATGGAGATTTTGCAGAATCCTTTCCCTGCCATGCCCACCAAGCCATACCACGCCCACCAAGCCATGCCCACAGAACCGGTAGTAAAAAAAAAATTGAATTTCACCACTGATTTGACCTCCAAATAATCTGTAGCAGGGCTTATAGGAAAGAAGACATGGGAGGACAGCCATGTTTGTTTAAGGTAGCAGAAAATTAGAAGGAATCTAGTACCACATTTTCAGAATCTAGTAACACATTTTATTAGAAGGTAGAGGTCATGAAAAGTTTAATAAAATGTGTTATTCTAAAAAGATGTTACCATATTCCTTCTGACTTCTAGGAAGGAAGATGATTAAAAAAGGAAGAAAAGGGAAAATAGAATCATCTCCGTGATCCATCTCTGACACTGGATGACTCATGGTTATAAATCTGGAAAATTTCCCAGAAGTTATAATCCCAAGTAGCAAAATGTTGCAGTGATTTGGGAGCAGATCTTAATTGTGAGTAAGACACTATGAGGCTGTACATGTTTGATATGGCTACATATTGTGGCACATTGGTTGTTTTCATTCAAAACAAACTCATCAAGTCAGCTAAAAAGGAAGTGATCACATACAGACAACATACCAAACTTGGTTACTTTTAACTAGCGTGTCTCAACCTTAGCAATTTTAAGATGAGTGAACTTCAATTCCCACAATTCTGGAAGTTGTCCACACATCTTCAAGTTGCCAAGGTTGAGAAACACTGCTTTTAACCTTGATTAACTATTTTTTGTATTGTGTGTAGCCTGTTCATTCAGGTTATGGCTCAGTGTATTATGGAAACACAGAAAATGATTAAAATCAATGACCAAGCTAAGGGTGTTTTATGAATGCAATCAGTAACCTACTGCTAGCAAACCTGATAGTAAAGATTGATGATCTGCATGATTGGATGATCTTTCTAAAGAGAAAGAAGCATGGTGGGTAGCCTAGAGACAATCTGCTAGGATTTGAACAATTCAGATGAAGAAGAAGGGGGAAATACTGTACATGTGTAACGTAAGGTTTTAGTGTAGGACAGAGATACAAGTGTGAGCAAACCAGCCAGCAGAGAGATTCTAATGTACGTAAACATTCAACATTCAACAGCAGCCCAGAAGCCAATGCCTGTATGAACAAATAAATAGCATTAGAGAACTGACTGCTGTAGGAAGTTAGCACTCATCCCTCTCTTAGAAACATTTTAGGAAATATTAAAAAGGCAGAATATTATATTTCTCTGAATGAGAAATGGAGAAACATATTTTAAAGACAAAGCAGCTTCTTGCCTCCCCCCACCTTTGTCAATGGACCATTAAGGCCTCAGCCAAACTCACTCATTTCCCCCCACTTTTGTCAATGGACCATCATCTGCAACACAATAGGACTCATCTAGCAACAGAAACTCCTCACATGTCATCTGGGAAGATTACATCAGTCACCAAGGCTAGCTAAGACCCCACCCCCTGGGAGTCTCACAACCAATCCGGATACATTTCTTATACAGGAACAAGAAACTCTGAGGTGGGGCACAACAGAGGGCATAAAAAAACCCAAGGCACTCCTAGCATCTTGCTCTTCTTTTTTCTACTCAGGAACTCAAGCCATGTGATTCTGTTCAGGAACTCAAGCCATGTGATTCCTGTGTCCACCATTAAACCATCTTTCCAAACAGTCTCCATGATTCCAGTGTCTTTTTCCCCACTTGGAACTGAACCCAGAAGGATATTTCTGCCAACACTGCCATTTCCACTTTTATAAAAGTATTTCTACCATGTTATTGAAAAAAAATGTCAGTACTAAGTTATGGTCAACAATAAACCACAAGAACTTACTATATTTTATGTTGAACCCACTTCACCATAATTTCAGAAGATGAAAAACTTCTGGAAGCTAGATGATGTTACAGAGATTCTGGAAAGCTCTTCCCTGTGGTCAGAGGAAGATCAAAGGGCTTTGATCTCTTTTCTGTCAGTGATGAATGCTGAAGGTATGACACAAAGCTATGGAAGGTTGTGGAGGTTTAATAACATGTATGATGTTGGATGTGGCTTAAGCATGGGTAAAATCATGAGAGTAAAGAGAGGCAGCTGGCACTGTGACCTTAGAAAAGAGACAGATAACAAAAAACAGACTGTTATCTTTGTCATGGTGTGAAAGGAGGCAATATACAGGCACAATAAATGCCATTGTTTATGGTATGTGGTGTTAGTATCTAAGGCAGGAATAGAATGGGGAAAATAAACCCCAACAATTGCCTGTTTATAAGCTTCTCAAAAGTACCTTGTGGGAATCTGGGGCTGAATTAGAAAGGCTAATGGTTGGATCTAATAATTTCACTTTATGTTTACTGTCCATCTCTGTTGCAAATATCAACCTTCACAGAAAGCAATGAGAAGAAATAGCAAAGTCATCTTCCTACCCTGACCTATTTATGTATTTATCCATGTTGTGTAAAATCTATTCCTTCTATGTATGTTCTTCCTGCCTAAATGCTTGTCTTGTATGCTTGGGAAATATTCCACAATAAATAAGTTGTTTTCCCAATGTATATTCAAGTCATTGTACATATATGTATAATATGTATGTATCGCAATCTGTATAAGTATTGTCCATATAATATAAGCAACCAGCCAGAGGTGGGTTTCAGCAGGTTCTGACCAGTTCTGGAGAACCGGTAGTGGAAATTTTGAGTAGTTCGGAGAACCGGTAAATATCACCTCTGACTGGCCCCACCCCCATCTATTCTCTGCCTCCCGAGTTCCAGCTGATCGGGAGGAAATGGGGATTTCGCAGTATCCTTCCCCACTAAGCCACACCCATCAAGCCACACCCACAGAACCGGTAGTAAAACATTTTGAAACCCACCACTGCAACCAGCATCACATTTTTGGAGACACATAATATAGTAGAGTTGTACTACAGCCCAATCCTCCATCTACCAATACTCTCCCAAACGATGTCAACTTCTATAATCTCCAAACCAAACAGCAGGTTGGAAAAGGTTGTTGAAGTCTATAATTTTCAGATGTAATTGGCAACAATTTTGTAGTCTTTCATTGCAAGAATGCTTCTATTGAGGATGTTTTCTGTGTTCCATAATAGAATTATTCTATAAAATTCTATAAAAGAAACAAAGGATGGAAACTAACCAAGGAGAGAAGCAACCTGGAATTAAGGAGAAATTTCCTAACAGTGAGGACAATTAACCAGTGGAACAGCTTTGCCTTCAGAAGTTGTGGGAGCTTCATCACTGGAGGTTTTTAAGAAGAGACTGGACAGCCATCTGTCTGGAGTAGGTGTATAGGAGACTCAGGTATAGGGTCTCCTCTTTGAGCAAGACTAGAAGACTTCCATGGTCCCTGCCAGCTCTATGCTGATTGATTGAATTATGGTCCTTCCCAATACATTTTGCATTTAGTTTTATTATTTCATAAAATGCTCTGGACATTGAAGGCTTTAAACTCGCAATGACATGCTGTTTTCTTTTTTTAAAAGGTATTCAAAGCCAGTTCAAGTGTGGTCAAGAAAGATGTTCAGCAATTTTTGTTTAACTAAAAAAAACAGTGCATTCAAAGCAGGCTTCATCTGACTTCATCATAGTAGACGATGAAGATGATAAGTAGATGATAAGAAAATGTATATGTGCATATTTATATACATATTTGTATATACATATACAAATATATACGAATATATACATATTTATATACATATTTATTTATTTATTTATATTTATATTTGAATTTATATACCGCCCTTCTTCCCCTAGGGACTCAGGGCGGTGAACAGCTGAAATATATATACATATTTGTGTACATATCTGTCTTCAAGCTCCTCCTCAAAGTACCCTGCCTCAGGGCTAAGATGACACTGCTGTCAAGGTTCCAAGTAATACATTCCCAACAATGAGAACTCCGAGGCAGGTATATTCCTCAAAGAACATTTTATTGGGACATATCAAATTGGCACAGGCTTGGTGGAAAACCAGCTCTAAGTTCCCGCCAGTTTTACATCCAATTAAAAGTAAAACTTTGTCACTTCCCCCCAGAGTCTCCAGTCACATGGTCCAATCAGTATATAGTCCAGTTGCTAGGTGACTTCAGTCTCCACCTTTTGAACACCTGCACGAATGTCCTTGATTCCCAGGGGAAATAATTTTATTTTGGCTACAACACCCCAGCTATCTCTATACCCCCTCTTCCGGACCTTTAGCTCCAGCCTATATCAGCCCTGAAGCAATGTGAAAAGAAACCTTCTTAGAGGAAAGCTACAGAAAAGAAAATGGCCACAGTTAGACCAGGGTTGACAGTTGCATTTTCTAAATATTCAGTTAGGAACATCTTGTGTACAAATTAACAGTTAGTGATGCAGGATACTGCCTTGCATTAAATAAGATCATTTATCCACCTCCTGTAGACTTCCTCAAACCGGCACCCTTCTGGTGTGTTGAAAGCATGATTTCCATATTGGAAGCTGCAATCCCAACATACTTAGAAGATCCTGGTTTCAAGAAGGCAGATTTATCTCAGCCTTGTCATGCTCAATTATGCAAAGTCTATCTCCTGAAATTCCCTCTTTTGCATAACCATTAAAGGTGCAATATTATTCTCCTTTTCTAGGTGTCCTTCAATAACTAGTCAATCTCCGGATTCAACTTCATGGAGACAGGTTGTTTATATGTGCTCCATACAACTGCAGCAAGGCATGTACAATAAAAAGTGGCACAAGGAAATATATATATATATGCGAAAACCACTCATGCCGCGATCACGAAATCTCCAGAACCGTAAAGCCTACACACTTAAAAATTGGCATGTATGTTCCTCTTGGTTTCTAGGTGCTCGCTAAGAAAGGATTTTTCAAAATGACTATCAGATCATTAGTATTTCTTATATTATTATTAACATGCTCTGATGCTAATTAGTTAGATGTTCTAATCCCCCTTCCAACCTGAAAATAACTCTGGAAAGAACCGGATAGGATAGGAGAGGCTTCTGTGCAGCAACCCTGAGGGAGAGTAGGGGCTAGGACAGGAGAGGCTTCTTTGGGCAAGGCTGAGGGAGACAAGGGGATAGGATAGGAGACGTTACTGTGGGGCAAGGCTGAGGGAAAGAAGGGGAGAGGAGAGGCCGATCATATCTACTCATTAATTTTCAAGCTTAAGTGTTGAGTTATCAAGCCCAATCACATAATTTCGTAGCAGAGCACGGGTATTCAGCTAGTAACTAATAGTAGTGAGTAGTGTAGCCTAAAGCTCTCTCTTTACATCTCCTAAAAAAATTCCAAGATCTTACCAAGGGAATTGGCAAGCCAACAAACAACAGTAGCACAAGTTCCTGCTGATTTTTAGCGACAGGAAATCAAAGTATACTTTTCATAAGTTCCCAATAGCCTTCGAATATCTTTAAAAACTGCTTACATCTCTGAACCGTTATGACCTTGGCTGATTCCACAAAACTAAATAGGCTTAGGATCTTAGTCCTGGAAGGCCCAGAAATATCAAGGCTGGGGGCTAGAGGGAGAAGTCAATAAGACATTCCAGAAGATGGCAGTGACAACCCACTTCCAAGAAAAGAACATGCAGATGTCTACAAAGTCACCAGGAGTTCAGTCTGACTAGATAAAGATTTTATCTTTTCAGACAAGAAAGAAGAAGCTCAGCTAGAAGAGTGTCTTCAAGATTGGGTAGGGTTTCTTTGTTTTTTTTTTAATAAGGAATTGCTTTGCTCATCCACTTTGAAATTCCATTGTATGGACCCATTTGCCCTCTTCTCACCTTTCTGACACCCTGGTCTCTCCTCTCCCCACTTTCTCTCTCCTCCCCACCCCATCTCAAGAGAGACATGTTTTGGATGCCAGTCCTGCAATGCGATTCATCCTGGGATAATCTAAAGTCAGATGCAAGGGGATATGGTCCCGCCGCTGGGGGCTATGTTATCATGGCCCAGGCCTATAACCCTATCCCTTACACCCATCTCAATTTGATCTGGACATCCGGATTTTGTAACCTCATTTTATATCTGTTCCTCTGTCCCTAATTCCATCCTGTAAAATTCTGAGGACATGTAACAAGAAGCCAGCAAGCTACTTTTCTCTCCTCTCACCAGTCTGAGCCAGTGTCACCTGCTGTTTTGGCATCACTGGGCAGGCAGGCGCTCTCGCATTCCACCCTGGAATGTCAGCTCAATGTTTGAGATTCACACCCACCTTTGGAGGGCAGAGAGAGTTGGCATCTGACGGCAAGACCGGTGTTTGTGAGCACATAAAAGTGCCGGAATCCCCTCGCATTTTGGCAGTACTTCAAGGGCTCTCTCAACAGAGAGGATCTTGACAGCATACTTGTAAACTCCACAGGTCTCAGGGGGTTCAAACGCCACGATATTTATGCTGGGGGGGTTGGGATCATCCAAATGCTTGGCCTGTTATGCAGACATGGGTCTCCTCCTAAGGACCAGCATTTCTGTCACCTGTTAATTGGCATTTAAAAGTATAAAACCATTTCAGAAGTCAACAAGGGGGACAAAACATCTACTTCCTCTACTCAAACAACAATAAAATAAGTCTGATTTTTTCAAATAATTACAATATTGAACAGAAACAACAAAGCAGACCTTCCAACATCTTTTTTTCCCAGAGGAATAAAATCAGGGGTGAAATCCAGCAGGTTCTGACAGGTTCTGGAGAACCGGTAGTGCAAATTTTGAGTTGTTCGGAGAACCGGCAGATACCATCTCTGGCTGGTCCCAGAGTGGGGTGGGAATGGGGATTTTGCAGTATCCTTCCCCTGGAGTGGGGTGGGAGTGGAGATTTTGTAGTATCCTTCCCCTGCCATGCCCACCAGCCATGCCCACCAAACCATACCACGCCCACCAAGCCATGCCCACAGAACCGGTAGTAAAAAAATTTGAATTTCATCACTGAATAAAATATACTCCATTGCACTGAACAAGAATTGGACTTGTTTGTATGTCAGGCTCTGTAGAGTTGAGGCAGAAAATTTATTTTCTTAATGTTGGTCAATAAAAGGCATCAAATACTTCCATCTGAAACAAATGCTTAATAAAGGATGGGAAGTTTTGTTTTTGAGTCTTTGTTTTCATGAGCATCCTGTGAATGAATCTATTTTTCTTCATGTGGCCAGAATGGAATTAATTCACTGCTAAGTTTATAATTAATTCTTCCAAATGAGGTTTGTAACTGTCTCTTCCAACTAGCATAGGCACTGAGAAAAACCAGCATGTTTATGGATAACCTTAAGCTTTGGCTCCAACTCTTCAATTAAAAAAAGAAAACAAGGTTAAAAACTTCAAGAACTCGCTTGCTGTTTGGCAGAAATACTGTATCTTAGTTATATTATGTGTTATGTTATGTTATGTTATGTTATGTTATGTTATGTTATGTTATGTTATGTTATGTTATGTTATGTTATGTTATGTTATGTTATGTTATGTTATGTTATGCTATCCTATGCTATGCTATGCTATGCTATGCTATGCTATGCTATGCTATGCTGGGTTGGGTTGGGATGGGTTGGGTTGGGTTGGGTTAAGATAAGTTAGATCAGGTTAGGTTGTTATGAGATTTATATCCCACCTATACTTTGTTCAACTCAAGGTTGTTTATATAATATTCCTTCTTTTTTTTCCCCTACCACAATCTTGTGAGATGGGTTGGGTGAGATTTAATAACTTGTCCAAAGTCACCTAGCCAGCTTCTCTGTCTAAGGGAGGTCTGGAAGTCGTGGTCTTGATTTCCTATTGATGGGCCACAGTGATTCAAAAATCCAGTAAGCCAGCTGCCACTTGTATCTTAAAATGCCACCAGCATGTTGAAGAGGGTTCGTGGCTCACTTGCTAAGACAGTTGTTGATGACACAGCATGAAAGCAGTTTCATTTATATGTTTGGTAACTATCAAGAAGATGCTATGCCCTCTAAGCAATCCCTGATAGGATTCCCTCTTCTATGAAGCATTTAAATCTGCAATGGCCAGCAGAAAGAATACATGTTGAGCTGTGCCATGAAAAGGAAAATGCCCTAGCACAGTATTTTAATATAGGACCTCTCATATAGGTACCAACTCATTCAAAGTCGAGTTTGTGGCCATCATCTTGTATGGTTCTTTTTGATTGTTACGCACAGATACTCCAAAGATAATAAACCTCTCCTGATTAGATGGGACTGGTCTGCACAAAAATTGAGCTGCTTTGCACAAAAATAAATCTCTTGTTTATTGAGACATCTTGATAGTCCAGCATCCTAGACTACAGATATTTATTTATTTAGTGCATGGCATATCATACATGGATTTGATTGGTGCAGTGGCCTAGAGGTGGAGTTCTCGCCTCACAATCAGGTGGCTGTGAGTTCAATCCTAGGTAGAGGCAGATACAGTATTTCTCTCTGGGCACAATGAGAATTTATCTGCTGAATAAAATTCCGCATTGGCAACAGGAAGGGCATCCGGCCAGTAAACACTCTGCTCCATTCAGTTGCTCTGACTCCACCCCGCAAGGGATTATGGGGTCATCAAAAGGAGATGATGATGATGATAGCATACATTGGCTTGCAATACATATTAACATTTTGTCTGGATGAAAAGAAACGCAATAAAATATGAATATTAAAAAGCTCTATATTGAAATATCAATGTCTAGGTCAGTGATGGCTAACCTTTTCCAGACTGAGTTCCCAAAGTGCGCTCCTGAACCCCCAAAATGCAATGCGTGCATAGCCCCCCAGCATGTGCCCCACCCCAGGCCTCTGGCTCCACTGGGAACAAGCAGATAAATTCTAGCAAACAGGTTTTCCTACAGATCGTTTATTAGGGTATCCTCAAGAATCACAGACTTACAATCATGATGAGTCATGGTGAGTCATGGTGAGATTCATCCTTATTTCGTCCTATTTCCTAGTGTAAAATGACAGTAGTTCTGTCCCCCTGTTCAGAAAGCATGCTTCTCTCTTCTGTGGTAGTTCAAAATGACTAGGTCTTTGTTCTGCACCCAGGGAGAGAGCCTCAGTGGCCAATCAGACACACAGATGTGGTCACATGTCATGGACTACATTTTGCATAATGCAATCTCTCTCTACATCTCCCAATATGCAATCTCTTAAGGAGACAGCTCTTAATTCTTAAGGTAACTAATTCACTATAACTCACTATCTGAAACATCTGAACCCATTTGGCTTTCCATTAGCAATCGATGTCAACGTTTTTGAGCAGATGTTGTGCAAGGGCCAGTGGGGGCTTCCTAGACTTGAGCCTTTCGGCCGATAAATGAGGAAGGTCAACATGAACCAGTAGGAGTGAGTTGCTCGTAATTTTTCTGCGTTCTTTCACCAGCCTTAGCCTCCAGATATTCTACGGCTGATCCAACAGAAAGTTAATTTTGTGAAGTTCTAATTATCATCTACTCCACTTTTCTCCAACCTGATGTTCTCCAGGGATGCTGCTGCTCAAGGATTATGGGAGCCGTGGTAAAACTCATCAGCAGAGCAACAAGGAGAGCACGTAGGATCTTTCCCACCTCAGCAATGCTATTTGAGATGCTTTTATCCAGATCCAGAAATGCTGGGAATTGAAACTTCAGCATGCAAAACATGTGTTTTGCCATTTTGCTTTGGCTCCTCGTTAAAGTCTTGTGAAATTCCACTAGCAGCAAGAGTGGGCATAATGCCATCTCCTGAAAAGCTTACGGAGGGCCGTTTGCTTTGCATCGACCGTTTAAAATTAGACTTGACTGAAGAGGGTAATAAAGATACTACAAAGGAGAAAAGATGGATTAGAAAAGCAAGCAAAAGCAGCATCTGGGCAACAAGTGAAATTAATCTCCAAATGGCAAACTAGACAACTTGACAAATTAATTAGTGCCTAAGAAAGAATTGTGGGAAATCTTGAGCGCAATTCTCCCTTTACTAGGGATTTTTCATTTGGCTGTTTGCAGACTTTAGAAAGCATTATTGCATTGGCTTCACATCAACTCAAATAGTCTTGTTATTCAAAAGGTGTATGTACGTATGTATTATACATGCACACACATACATATATATGAATGAAAGCAGAGAAGCTTAGAATAAGAATACAGAATCAGAATTCTTCAGTCATATTATGGTTGATCACATAGCCAGATTTTTAGGCTGGATTTGGTATATTTATATGCCTATTGACTCCTTCCCAGGTCCTGAGATAGGCAAATGTTGTTGTTTCATGGTGTTAAAAATATCTAAGTGCCAAAGCCCACTGTAACTACATTGCCAAAAAGGCATTAAGAGTTGCTAACCTAATCTTGCGTAGCTTCTTCTCTGGTAATATTGTACTACTAACTAGAGCATACAAAACATTTGCTAGACCAATTCTCGAATACAGTTCATCTGTCTGGAACCCGCACTGCATATCGGACATTAATACAATTGAAAGAGTCCAGAGATCTTTCACAAGAAGAGTCCTCCACTCCTCTGCTCGCAACAGAATACCTTATGCCACCAGACTTGAAATTTTGGGTTTAGATAACTTAGAACTAGGCCGCCTTCGGTTTGACCTAAGTGTAGTACATAAAATTATCTGCTACAATGTCCTACCCGTCAATGACTACTTCAGCTTCAACCACAACAACACATGAGCACACAATAGATACAAAATTAAGGTAAAGCACTCCAAACTCGATTGCAGAAAATACAACTTCAGTAACTGAGTAGTTAGTGCCTGGAATGCAGTACCTGACTCTGTGGTTTCTTTCCCAAGCCCCCAAAACTTTAACCTCAGACTATCCTCACCCCATTCCTAAGAGGTCTGTAAGGGGCATGCATAAGCGCACCAACCTGCCTACCATCCCTGTCCTAATGTCCCCATTTATTCGTACTATTTCATGTATTGGGAGGCAAAGTTACTCGCGTCCGTGGCAATCCTTAAGTCACACGTGCCTCCTGGGTGGTGCTAAATGAGTAACAGACGGACTGGTAGCCAGACATCTGCAAGGATCTCCTGGCTTCACACACAACCCCACGGTCCTTTTAAGGACCTTTTAAGTTCCAAAAAACTAGCAGAAACAGCAGATATAACAGAAATAACAAATTTCATGTATTCATAATCATGTTTATCATGTTTATACATTTCATGTATTCACAATCACGTTTATACTTTATCTGTAATTTTATATATGCTTGACAAAATAAAATAAATAAAGTAAAAATAAATAAATAAAAATATTGTCCCAGGAAGTAAACTGTTCCAAGTAAAGCTGTCTTTTAACACTGAGTGGTAGGGATTTTGTCAATGCTAATGGGATTCCAGAGGTTTTGGGATTGCACACAAAGAACCTATTACTATTGTTATTATCTTTACATACTTTTACCACAGTTGTTCTATTTCTCTTTGCGGGTCTTTATATTTTGTGATTTTCACTTGTCTCTTGTTGTCTCCAGATCCTGCAATGTCCACTATCCAGACTTCTTTTGTCTTTCTTATCAACAATTGTTAAGTCCAGGATGTTATGTGGCAGGTGCTTGTCTGTTGAATTCTAACATTTCAGAGCACTTTAGTGCCTTCATTTTCTATTTTGGTCTATTTTGTGGTCCTACTAGTTCTTGCTTGCAGGGAAAAGGGATTTCTTGCAGATATTCCAATGCACGGTTGTTGCTATTTTGTCTTGCTATTGTTTGTAGTTGGTCTGTATGATCTTCTCGCAACAATTAACTAGGTGAGCAACTGTTACTCCATCTTCTGTGGAGTTAATCTCCTTGATGGTGTTTCCACCACTGAGTTTGAACTTTAAGATCTTTTTCATAATGTTTATGGGAAAGACATTCTTTGGCTTTTCTGATGAGCTCTGCCCAATATGAGTCAACATCTGGCATAGCTCTCCTCTCCCTCTGAGCATGCAAACCCCAGAACCACGTCAAGGTTATGCCTCACTGGAAGCAACAACATTATTAGTGTAATAATTTTCAAACACAGTACAATTTTCAGTGGATTTGCAAACAATTTACTTTTGTCTTCTCTCTGGTTGTTGTTCTTTTGATAATCCTACATGCAGTGGTGGGATCCTGCCGGTTTAACAACCGGTTCGGTGATCACATGCTTTGTGTGTGTGTGCACAGTTTTACGAAAACTTATCTTCCGTGTTACTGCTAGGGAGCAACATTGGGGACTGCTGGGGAGAATCAGCTGAGAAGATATAGGTCAGTAAAGCGCAGGGGCGAGCGGGTGGGCCCAGCTGATCTTCGGAGCAAACTGGTTTGCTCCCAGCTGATCGTCGGAGCTACCGGTTTGCCCGAACCAGTGTGAACCGGTAGAATCCCACCCCGCCTACATGACTAGGCCCTGGCTGCTCAGCCATAGCCCCTGAGTTGCCTTGCCCACTTTTTGACAGATGCCCAGGAACCCTAACATCTGACACAGTCCTTGTTGATCCAGACTATGACTGATCTAGTATAACAGTGATCTCCAACCTTTCCAGCTTTCTGGACCAACAGGGCAGAGATGGGATGATTCCGCATGAGCGGTGGGCAAGCACGCATGAGCGTGCAACTTCATTTGCTCAAGCGGCTTGCACAAATGGAGCTGCGCATGTGCACTCACCTGCCCACCTGCTGCACAGCAAGTGGAGCTGCATGCGTGTACTCACTTACCACTTCCATGGCCTGGTTCTGAATGGGCCACAGCCCAGTAGTGGGCCACAGCCTGGGGGTTGGGGTTTGGGGACCCCTGCAATATAAGATTCTTTTCCTGTTTTCTCACCACATTAAATGGGTTGATGGCTATACATGGTCTGGTTCTTTCACTAAGACTTGTCTGGCATGGGTGACCCTTCAGGTAGAATACACTCATGCCAGCATAGCTCTCAACTTCATCAGAGCATCATAAATCCTTCACCACACACACACACACACACACACACACACACACACACACACGGAGTGGGTATAGATGAAGGGGATGATTATTATCGTGGTTGGTCAGATGGTGAGATAGATGTTTAGACTGACTGGCATTTTTATCCATCTATCGAGTCCTTTCCAGGACGTGGAATAGACAGATGTTGTTTTTTATTGGTGTTAAAGATACCAATGCAGGATGTATTGAAGCTGTTCCAAGTAAAGCTACCTTTTGAAATTGGCTGATGGTGATTTTGTCAATGCCGATGCCAATGTCATTTCCTAAACTCTATTAGGTTAGGTCAACTTTTTCCCCCCTCATTTAGTGATGGTCCCCAATCAACAAGCTTGTCTTAATCTATATAGCTCTTTGCAATTTGTGACCACCGTATCTGAGGGAATGTTGCTCCCCATTTTTTTTCTTAGTTGTAGTCTAAAAATATTCTCTGAAGCTTTACTCTAAATGTATTTCTACCCTAAGATGAGGAAAAAGGGTGCTATTATAGGGTACCCAGAGTGCTGCAATTTGAGCTTTTAAATCATCTGTTAAAGCTTAGCAGTTCTCAGCAGATGGCAGGCAGCACCTAACTCACCTTGGCTGATCTCAAAAGCACTTAACCAAGTCATATTTGCAGAGGATAAGACTTATGAAGGTGAATATATGTGTCCCAGGATAATGTTGCAGGATCCAATCTGGGTCAACCACTGGGACCTGAGGTTTAGTTTTCCAAGCTTTCAGACTCATGCTGGAGCCCATCCTCAGGGATCTTCTCTCTTACCAGAATGTTCCGAGAAAGCTTGGAAGGATCCTGGTGACTGACCCAGATTGGATCCTGCAGGATAGGACTTGGATGGAAAAGTACAGCAATCCCCAGAAAACATTGTGGGGAGGGAGCAGATCCCAGAAGAAAAGACAAAGGCAAATCATCTCTATGTTGTTCCTTAGAAATATACATGGATCAAACTGCCTGTGTACCAGTCATCAGATGCTGAGATGAACTCTAGAGTGTTCAAATCATTAAAACTTCAGTGGAATACACTGATTTGATGCTAGTGCAACTGAATCATTTCACCGAAACAAAGTGACACCGCCAAAAAGGAAGCAAAGTTGGTGGGTTATTTCACTTCACTTTGCTTTTGAGGTTGGGGTTAGTAGAGTTGCACTCATGAAAAGTCTATTCAAGTGATACAAGATGCCAAGCCTAAGTATAGTTGGGCATGAAGCCACCTTCTCAGTTAGCTAATCTTAAAAATGTATTTAAGCTATCTCTTACTATGAAAACCATCTTGTAACTTTGATCACTGAATAACAGCTATGCGGAAATCCATGAGACTCCTAAAAAGCAACTATCATGTTCCATTTTTATTTTATTTTATATTTTGTTTATTGATTGTTATTTTATTCCTTTCACTGAAGACATTTCATGAATAAAGTAAGCCCTATTTCTTAAAGTAACCTGAAAAATATATTTTTTTTTTCTTATACGCCACCCAGAGTCATTTGCTTTGGAGATGGGCGACTATATAAATTAGGTAAGTAAATATGTGAAGTTTCTGAAAGATGCCCTAATTAATTCATGAGCTTGACAAAATAAATAAATAAATAAAGTCCGCTCACAATATTGAGAAGCTTTATCAATATTTTGATTTGATTAGCTTTACTTATGAAAACATTATTCTTGACCAAAGATAGCTGCGGTACTTAAACCCAAAAATGAGGGGGGAAAGTTAAAATCATGCACCATATAATACAGAAGGAGATTTTCAACATTATGCTTTTTTTTAATTATTTGATTTATATGCCGCCCTTCTCCGGAGACTCAGGGCGGCTTACAATCCGTTAAGCAATAGCCTTCATACTTTTGTATATTTATACAAAGTCAGCTTATTGCCCCCACAATCTGGGTCCTCATTTTACCTACCTTAGAAAGGATGGAAGGCTGAGTCAACCTTGAGCTTGGTGAGATTTGAACTTGCAGTAATTGCAGGCAGCTGGTGTTAATAACAGTGCTTTAGTCTGCTGCGCCACCAGGGCTCTTTAAGCTTCTTAAGTCATGTCAATTACTTTATAAAAAAAAATCAGATCCCCACCCAGACTGAAACACAATAATCTTATGAAAGTATGTAAAAGATTTAAAAGAATCTTAGTGTGGGAAAAATATCCATCTGGTTCGGTTCCAACCTGGGAGAAAGACACTGGAAACATGGAGGCTGATTGGAAAGATGGTTTAATGATGAACAGAACCAGCAGCATTTATGGTTCTCGTGCAGCTGACAAAATGGAGGTGAAGGGGGGTGGTTATACTTTCTTTGAGCTTGGCACTTGAGCTTCCTGTTCCTGTGCAAGAACATGTATTCTACTGGCTGTTGTCAGATTCCTATGGGGTCATGTAGGGGTTGTGTAGGGGTCATAGCTGGCTCTATAGGCAAAAGGAGGGAATGCAAATCCTAGGTGTTTGTCTGAGCTAAGTTTGATTGAAGTTTGGACTCCTCTGAAAGGGTGTTGGGCAGGGGCACATTTCAAAATCCGTCACTATTGGTTTGCTCATGGGCGCTCGCTCGCACCGCTTCTGCTCATGTGCAGAACCATCCAGGCAGGTGGGCAGAGCTTCCTGCCGCCACCACTACCAGTTCGCCCGATTCGGGGTGAACCAGTAGCAACCCACTACTGGTGTTGGGCAATTCCTATTGTGGCTTAATGGCTTTTGTCTTCTCTTGCCTCTTGAGTGAGGGCTAATCCTACCATTCTGCCTTTGTTTCAAAATATCCTGTCTTGACTGGATTACCAAATCTGCATGTCAGGTTTCGATGTCATCTCAAATAAATTGCACTCCCAAACAATTAATCTTTGCTGAAGTATTCCATTTATTGAGTACGACAGATCTGGCCCCGACTTCATCGTAGCCGATACTAACCCTCTGACCCCCAAACCCTTCCCTTTCTGTTCCCCAATTCTCATCTTCTCATTGGCCATCTTCCAAGTCAGTCTCCCCAGCTTCTGACCTCACCCCACAGGAATGTTCCCCCCTCCCGTCCCATCTCCTAGGGGATATTATCTACAGAGAAAATAAGTAGGTGAAAAGTCAAGCCTCGTCTTTTTATGGCAGCATCAGAATGCTGACACTGCATTTCTAAAAGGAGGCCTCCTCAGTTTGGTTTCTGAATAGGCTGGCCCAATCCTTCTTAATGGACACCAAAATATCTGCTGGGGGCTATTAAGAAAGCCCTGGGGGCTGCTTTCGGTCTCCAAGAGTATGTTTCTCCATTTCTCCTTTAGGGAAATATAATATTCTGCCTTTTTAATCTTTCCCAAAATATTTCATTCTTCTAGGAGAGGGGTGGGTGCTAACTTTCTACATTAGAAAACAGCTGACTTCATGGGAGGGCTCTGTAGTAATCGCCAGGTTGAGGGAAGAGGCAGATGAAACGTGGAGAGCTGGCTCCTTACTGCCCAGATCTCCAATATCATGGGATCTATGGAATCAGAGACCTGGCAGGAAAACCATTGGGGTCCTCATTTTCCTGCCACCCTCTCCAGATCTGGAAATCGGCTACCAGTAGCTTATGAATAATTTGATTTTGATTAATAGCTAAGGCTATTGGTCTAACCATGTCCTGAAACTTGCTTCCATTCCCTATCCCCATCTTGGTTAGGACTGTTATATGTTTTCTTGCCAACTGGCGATATTTGACAAGATAGGAGAGAAACAAAGCCACTCAGTTGCACCCTCCTAGAAGAACAAAATGTTTTAGGAAATATTAAAAAGGCAGGATAAAATATTTCCCTTAAAAGAGAAATACAAATCTTAAAGGAAGCAGAAACCCAGAAACCGAGCTCCCTGCCCCCAGCAGATATTTTATACACATTAAGAAAGAGTGGGCCAGCCTATCTACAAGACAAAAGACCTCTAGCTCCAGGGTGATGGGATTAAGACATGACCCCTCAGGACGTAATAGGATTAGCCCTCTACCCATCTAGCAGCAGGGCTCACTGCATTTCAAAATTTCCTAAGGACATTGCATCACCCAGCAAGGTTCAACCAAACGTATCTCAGACAACCTCAGCTATGACCCCTGCATAGCCCTATGGGAGCCTGACAGCAGCCAATAGAATACATATTCTTGCACAGGAACAGGAAGCTCAAGTTCAAAGCCCAAGTGAAGGTATAAATACCCCTCACTCTCAACTCCATGTGGTCAGCTGCCCAGGACCTCAAACCCATGTGGTTCTGTTCATCAATAATCCATCTTTCCAATCAGGCTCCATGTTTCCAGTATCTTTCTCCCCACTTGGAACTGAACCAGATGGATATTTTTTCCAACAGTAGAATCCAATTGACCTTATTCTTCCTTTCCTATTATCCTTCTGCCTTTATGCTTATTCCCAAGTCTCTTAATCTCTAGAGCAGATTTTGAGGAAGAAACTATGCTGAAACTATAGGGCCATGATAGCGAACCTATGGCACGTGAGCCACAGGTGGCACATGGAGCCATATTGGTGGGCACGCGAGCTCAGCTCTGGCGCACATGCATGCGCCAGCCAACTGATTTTTGGGCCTTCTGGGTCCCACCAGAAGTTGGCAAACGGGCTATTTACGGCCTCTGGAGGGCCTCCAGGTGGGTGGGGAAGGCCATTTTCACCCTCTCCAGGCTCCTAGAGAGGCTCTGGAGCCTGGGGAGAGCAAAAAACAGCCCTACCGGGTCCACTGGGCCATTGCGTGTCAAAAGCGGGGGGAAAGCGGGGGGGGTCACACGCATGCACGGGGGGTGGGGCGCATATAATTATGGGTGTGGGCACATGCAGGCACGATCCCCCATGCTCCCCCCACTGCTATAGGGTGTGTATTGCAGGAGATGAAGAAGCAACGATCCAAGAGAGTATTGGATAAAAAGGGGCCAACAATCATAATATTAACATATTTCATTTTTCTAGGAAGGAGGTTGGTAACTATATAGGCAACTCCATGGTGCTCTTCTTCTTTCTATTGATCTGTGCATACAAAGCACGATAACCTGATGCCCACATAGATGCAACTCTGTTCTCATTAACAAGCATTAATTCTCAAGATTCATTCAAATTTGGGGAAGGCATTGGCTTTTTATGTGGCAGTTACTGAATTTATTCTGTGTTGGATTCACAGATCTATTTCATGTGAACCCTGTTACGAAATGACATGAAGAGCTAAAAAAATGGTCTTACCTAGGCAAAGCCCAAAGATATTGCGGATAACTAGCGCCCTCTAGTGTACTTCGGTGGGACAGCAGTGTTAGTTTCAATGATCTCTCTTTTTTGCACACTTCAGATCGCCTTCAGAGCTTTTGTCTCTGCCTAGGATATTGATTGTGTTTTGGCAGTTTGCATATTTATTTTGCCCTTTGCTGTCCTCTCCACCAGCTCCCCCTTCTCCAATCCTATTAGGTCTCCTGATCATATCTCTAGTTACTTTTCTGAAAGAGAGAAAAGTTGCTCAAAAGTCCTCCAAAAGAAATGTAAATTTTCAAATTTATTGTTGCTTCGGATCCAATTTCCCATCTAGGCTGGCCTTTTACTTTTGCCTTGAAGATGTCTCTGTATTGTGTTCTCAACATTCGAAGAAGTGAATTTGTACAGTCCAATGGCAGGTCTTCTTCAGGTTTGTAGAAAGTTAGCACCCACCCCTCTCCTAGAAGAATGAAATATTTTAGGAAATATTAAAAAGGCAGAATATATTTCCCTGGATGAGAAATGGAGAAACATGTTTTAAAGACAAAGCAGCTCCCACCTTCCTGCCTCCCGCCCTCCACCTTTGTCAATGGACCATCATCTGCAACACAATAGGACCCATCTAGCAACAGAAACTCCCCACATGGCACCTGGGAAGATTACATCAGCCAGCAAGGCTAGCTAAGACCCCCCACTCCCTGGGAGTCTGACAACCAATCAGGATGCTCTTCCTGTGCCCCAGGAAGTTCAAAGCTCAGAGAGGGCATAAAACCAAGGCACACTCAGCATCTCGGCCCTTTTTCTGCTCAGGAACTCAAACCATGTGATCCTGTCCACCATTAAACCATCTTTCCAAGCAGTCTCCATGTTTCCAGTGTTTTTTTTCTCCACTTGGAACTGAACCCAGAAGGATATTTCTTCCAACAAGCCGTAATAGGAATTGCCCAACAAGCCCCTTCATTGTATCAGCCAAACTACAAGCGAACGTAAGCTCAGACAAACTCCTAGGATTTGTACATGGCACCATGGGAGTCTGTCAACAGCCAATAGAATACATGTTCTTGCACAGGAACAGGAAGTTCAAGTGCAAAGCCCAAGAGAAGGTATAAATACCCCTCACTCTCAACTCCCTGTGGTCAGTTGCCCAGAACCACCCATGTGGTTCTGCTTCATCAATAAATGGGCTGTCTTTCCAATCAGCCTCCAGCCTCCATTTTGTCTCCAGTGCCTTTCTCCCAGCTTGGAACTGGACCTGGATATTTCTCTCAACAGGTTCACTTTTCTAGACATCCACAAGCAGTGGAACAGGGCTACAAGTAAGCTTGTAGGTATTACCAAAAATGTCCCTTTGTTCTTATTCTTCTGTTAAACTCATTTGGGAATAACTTTTTGGGATTTAGTCTCTTTAGTTATTGCCTTCTGGAAATTAACTAAATTCTTCTCGCTGAAAAGAAAGCAGAGTAACAATTTTGGTCAACCTAGTTGTCAAACCCTATCATGGTCTGTACCTATATCATTTTGCCTTTTACTGTGCTATCAGATTGTCCCCTTCCTAATCTGCCTCTGAACCCTCTCTCCCCAGGCTTCTTGGTGTGATTCCTTTCTGTGCATCTATTTTGCATTTTCTTGATCCTCATCCGGTCCAAATTTTCATCTCCGGCTCCTGGTCCAGCTATTCCACTTATGTCCCTGTGAGCCCCTGGCACCCGCATATGTGCTTCCGCAGGATGACGATGGATGGCAAATTTAATCATCCCGATTTAGCCTATCATTAAGTTTCTTTGTTGCTTTCCTCTGCTGATCCCTGTTTGAATCATCGCACTCGATGCATTCAGTGTCCTACCCCAGAACGTTCAAGCTTTCTGACTTCAGCTAGCCATCGTCAGAGATAAAAACTGTAATTCTTAAGCACGGATGTGCAGGCAGCTTCTTCAGTAGAATTCTGACCGGTTATATATAATAGACATTCTTACATTATTTTTCCCCAACATCTCCGGAAAACATTCAACATCTTCCTAGGGTTTTTATATTGTAGGGGAGGAAATTTTAGATTAACAGCCACTTGGAATATGCGTGAAGTAAATAGCTGTAGAAATGTAGTAAAATAATTTTCATTTATTGTGCTGTTATGCTTAATACGTGCAGTACCACCATAGAATAAAATAACAATTGATTCAGTAACACCAATGTGTTACTGAATCAATTGTTATTTTATTCTACGGTGGTACCATAGTTAGTTATGCCATAATATAAAACAAGTAGCTTTTAAAGTAAAGTTCCATGATCTGTAATAATATTAACTTCTATATGTTCAAAGCAACAGATAAGAATTATACAGCAGCAATGAATTCCAAATGGATAGAATGTTTATATAGCTATAAGAGAACTGCAGTTTTAAATTATATGAAACAAAACTTACAACGGACATTTAGAGCACATAGATGGCTCAAGTAATAATGAAAATGAACAGATGCTATGACTGATACTGTGTTTCCCCAAAAATAAGAGCCTGTCTTATATTTTTTTTGAACCCTGAAATAAGCGCTTGGCCTTATTGCCATGCGCTCAAAAGCCCGATTGGGCTTATTATGAGGGGATGTCTTATTCTGGGAGAAACTGGCCCTAGTCTAGAAGCTTTTTAAAGGAATGCATTTCCAGCATTTAATGCACGAAACACTTCTAAGAATCATGTATTTATTAACTGGAACCTGAATCAGTCCGTACTGATGAAAATAACACTTCTTTGTACCTGTTGATTAATTTATACCCAAAGGTCTCTCCCTCCTTCAAGTGCCTCAATTAGATCAATTCATTGGCTTCCACACCCACCTTCCAAATGTGCATGTTCCCCATTCAGTTTCACACACAACCTGCTAATAGATGTGTATTAGATTTTTCCTTTCTTCTACCAATTATTTTATTTATAAATCGTATTTATATGGCTGCCCGTTTCACAGAACAATACAGGTTCTGTATTTGCTGTATATTCTACACTGGGTTGTAATGATATTCTGAAAAGCAAGCTAGAATCTAGACACATACAAAGAAACAACCGTAAAGGACATGATCTGTAACTCGAAATGACTGTCCACAAGATCAGAATTAAATGACAGCATCAAACTGTGTGTTGCCTTATGCTAATGCAGTAACAGGAATGCTACGATCGTGTACAAAAAACCCCCCAATATTCAGACAGCAGAAAGGAAAGACAATTTTCCCCAGACTACCCCTTTCCCTCCAGTACAACACCGAGCCCTTTGGTAAAAATTAACCATCATGGTCTAAAACAGTGGTCACCAACCGGTGGTCCGCGGACCACTGATGGTCCGTAAGAAAATTTTGATGGTCCGCAGAAAAATTATTTGCATTTTTTATATTGCACTAACTACTATTTATCTTTTTGAAAAAGTCATATTAATGGTCCGCGGGATTTAAAATTATGAATTTAGTGGTTCCTGAGGTCCGAAAGGTTGGCAACCCCTGGTCTAGAATGCAGGCAGAGATCATGAAAAATGAAGAAGGTAACAGCCTGGCAAGAAATGTTCCTGGTCCTTTTGTATAACTGAAACAACTTTCAGTCTATAGCAGAAGGCAAAATCAATTATTCAATAATCCACAGTCATTAACCACTTTGATCTAGTCAAAGGTTCGTGACCAGTGCTACTTTTGGCAACACACCAGAATATGATTTGGGAGGGGGGGTTAAGGGAAGAGGAGGAGGAGGAGGAAGAGGAGGCGGAGGAGGAGGAGGAGGAGGAGGAGGAAGAGAAGAAGGAGAAGGAGAAGGAGAAGGAGAAGGAGAAGGAGAAGGAGAAGGAGAAGGAGAAGGAGAAGGAGAAGGAGAAGCATCCATACATGACAAATCATGAACAACCTGTATTGCGAGGCCAATGAGAATATGCATGGGAATGAATGACAATGGCATTGCTGTAACTCAGGAAGTTCAGGATTATGCTCCCCTGGCATTTCAGGAACCCTGGGCATGCATTCCTGATTCCAGTTGCCTCATACGTGAGATAGTCCCAGCAGCTGGCCCTCATAACTTTATAGGATCGGATTCATCGTTCCTTGCATGGAGTGTAGAATGAAAGTCCAGTCTAGGATTTAACTGTACCTGGTGGGTGTCCAGTCTGCAAACCATAACGCATGTGTGAGGATCAGCCAGTCTTGCCCGAGCTTGTCAGATTTGGTCTTGCTTGCCACTTCTACAAGCTGTACACATGGCACATTGCTCTGGTCTCAAGTTGCACCCCTTAAATAACATTGATGGTGGGGAGGAGGGGGAGGAGGAGGAGGAAGAGGAGGAGGAGGAGGGAAGCTGAGATCTAGTGGCTGCTCTAAATGCTACTTTACTGGAAAGATTATCTTATCGGAGTACAATTTCTTTCTTTTTCTCCCTGCATCCTACTTGGGGCCGATTTAAGTGCCTAGACAAATCACTCAGCCAGGCCATTAGTTCCTGGGTGGGAAGAAGACTGCTATCATGTGCTTAGCTGTCAGTCTAGAAGTGAGAACACTGGACAACTGTGCAAGCACAACATCCTCATCTAAGGACCTTACACTGGAGCTCACTTCCTCTGGCAGGAGATCAAAGGGAGATATATATTTTTTTATCCCTCAGCGCATGGCACAGGGTTTATCTCTGGGGCCAAGTCTTTGAATTATTTTAATGCGTCGTTGCAGGCCCTCCAAATGTTTCAGACACATTTAACATGTTGGGATTACAGCGGAGCTGAGATAGAAGTTAGGATTTCACTGAGATAATTTTTGAAAAGATTCCCAGAATGCTGGAGATTGGAAAGGAAGATGAAGGGGAGGGGAGGGAAGGGGGTTGTTGGGTGTATCATAATGAGCGGGATACTTCATGCCAATTTATGAGAGGAAGGAAGTCAGGGATTGAGAAAGACGTTCAATAAATATATACAGTACAACTGCTTCCACTGGCCACCTCAACTTCAGCGGTTTCTTCATCAAAGAACAGTTTTGTACACTGTAACTTTTGTACTGTCCTCATTTAGAAATAATTTGCAGGAACATGTCATTTCATTAGAAGATGGCTTATGATTTTGCAAGCTCAATGAGGAGTCAGACAGTCAATTTGCTGTAGTGCCTAAAGCACTAGTCTAGAAACCGGGAAACTGTGAAGTTCTAGTTGTGCTTTAGGCATAAAACCATTTGTGTTACTTTGGGCCAGTCATTCTCTCTCAGCCCTAGGAAGAAGACGAGGGTGAACCCCTTCTGAAAACGTTCCCCAGAAAACTGCTTGGACACGTCCAGACAGTTGCCAAGGATCCCAAACTGACTTGAAGGCACAAACACACAAACACACTCTGGGAATCAAGGATTCTGAACAGACTTTGGAATGAATCGTCTGCATTTAATGGAGAAAGATGCAGAATGTTTTAAGTTTTCCAGGGAAATGCCTTTGTTACCTCTTTACTACGCAACCAAATCCAGCACAATAACCATCAAGACTTACATCACTAAGATGTTATGATCACGAATGATCAACTGATTATATATCATCAAGTTGTTTTAGATTGGTACACCACATAGATCGATTTTTTCCAACCCCAACTTAGTCCTTCAGCTTCCAATGTTGCTGTCAGACCTGGAAGCCATCTTTTACATCATCGCCGTTGTAACTGAGTCTATTCAACTTGCTACTTGTCATCCTTTTCATCTCTTTTTTTTCCCCTTTCCCAGCATTAGAGCTATTTCCAGAGATTTGGGTCTTTGCATAATGTATTCAAATTAGGATAATTTGAACCTGATCATTTGTGCCTCAAGTGAGAACTTTGAGATGAGATTTGTTTAATGACCCATCTGTTCATTTCCTTGGCTGCCCGCAGTATTTTCTGCTCTGCAACACCATCAGTTCAAAGGCATCAATATTATTTTTGCATAGTTTCTACAATTGATGAAGCACTTTCTGACATCTTTTTATATTCTTTGGCTTTCTCAATGATCCTACATCAGCAATGTCTTGCATTCTTCCCTTTTTTCCCCTAATGATAGCCAGAACATCTGGCATCTATTTCTATGTAGGCCTCTTAATGTGTTGAATGATCATAAGGATTATTTTGCTAGCAGATGAAATCAAAAGTATTGTATGATGACTTGTACATTGTTTTTGATTTGGAACCAGCCAGAGTTGGTTGTAAGATGGGAAGCTATATACATGTCTTAAATCAATAAATAAAAACAAATTCTATTGTCTCCTCCTTTTTGGTGTTGGAATTTAGATTCATCACTTCCAGGCAGTTGGCCACTGTGTCATTCTCCAGAATTGCTGGCATAGCTTGGTTAAAACCTTTACAGGTAGTCCTCAACTTACAACAGTTCATTTAGTGACTGTTTGAAGTTACAACGGCATTGGAAAAAGTGACATATGATCATTTTTCAGACTTACGACCATTGCAGCTTCCCCAGGTCCTGTAATCAAAGTTCAGACACTTGGTAACTGGCTCAAATTTATGATGATTGCAGTATCCTGGGATCATGTGATCAGCTTTTGCGACCTTGTGACAAGCGAAGTCAATGGGGAAGCCAGATTCACTTAACAAACTTGCTACTAACTTAATACCTGCAGTGATTCACTTAACAACAGTGGCAAGAAATGTCATAAAATGGGGCAAAATTCACTTAACAAATGTCTCATTTAGCAACAGAAATTTTGGGTTCCATGGTGGTTGTAAATTGAGGACTGTTGAGGAGTATTGATCCTCTTGCTGTGTTCACTAGCAAGTCCTATAGCTCTCCAACTTCTTAATGATCTAACTTGATCTTCTAGTATTAGAGATTCTTGTAAGTAGGGAATATCTTCCAAAGCATCTTGGATGTTGACATCTCTGTTGTAAAGTATTTCAGTATACCCCTTCCACCTTCTTTTAATCTTCTTTGAATCAGTTACTATCTGTTCTTTAGTATCCTGTAATATATCAAACTGCTCTTTAGAAGGCCAGATCCTGAAGATGAAACTCAAATACTTTGGCCACTTAATGAGAAGGAAGGACAAGCATTAGGCTTGGGAACGATTGAGGCAGGGGTGCTATTCAGCAGGTTCTGACAGGTTCTAGAGAACCGGTAGCGAAAATTTTGAGCAGTTCGGAGAACCAGTGAATACCACCTCTGGCTGGCCCCAGAATGGGGTGGGAATGTAAATTTTGCAATATCCTTCCCCTAGGAGTGGGGAGGGAATGGGGATGTCGCAGTATCCTTTCCCTGCCATGCCCACCAAGCCACGCCTCGCCCACCAAGCCACACCATGCCCACCAAGCCATGTCCACAGAACCAATAATAAAAAAATTTGAATTCCACCACTGGATTGAGGGCAAAAGAAGAAGGGGACAGCAAAGAATAAGATGGCTGGATGGAGTCACTGAAGCAGTAGGCGTGAGCTTCAATAGACTCCGGGGATGGGAGAGGACAAGAAGACCTGGAGGAACATTGTCCATGGGGTCACGATGGGTCGGACACGACTTCGCAACTAACAACAACAACAAATATATCAAATCAAGGGTAAAATTTCTTATTGAGTTCAGGGATCTTTTGAAAGACTTTTCTTGCATTTCTATGTCTGTTTCCACCTTCTATGTAATTACAGATATTGTTGTCATAATGCTTCCTATCTCTTGTAACAGTTCTATAAAACTTTTTCAAGTTTTTTTTTTTTTTTTTAGATTATTTTCTTTCTTCACTTCAGCTTTTCTTCTGGGCAACTTCTCTGGTTTGTTCTGAAATGCAGTTTGCTTTCTTCTCTTTCTTCCTTTTTCTCCGTTCCTTTTCCCATTCATTCTTAACAACTTCTTTTAAGTTTATTCCATAATCCCCCTGGCTCTCTGTCAATGAGGTGCAAGAATTCAAAGCAATTCCTGATTTTCTCAGGATATGTTCAAAAATCATTTTGGAAACTGGCTAGCCTCCTACTTTAGATTAACTTGGATCCTATACATGAACAGCTATTATCTGTTTGATGGTCAGCATCTGGCTATGTCATTAATGCTATAACTGAGTTCCTCACCTTCTTTAGCAATAACAGTCCTCGACTTATGACCCAAAATTTCCATTGTTAAGCAGGACAGCTGTTAAGTGAGTTTCCCCCCCTTTTATAACCTTTTTCACCACAATTGTTACTTGAATCGCTGCAGTTGTTTGTTTGTTTGTTTGTTTGTTTGTTTGTTTGTTTATTTATTTATTTATTTATTTATTTATTTATTTATTTATTTTTCATATTTCTATACTGCCCACTCTCCACTCTGGGCAGCTTACACCAAAGGCAGTATACTAATTGCCCCCAACAATCTGGGTCCTCATTTTACCCACCTCAGAAGGATGGAAGGCTGAGTCAACCTTGAGCCGGTGAGATTTGATCCACTGATCTGCTGAACTAGCAGTCAGCTGAAGTAGCTGCAGTACTGCACTCTAACCACTGCGTGGTTAAATTAGTAACAGAGTTGTTAAGTGAATCTGGCTTTCCCATGACTTCACTTTGCTTGTCAGGAGGTTGCAAAAGGTAAGCACCTGATCCCTGGGTCACCACAGCCATCATAAATGCAGGCCAGTCGCCAAGCATCCGAATTTTGATCATGAGACTATGGAGAAGCTGCAATGGTCGTAACTGTGAAAAATGCTCAGAGGTCACTTTTTCAGTGCCGTTGTAACTTCAAAGAGTCACTATCAAATCGTTGTAAATCAAGAACTACCTGTAATCAATTGGTTTTCTATATACACTATCCAATGATATCCAGGTATAGTGGTACTGTTTGGTTGTTTCACTGGGTTAAGGATTTCCGTGTTCCTGCATCTTACATTCCATGTCCCTACTGTAATTCTATCTTGGTAACTTCAGATCTTCTTTTCCTGTACGGCAACATCAGCAACGAGACATTTTGAAGGCTTTAATTTAGCCATATCACAAATACCGTCAGTTACTCTGAAAGCTCTTTCTAAGTAGCTTGATGGGCTAATACTAGTGAGACTTCACTCTTCCTAGCTCCTGCTTTCTTCATTCTTCAATTCATCGTCCTTCATTCTTCCTGCTTTCACAGACCTGTTGGGAACAAAAATGTCAGCCTGCTCTCAGCAAGACCCATAATGTAAAAATTCATTTATATTCCTAAATCGTATCAGATCGTGTTATTACATTTTATTCAGAGTATGGAGGCATCTCTAGAAAATTGTTGGCATCTTCACCTTGACTTGCCAAATCATATTTTACTTTCTTTTTCTTGAAAAATGATTGCTGGTGAACATTTGACTGGACCCGAGTGTTCTACCATAGTTAATTATCAAATCAACAAGAAAAAATAATAATAAAGCCAAATATACTATGATTCAAAGTTACTCAGTTTATACTAAAACAAACAATCAACACCACCAACATAGATCCAGTTTTTTTCACCCTGGTCTCTTAATCTTATTGTGGTGAATTACTACTAGCTTTCAACAGAGCATGATTTCTGGCCAATGATTGGATTAATGCAATGTTCTCTCTATGGGATTGCCCTTGAAGAACATTCAGAAGCTGCAGAGGGTTCAAAATGAGGCAGCGTGAGCAATTATGGGCATGACTTAGTATGCCCATGTTATTCCTTGGTTATACTTGTTCTTAATGGACTTCTGAGCGCAATTCAAGGTGCTTGTTATTGCCTACATAGCTCTGGATGACCTGGGGCTGGGATATCTGAAGGACTGCGTCTCTCCAATTGTGTCTATGTGCCTCAAGAGGTCTAGAGAAGGTCCCATGACTCCCATCTATTACAGAATGCCATCTACATCAGAGCCCCCCAACCTGTGGCATAGGGGGTTGACCTTGAAGAACATTCAGAAGCTGCAGAGGGTTCAAAATGAGGCAGTGTGAGCAATTATGGGCATGACTTAGTATGCCCATGTTATTCCTTGGTTACACTGGTTCTTAATATACTCCTGAGTGCAATTTAAGGTGCTTATTGTTGCCTATATAGCCCTACATGACATGGGTCTGGGATATTTGAAGGACTGCCTCTCTCCAGTTGTGTCTACCTGCCCCAAGAAGTCTAGAGAAAGTCCCATGTATTACAGAATGTCATCTACATCAGGAGTCCCCAACCTGTGGGCCACGGCTCACTACTGGGCCGTGGCCTGTTGGCCACTGGGCTGCATGAGTGGCTGGCTTCTTCTGCTGACTGCTGGATGCCTGCAGTTCGGCAGTTCGAATCTCACCGGCTCAAGGTTGACTCAGTCTTCCATCCTTCTGAGGTCGGTAAAACAAGGACCCAGATTGTTGGGGGCAAGAGGCTGACTCTGTAAACCGCTTAGAGAGGGCTGTAAAGCACAGTGAAACAATCTAAGTGCTATTGCTATTGCTATATACTGATTCTTTCCTTGTGTCCCAGATCACTGAATTCTCATGCAAAAATCACTCAGTCCAATGGAAAGAACAATCATGTATTATATCAGTCTTCTTACCACTCATTTGCACATACTAATAGCATAGAAAGAGAACCTGGCAGTTTGATATTTTACTTCTTGGAGAGAAAACCCCAGGGGCTACTTCTCTTACTTCCACAAAGTATTGTCTATCTATCTGTTTATGGAGATTCTCAGTCATCCCGGTCATGGTTGTCCCAAAATTGCCCTCCCCCCCCCACAAGAGGCAACTGGATTTTCTGGGTTTTCTTCAGCTCCCCCACCATCCAGTCAGAGCTGAGGAAGCTTCTTGGATGAGAAGCGAAATGTCTTCAAAGAAAAACCAGAAAGTCCAGTTGCCTCTTGGGAAAAAAAGCACCTTTGTTATCTATCTATAAATCTTTCCAAGGCCAAGTTTTATAGTGCTTTCAATATGGATGAATGGATTCTTGTACCAATAAGCCAAAGTTTGCTCAGATCTATATCTTCAGAGAGGATGGTAGAGGGCAGGAAGGCCTGGAGGAACATTGTCCATGGAGTTGCAATGGGTCAGACACGACTTCACAACTAACAACAACAACAACAAATATCTTCAGAAGCTACCATGCCAAATTCTACCTATAGTACTTGTCATGTATTGCAATTACCGGTACTAAAGACAAACTTTAATAGGCCAGAAAGGGGGAAAAAAGACTTTAAGTTCTCAAGGAGGCAGATGATTTACAACATAAAATTACCAATAGCCTTACTTGGGTCCTTACCAAATCACAGCCATTAAAGTAACCTGAGAGGATGAAATTGTAGGACGGATCTGATCTGAAGTGATTTCTATTTTTAAAAGTACATTTTAATCCTTTTTATCCTGAGGTGAATCATTTAGAATTTTGTCCACTAGATGGCAAACAAAGACAGCAAACGTCTTACTGGTTTCTAGCTGATTTTCTCTAGTTTTTAGATTCCAGTTTCTGAAGTCCTCCTTTTAACTGCCAATAACCTTGCAGATGATGGCAGGTTTGTGCGGTAATTTAACATCTGTAATAAAAGAAATTTGGCTTGTACAGTCTATTCCTACTGCTCTTTATTATTTATTTGTTTATTAAATAAGTTTATATAACTGCCCAGCTCACACACGGAGAGTCCCAAATTGCACACCAAATCTCTAAATTATAATACGGTAGTTAACCCAGTAGTTAATTACTACTACTTAGTTAACAACTAAGTAGTAGTACTTAGTAGTAGTTAAGTAGTTAACACCGCTTCAGGGGACGCAGTGGCTCAGTGGCTAAGATGCAGAGCTTGTCGATCAGAACGTCGGCAATTCAACGGTTTGAATCCCTAGCACCGCATAACGGGGTGAGCTCCCATTGCTTGTCCCAGCTTCTGCCAACCTAGCAGTTCGAAAGCACATAAAAAATGCAGGTAGAAAAATAGGGACCACTTTAGTGGGAAGGTAACAGCGCTCCGTGCGCCTTCGGCATTGAGTCATGCTGGCCACATGTCCATGGAGACATCTTCGGATAGCGCTGGCTTTGAAACGGAGATGAGCACCATCCCCTAGAGTTGGGAACAACTAACACATATGTGCGAAGGAAGCTTTACTTTTACCTTTAGTTAACCCTCTGAAGAGCTTAATTTTATCTTATTTTAATAAGAGAAATTCCAGAACAAAGTAGAACTTATTTCTTTGTTACAATACCCATATTTTTCGGAGTATAAGACGTACCTTTTTACCCCCCAAAAGGGGGTGAAAATTTAGGTGCGTCTTATACACCGAAAGTAGCCCTGCCCACCCACTGGCCCCCACCCTTTGGCCTGTGTCTCGCAACAGTTACCTTCTTGCAAGCAAACAGCAAGAAAAAACAGCTCCTTTCAGTTTCAGCATAGGTTAATTAGCATAAGTTGATTAGATCGGCCTCCCGACTCTCAGCTGATTTGCTCTCAGCTGTTTTGTGCAGGGCTCTCCTGCTTGCTGCAAAAAGTGCTGGAGCAGATTTTTTTTCCCTAGCTATGCTGAAAAAACGAAACTGAAAGTAAAGCAGGTTCTTTGCTGCAACGTGACAAAATGAGGCAGAGAGAGATTTCTTTTTCTTTTTTCTCACCAAAAAAGGTAGGTGCAAACAATGGGAAATTTAGGGCAAAAGAGGAGAGTTCAAGATTTTAAAACACAAAAGAAAAAAAGCTCTATTTAGTTAGGGAATTGTAATAATTGAGATACTGTTAATTGTATATTGTGTTGAAAGCAGAAATGGTTAAGTTGTGGTTTGGAGGAATATATGGGGAAAATTATTTGGTTTATTATTATTGGTAAATATAATTAATTGATTTGTAAGAAATTGGATTGCATGGAAATAATTGGAATATTCATGTTCATATTGATTAATATACAAAAAACATAGTTATAACTATTTGATCGATATAAAAATGTTGAATTTATATTAAACAATTGCAATATTAAATAATTAACCAATGTGAGGATGGATATAAAAATAGATGACAATGGGAAGGGGTATAATATAGAATAGAAGGGGAAAATTGAATTTGATTAAGATTTGAGATGAGAATGAAGGTAATATTGGGTTTTTAAAAAAAAATAGATGAGGAATAAATATGGCAAAAAGGAAATATAGAAATTGTAAATTTAATTGAAATGACTAAACACTGTTTAAATTTGTGAACCAGCCAAACACTCTGTTCAAAGAAAATACATTGTATGTTTGTATGTGTGTTTGTCTAAAAAATAATTTAAAAAAGCTTTAAAAAAAAAACAACCAAAAAAGGTAGGTGCGTCTTATACTCCGGTGCGTCTTATACTCCGAAAAATACGGTATATCCAACTAAATAAAAGGTGCCCTGTTGGGTTATCCTTTCAGAGATAGTTCCTTACTTAAACAGAGAAACAAAATGATCCTGGGAGTGGGAGTAACTTCTGATTTCCTGCAGCTCCCCCACTGAGTTTCTCTGTGGAAATCTGGCAGAGGGCATCAGAAATCTTCCTTTCTTCCCTCTTTTCCTCCTTCCCTTTCTCCTTCCCTTTTTCCCTCCCTCCTTGTCAATTTGTGATTTCCTTCCTTCCTTCCTTCCTTCCTTCCTTCCTTCCTTCCTTCCTTCCTTCCTTCCTTCCTTCCTTCCTTCCTTCCCCCAGCCAGCAATGAGCATGACTATAGGCAATAATAACAGAATCTTGGAAGTCTGAATTGGTTCTCTTCAATGAATGAGGGAAGAGGAAATCTGAACTTCTTTTTCATGCTTTCAGTGTTGCCTGGACCCAAAATACAGGTTTTGTTTTTGTAACCATCACAGTCTTTGCCTAGCTTCTCCAAAGTCATCTCTGTGGCTCTCTACACTCAGTATCCATTTATGACTGATAATAGACTAGAATCTGGATATTCCTGGTGTCCATCTAATAGTTTAACTAGTACTCAATTGGGTTCTAATGGCCAACATTCTAAAGTTGTAGGTATACCTGGAATCTCTCAGATAGTGTTCTCCTATCCTAGGTTACCGTTGTTATTTTTTGTTGTTATTGTTTTTATACTATTACTCTTACCTGAAGATAAACCAGGAACTGCATCCATAAATCAGAACAATGGCATTAGTTCTTCAGTGCCTATTATTGAGTACTTTTGGTAAAGATCCTTTCCCTTTAAGACAACAACAGAATAAGAGAGTTGGAAGGGACCTTGGAGGTCTTTTAGTCTAACTGCTTGCCCTTTATCATGTCCAACAAATGGCTAATCTCTTCTTAAAAACCTCCAGGGATGGAGCACCCACAACTTCTGAAGACAAGCTGTTCCACTGATCGATTGTTATATCTTTGTTATGATTTTCTGCACTGTTTCTAGAATCTCAACATTGTTTTTATATCATGTCGACCAAAACGGAATACAACATTCCAAGGAACAAATTATTATAAAGCAGTAAGACTACACTTCATATGATCTTGAGTCTATCCCTCTTGTTGTGACTCCGACTCCCGAGTCTGTCCTCATGGAGGAAGAGGACTCAGAAGATGAGGGGGAGGAACTGGCAAGGCCTCCCTCTCCAGGACTTTCCTCTCTGGCAATGCCTCTCTGGCAATGGAAAAGGTTCCATCCGAAGGCCAGGAGGAACAGCCTGGGACATGCCAGGAGGAAGGCATTTCAGAGCACCCATTGATAGAGAGTGATACTGATGAATCCTGGCTTGATCCCAGGCAGCGTTGGAGGGAAAAGCGTGCACAGCAAAGGAAGAGGTGTGGGAGGACCATGGATTGAGCTGAGTCACTGAGCCACGCCCCACAAGGGATAAAAGGGGGCGTGATTGCTCGGCAGGCTTTGTGATGGACAAACGTTTAAACTCTGAAGAGTCACATCGTGAATCCTGCACTTCGGCTCAGATATATTTTGGACTAAACTCTTGTGGATAATTTGTCGCTCTGGAAACTGCAGATAAGGCCTCTCCTGCTGTTTGGAAGTACTAATTGGAATTGGCAGGCGTTTTACAAGTAGCTGCCAGAACTCTCATCTGCCAGGAATTCTGGTCTGTTTATACAATACATTATTGGCAGGTGTGTTGGATATTGCATTTGTCTGTGTGAGGACGGGGGACAGAACACCTCTGTTAATGCAGCCTAGGACTGCATTGGCTTTTTTGGTGGCTGCAGCTCACTGCTGGTTCATGTTTAAGTGGTTGTACATCAGAATCCCCAGCTCTCTCACAGTTACTGCTATTGAGCCAGGTACCACCTATTCTATATCTGTGCATTTTTCTTGCCTACGTAAAAGTAAGTATAAAACCTTACTTTTTTTACCATGAATTATATCTTATTGTTCAAGTCTGCCAAGATCCTTCTGAATCTTAAGCCTATCTTCTAGAGTAGGGATATCAAACTCAAGACCCATGGGCCAAATCCGGCCCGCGACATGGTCGGATCCTGGAAATTGTAAGGGGCTGGCCCGCATCGCTTTGGCCCTGCCCATGCTATCCTGGCGGGTGTGCATGCAAGCAGGAGCTGGCAAGCTCATGCTCACACAGACCTGGCCCACCCCGTCTGGCATGCATGCATGCGCACAGGAGGCGGTGGATCAGCGTTGCATCGTGCATCGCTCAGCTCTCGGCTGCCACTGTTGCCTCCTCCTCCACTTCCTCACGGATCAGGGGGACGCAGCCGCCATCATTGCCACTGCCGTTAGCAACCCCCCCCCCCACCCCCAGCCTCCCAGCCCTTCACCTGGATGGCCAGCCTTGCCCCTCCCTCCGCCCCCTGGATGACCACCACAATGCTGTTCTGGCCCTCAATGAAATCGAGTTTGACACCCCTGTTCTAGAACTTTGCCTATTCCTGGCAGCTTGGTGCCGTCTGCAAATTTGATGAGTTCCCCTTCTATCTCCTTACTTAAATCATTATTAAGACATTGATGAGTACTGGACCTAAGACAGAACCTTGAGATACTGCGCTGCATATTTCTCTCCATAAGCTAGTTTGAATGTTTTGAGGATGTGTTGGACATGCACTGACATTTTGATGTGAACAAACATGATCAGAGATTGGTATTTGGGCATGCAATACATTCAGTGTGCCTGCCAAAGTCATGATCCAATTGCCCAGTCAATTGGCTCCTTCAGATCATTTGTTAGACAGCAGTGAAATTAGTCTTAAGCACATTTTCTCCCAGCTCATCGAAATAAGGTCCAAGGCCAAGAATTTGGTCTTGTTTGGCAGACAAAGCCCTTTCCTATAATAGCTGCTTGTGCAATGGATGGATTTCAAACAATTTCTAATGAAAATTGCCAACACCGAAGCGAGAAAATGAAGAGCAGCTGCTACAATCCCAGATATAATAACATGCATATTTGTGCATTTTATCTAAAATTATTTTGCGTGGCTGCACTGTATAGCATTGCTTCATCTGTGATATTGCCAGACTACTGTTCAGTCAGCAGCTACTAACTGAAAGACGTATATTTTTTTATAGAAGAGGCTATGAACCGCTTGGGACACCAGAGAAACAATGAGAGGAACAAGCTATTCCTGATCATCTTTTTCATTGCTTGTTAAGACTCTCAAAGTCTTGGTCTACTAAGACACAATAGCAAAATAAGAAAAATTCAAAAATTCTGGATTAAAAAATAATCATACAGAAACATGATAGCAGTGTTCCAATATCTCAGGGGCTGCCACAAAGAAGAAGGAGTCAGGCTACTCTCCAAAGCACCTGAGGGTAGGACCAGAAGTAATGGGTAGAAACTAATCAAGGAGAGAAGAAACTTAGAACTAAGGAGAAATTTTCTGACAGTTAGAACAATTAATCAGTGGAACAGCTTTTCTCCAGAAGTTGTGAATGCTCCAACACTGGAAGTTTATAAGGACTATAAAATACATTCATCAAGAATAAAAAGATACAACACTTATTGATAGTCAAGGTTACTAATAAGCTATCAAATCGTACTAGGAAACAAATAAAAACAATATAAATTGAAAGATGCAAGATACAAGCAACATGGTTATAGTAATAAGTGGGAAGAGATAGATACAAGTAAGGAAAAGAAGAATAATAGTAATACAGTCTTAGTAAATTATTTGACAGTGTTGTGGGAATTAGTTGTTAAGCAGAGTGATGGCATTCAGGAAAAAACTGTCCTTGTGTTGCTTGTATCTTTACGATTTATATTGTTTTTATTTAGTTTCCTAGTATGGTTTTGATTGCTTATTTATTATCTTATGACTATCACTAAGTGTTGTGTCTTATGATTCATGATGAATGTATTTATGATGACTATGATCATGATTTCTCACTTATATCTTTTATGTACACTAAGAGCTTATGCACCGAAGACAAGTTCCTTGTGTGTCCAATCACACTTAGCCAATAAAGAATTTTATTCTAAATGATGGATGAGCCTAAATCTTTTTATAGTGATCCCATTCAAGATCCTTAGTTCCCTGTGAGATCTTCCCTGCAAAACCCAGTGCTAAAGATGTACCCTTTGCACATCCTTCAACTTCAGAAACAGCAAAATGTTATGGGTGTATAAGGATGAAAGGGCAGGTACATTTACTCTGGATTCTATAAAAAACAACAGCAAGAAATGAATAGATTTTTAATTGTTCTTTTCAGTGCCAAGCGGTGGATATTTTATTTTAGAAAACCATTTAAAAGTATATGAATATTACTTCTGCTGGTAGTTCTATTTTGACTTGATTTACTGAATAATAGTGACATCAACAATTACTACTGTTGTTGTTTTTATTTCTGTTACGCTGTTGTGTTTAATACATTGGTACCCTGTCTAAGGACTGGAAGTTCATCAACAATCTGGAACACATTGAAAAAAACTTATACAAAAAATATTTTAAAATGTTTATATATATAAAAACAGGAAGCCCACAGGAGAGGAATTATTAAACCGTAATGGCTGTATTGTCAGTAGAAAGATGTGAAATGTTTATTATATTTTATGTTTATTAATTGTTGGAGGAGACTGCCAACCTATAATCAAACCCGTTTTAATACAATCATTTAATACAGGACTGTAGCCAGTGTTTTTGCTATTTTTTCTTAATTTCTCTTTTCCTTTATTTATCAGTACTTAAATTTTTGCCACTGTATGTTATGCTTCTATGTACTTTATTCAATGATCATTGAGATTCAGCTCACGTGAGAAATGCCATAAGAAAAACATGTTTTTTATCAAATAAAAAGTACTGTTTCTAAATGTTAGTCATATTGTTTACTGATTTGATTTTTATTGCTCTGCAAATTCAAAAGCCACTTTCATAGCAAATTCTGATGCCCTAAACACCAAGTAAACAAGAAAGGAATGAATAATATATTTTATTTATGCTGCTTTCCACAAGTTCAGTCTAAGCCCAACAGACACTGATTTCATTTTTATTGCAATGTGTATTGCTAGCAGTTATATAGCCATAATCTCCTACACATTAAACAAGATATTTGTACTGAAAGTGGATTTTTCCTATTGTTCTATCCATTTCATTGATGCCGAGTTAAACAATCTCCTTATGATAAATTCAGCACAGTAATATTGACAATTAGCCACTAAAATATTATTTATATATTTTATAGGAAAACCTTTAAAAGGGGCTAAGGACTATTGACTAGATCTATAATATTCAAATGAGAAAAAGTGTAAAAATATTTAAGAAGGGTCTTCCTGGATTTGAACCCTAGCAGCTAATCACATATCATTTATAAATTTATAAATGCACAATGCAAATACTTATTTTTCATAATTTGACTTCACTACGAGATTATCCTACGCTGGTTTATGGACTTGTGTGAATACCGGTATATAACTGCACACATACATTTGCAAGAATTTCCTCTAGAGTATATAGTTTTCCTTCCCGCCTGTATTTGCTGATCAAATGCATTCTGTCCATTTCTGTGGACTATAAATCCAAACTGATTTATAGACTTAATTTCTATAATGCAAACAGTTATAGGTGCTCTTTCTCTGTGACAAAGCCATTCAGTGAACAGAATAACGATATTTTACTGTGAATAGTTGCAAAGCTGCTTCACTTTTTAAGTGAAGATTAATGTAAGATTTGCTGCCACCGTTAACTCAGGTTCAGATGACACTACTAATCAGTGTAAGTGTTATGGCAGGTGACTTGGTGAGGCAAGAAAAGACTTGGAAGACAAACAATTATTTTTCAAACAGAGATAGTACAATTTGAATGCAAGAGATGTTGATGAGACAAAAATCTGGTTGATCAAAAAGAGAAACTATCAAAATTATTACACTGTTGGGATTTTACTCTTCTGTAAGGCTTATATTATTATATAATGTTTATATGCTATAATTTCTTTCAGATACATATTTTAGTTTAAAACTAAAAACCAAGCTCTTTATGTGATTCTATTGCCTAAACAATTTGTTCTCTACATTAATGTTTCTCAAATTCAGGAACTTTGAGATATATTGACTTCAACTCATGCTAGCTGGGAAGTTCTGGGTGTTGAACTCTAAATGTTTTTAAGTTTTATTTATTTTATTTATTAGTTTGTCAAACATGTACAAGATAGCAGGTATAATTATGAACATGGACATGAACGAAGGAAATGAATAAAAATAAATGGGGACAGTAGGACAGGGACGGTAGGCATGCTGGTGTACTTATGCGGCCCCCTTTACGGACCTCTTAGGAATGTGGGGAGGTCCACGGTAGACAGTTTAAGGTTGAAGCTGTGAGGTGTTGAGGATGTAACAATGGAGCATTCCAGGCATTGACCACTCTGTTGCTGAAGTTGTATTTTCTGCAATCGAGCTTGAAGCGGTTTACCTTGAGTTTGTATCGATTGTTTGCCCGTGTATTATTGAGGTTGAAGCTGAAGAAGTTGTTGACAGGTAAGACATTGTAGCAGCCAATTTTGTGTACTATGCTTAGATCAGACTGCAGGCAGTGCAGTTCCAGATTATCCAAGACCAAAATTTCAAGCCTGGTGGCATAAGGGATTCTATTATGAGTGGAGTACTCTTCTCGTGAAATACCTCTGGACCCGCTCAATCATATTAATGTCTGATATACAGTGTGGATTCCAGGCAGACGATTTGTAAATTGCAAAGATTGAAGGAATATTCCACTAGACAGTAGGTCATTCCCTTGAATTTCACCTGGATGAAACATAATTGACTGACAGCATAATCTTTTAAGTGAGGGTAATAGATGAACCTCAGCATTAGAAAGCTATTAATTCTTGAGGCGCTAATGAGATTTCACTCTGCTGAATACACTACTCCATAATTAATACAACCATAATTTTTCTCCTTTTTCTGCTATCCCACCTATTGTGGTCCCAAGCTGGTATCCTTCAGAATGCTGGACCTACACATTCCTCTACTGGATTACTAATTCAACTTGTTCAAAGACCATATTGACTGTATATGTTGGGATCTCTCCCACTCCTACATGGAGAGTTTTACTTGGGTGTTTAGAATTGTGTCAGCGTTCCAGAAAACCCCCCAGCTCCAAGTAAAGACTCTGAAGCAAGCATTTTCAAAGTTCTAATTACTAGAATAGGTAATCTGGCACATCTGGGAAAACCCGAATCTGAGAGGTCCCGGTTTTCCCTCAGTAAATCAAAACCCCCAAAACCATCCCCTCAGTCCTCAGTCGATCACATGCTCCAATCAACTGCCGTCCCATCTCGAGACATCACTCTGACCACTCCTCCTCCAGATGCAGGATCGCCCTGACCTTGACTGACAGGAAGAATGCTATTATGTCTAAAGACAACCCCTCTACTAAATCCCCCCTCCTACTTTCCCACACATGAGAAGGTGGCAGCATGGAAGCTTCTGGCCTAATATGGCTTCCAAAGCTGACAAATTGTTTTGCATGTGTGTATTTCTTTAATATAAAGAAATAAAGAACAAAAGCACAAATCAAAACAGGAAAATACAGAGGGGGAAAAAAAGAAGTAAAACATTGAACTGTATCCAGAAAATAGTCTGCTTTTAAATGCGGCATTGAACCTTGACTGCAGAAAATAATACTAAGTTGTTTTTCTCTTAAGGCAATAGACAATTTATAAGCATACAACAAACATACGTTACCAGCCCACGATTGTAAATCTGGAATGGCAATGTTTCCATCATAAAAGAGTGATCTTTTTTGCTAAACCACACGCTGGATAAATCCACAGTTCTTCATAAATTCTAAGTTTTGGGTGTACAGTACAGAATCACATTCATATTTTTATGCGTCACTTCTCCCAAAACCATATTAAAAGACTTAAAGATATTGAATTGCTCTGTGAGTGAGATGGTGATCCCTGAATTAGATGACAGACAGACAGACAGACAGACAGACAGACAGACAAATACAGTAAATTGAACTAAGAAGATAATGAGATAATAGATCTCCCTGTTATATGTGTAGGTATTCACCCATACATCAGTTTGTTGTATTTTGAGTCGAAACTGCTCAGTGGAATTAGTGCAGGTTGCAGTCAAATAACATCTTCCAAATAGCCTTCGCACACATATTTGGTGCAAATACAAAACATTAGAAATAGAGTTTCAAACATGCTTAGTGCTCTATAGTGAGTTGATAGACACAGCATCCAAAGTGTAATTTCGATTGTTCTGAACGTATTTTATCAAGTTATTGCGCTCTGGATGATTATGTTGGTTATGACACTGAGGACACTCTTTTGTGTATCTATATTGAAGTAATGGGTGGAAGATCATTAAAGAGACCTAGATTCAAACTTGGAACTAAAAGGAAATTTCCTGACAGTGGGAAGAATTCATCAGTGGAATGGCTTGCTAACAGAAGTTGTGGGTGCTCCATCATTGGAAGTTTTCAAGAAGACACTGGACTGCTATTTGTCTGGAATGGTACAAGGTCTCCTTCTCAAGCAGGTGGTTGGGCTAGTAGTCTCTTCCAACTCTATTATTCTATATTGTATGATATCAAAGTGATGAAAGGACGGTCAGCTTTCTTTGAATTTCAGCTGTGGCAGAAGCTGATGTAGATGAAACAAGGGAAAAGTCTTCCCTAAACTTTGCAACTTCCCATTCTGGTAGAGATAATTCCTATTCTGGTAGGTATTCTGGTAGGTAAGGGACGTAGTGGCTCAGTGGCTAAGCGTTGAGCTTGTCGATCGAACGGTCAGCAGTTCAGCGGTTCAAATCCCTAATGCCGCATAATGGAGTGAGCTCCCATTACTTGTCCCAGCTTCTGCCAACCTAGCAGTTCGAAAGCATGTAAAAATGCAGGTAGAAAATTAGGACCACCTTTGGTGGGAAGGTAACAGCGTTCCGTGTGCCTTTGGTGTTTAGTCATGCCGGCTTCATGACCACGGAGACATCTTCGGACAGTGCTGGCTCTTCGGCTTTGAAATGGAGATGAGCTCAGAGACGTCTTCAGACAGCGCTGGCTCTTCGGCTTTGAAATGGAGATGAGCACCACCCCCTAGAGTCGGGAACGACTAGCACATATGTGTGAGGGGAACCTTTACCTTTATTCTGGTAGACTAAGTTGGCAACCCCTCTGTTTATGTTAATATACCAATAGCATTTTAATGCCATTCTCTTCATAGATCATACATATTTTAAAGAAACTGATTCATTCTTATTGTGATTTTATAATTCCTACTTTTCTGATTTTACAATTTCCTTCTGTTTTTCCTTTAAAAACATAGTTTTCTTTGGATTTTAAAAGTTGTGAATCATTCTGAGTAAGGCTTGGTTGAGAAGGTTGTGGTGTGCCCAAACACATTCCCTCTTTTCAGTGTCAGGAATACTAAATTCATCATTGCTTGAATATAAAATCCCATTAACTTTGTTAATACTTTTATTGCTTGTTAACTTACTGTGTAGTGTAATTAGGCTAACAAATGAGACATTAGAAACATGGATGGAGCTTTGAGCAGCCCCAGATAACATCAATCACTTATACATTAAATTATCCAAAGAAGCTTTTGTCAAACAATGTCCCTTCTCATGCCAAACTTATAGATACACGATGCACAATGTGGGACTGTACTCAGATACGATTGTTCTATGTATCTTACCAGCTAAAGGAGGAAAAGGGGGAGGGAAACAGACTATAGAATTTCTGCAATGAACAAGATATGCTTCTTAAATTATGAAGCATAACATTATTATTAAAGAAGGAACGGGGAACAAAAACATATTGTGTACAAAGTCCAAAAATGTGCTCTTAAAAAAATTATATAAAATGCAACATAACAAGCAGATCAAGATGGACATCTGCTACCCAAATCCTTAAACTTTCATCTGGAGACAGTTTTCACCAGGCCTCCTGTCCACCATATATCTAGTTTCATCATTATTTTTATCTGCTACAGATAAAGCATGCAATCAGAGAATATAATCCATATAGCAGAGCAAGATTTTGGCAGCTGTTATCTCTGCTTCTTCTCCATCAACATTTTTTTTTGAAAAAATCCATTTTATCCCCCCAATAGCCGGTAAAATAAAGCCAGTGGTTGGCTATACACCCCATGCTCAGCGAAAATGTGGCTTGCTTATTTTTGTCTTAGTATACTGGGTGAAGATTTGTTATCTCAATGTTCATGGGGATAGAAGTTGTTCCTGTAAAAATACTGTTGAGATGGAGAGCAAATCCAGAAGATCCAATCTTGGTCAGTCACCAGGACCAGAAGTTTAGTCTTCTGAGCTTTTGGACTCTTGCTGGAGCCCATCCTCAGAGAACAACTGCCTTGATCTCATCTTCTGCAACAGTTTAAATTCAATTTATGGACTACAAATAAAAGAACCCTTTTCCAACAGTGACCATAGCATGATACACTTTTATCTCAACTTATGTTCTCACATAGACAATCATAATGACGGAATCCCAAAGTATAACTTTAGAAAAGCCAACTATGATCTCATAACTGATGACCTTTCATCTCTTGATTGGCAAACTCTATTCACTGGCTGCATCACTGCTGAAGACCATTATAACATTTTTTTGCAAGAAGTCAAAAGAATCATCAAACTATATATACCACTAATAACCCACAAAACCAGGAAAAATAAATTACCCATAACAATAAGGAAACTTCAGACCAAAAAAACACACCTCTTTGGCGCAAAAACAAAGCTGGCTACGGAAAGTGAGAGAAGTTCCCTGAGGATGGGGTCCAGCATGAGTCCAAAAGCTTGAAAGAATAAACCTTCGGTCCTGGTGACCGATCCAGATTGGATCCTTCAACATTTTTCTGAGACACATATATCTGCCTTCATTCATGAAATCCAGAAGTTGGTATAACAAAAGGACAGGGAATTTTAGCTTGGACAGCTGTTAGCTAACAATATTGACTTGAATGAACTTTATGAACAGATTACAGAGGGCAAAGTTGACCCTACCATGACCTGGACAGGACAATATATTCTTCTGTTTTCCAATAACAATGACATCTGGTAGAAACCACAATCATTCCATTCACTGTGCAAGTAATTCAAAGTATGTGATTGATGTGAGTCACTTAACTCCAATTATTGTACATAACCAGATCGCTTATCTCTCTCCTTGCTCAGTAATTTACCATGGTCAGGATTTGAAAGAGGATGTTAGAAGTTACCAGACAACCAAGAATGATGTGGCTCTAATATATTTGCCAGAAAAGCTGACTCAGGCAATATGATTAGTGGATAAAATGCACACCAGTATTGCACCAATTTTCATTTTTCGTGTGTGTGCTATGACTGCTGTTGAAAACTATAAGTACAGGACATGAACTTCCTTACCCAGTTGGTATTGCTAAATTTTCATTTCCATTGACTGGGAATATTAGTCCAGTGCATCTGGAAAGCATCAAAGTTGGTCTATCCAGAAAATCTGGGTAAGATACTGCTGACACCAAGAGAATCAGCCATTCTGTCTTGTCAGCTAAGATATCTTCTCAAATTGATGTCTGCAATTTATTTTTAAAGCAGAAGTCATCATATCTGGAAGATGAACAAAACCACAAGCCAAAAATTGAGATGGGATAGAGCTAAGAAGAAATCGAGGCCAATACTAAAGTTGATTTTATTTCAATGTAAACTTAATTCAAATTAGATGAATTAAAGGATTGATAATGTGAAGCGCCTAGGAAATCAGGAGATTCAGGCAATTCAAGTGAGTATAAAGATTTATTACAAGTTTAAGCTCTCTACAAGAATCTGGCCAAGTGACCATTAAGGGGAATGCATGGGAGTTAAGAACAGAAAGGAATTCAAGGTGGGCTGGACTTAGATTTGTTGCAGGTGCGAAAGGACTCGTGATTTATGATGCGTTTGACCCAGGGGTGGGTTTCACTTACCTTTGCTACCGGTTCATTTGCACACGCGCACTTGCTTCACTCGTGCGCGCGCCACTTCTCCGCATGTGCAGATCGTATTGGATGACGTCCGGGTGGGTGGGTGGAGCCTCCTACCACTGCTGCTACCAGTTCTCCCAAACCGGGGCGAACCAGTAGAAACCCACCACTGGTTTGATCCCTCCCTCGGGCTCAGCATGGACATTTCCTACAGATAAGCGGGCCAAGCATGTTACTGAAAGGCAAAAAAATATACAATGCCTGATATTTCTGTTTCAAAATACGTTTTCCAGTCTATTCCCCAGGGGCACAGAGCTGGAAGAATGACATTGTCCCCTTTATCCATTTCTAGCTTGAACAGGTATGCTTTCACCATCATAACTTGGACAGTGCACAAGCGACTCTGCATTATGTTCATGAGGAGGAATTTATAAATGATGATTATTGCCAAGGTATACACAAGATGATGTAGAGAACACTGGTGAAGACTGTAAGATGGCCACAACCACAAGGCTCTGATCACATGGTTTTAGCCACCCTGAATCTCCGGAGAAGGGCGGCATATAAATCGAACCAATCAATCAATCAATCAATCAATCAATCAATCAATCAATCTTAATTTTTTTAAAAAAATTCTACCCTGATAGCCATACTTAGCATTTGAATGTTATACTGGGGATAACATACTCCAAATAGTATTAAATGGGCCAGAACAAAACTTTCATTGAATTAAACTTTAAAATAATGAGTATTATTTAATATGACGTCTCCTGTCACATAACAAATGACAATTTTGTAACCAATTGCTACCTTGGTAGTACAGGGGTTTAAGGCACCCTGTTATTAAGCTTATTAAGACCAGCTGTCTGCAATTACTGCAGGATTCGAATCTCGCCAAGGCTCAAGGTTGACTCAGCCTTCCATCCTTTCTAAGGTAGGTAAATTGAGGACCCAGTTGTGGGGGCAATAAGCTGACTTTGTATAAATATACAAAAGGATGAAGGCTATTGCTGAGCACATTGTAAGCCGCCCTGAGTCTTCGGAGAAGGGCGGCATATAAATCAAATTAAAAAAAAAATTGTTTGGAAGGTGTTGGGGACTATGCTGAAGGTTCTTGGAGATGGGATATGATATCTGAGTAAAAAATATGACTTTATACCTCTGGCTTGGCTTTGTCTATCACCATGTATCTGCTCTGAATGAGGGAACACTGTAGTTTATAAATGCTTGTTCCCAGTGGTGAGTTGCCCCCGGTTCGAAGCGGTTCGCAAGAACTGGTAGTAAAACCGGTGGGAGGCCCCGCCCACCGCCCCGGATGTTGTCATCAGGCACGCGAGCGAACGAGGCAAGCACATGCGCATGATCCCATTGTGGACCAGTAGTAAAGGTAAGTAGAACCCACCCCTGCTTGTTCCTGATTTAGTTGATTTAACTCCTGCATATGTGATTCCTGTTACCTATAGCTTGTTTTTATTTATTAGTTTGATTTATATGCTGCCCTTCTCCGGAGACTCAGGGCGGCTTACAATGCATTAAGCAATAGCCTTCATACTTTTGTATATACCTGTTTAGTAGGGCTTTCGGCCCCCCCAAGCGGTGTTCTTTTTTATACAAAGTCATCTTATTGCCCCCACAATCCGGGTCCTCATTTTACCTACCTCGAAAGGATGGAAGGCTGAGTCAACCTTGAGCCTGGTGAGATTTGAACTTGCAGTAATTGCAGGCAGCTGGCAACTAAGTGCTACTTTAACAGCATTTAGTCCACTGCGCCACAGGCTCAGATCTTGGCAGATATTTTACTTCAAAGTTTAATCACAGTTTAAAGCTTACAGCAATACTTTATTGGTTATTATTCTCTCTCTCTCTCCCTCTCTCTATTTTCAAGTCCTACGATGGGAAAACTTTAGTTTCAAAAGGCAGCATATAAATCCATACATATTAAATAAATGATCGCTATTGCCCGAGAAACCCACCAAATACAATAAAAGAAAATGAGTAGAGGTTTCTGTGCTTTATATGACAATAATACTTATGGCCCACTCTGGAACATCTGTCCCTTGTATCCCTGAGGGACATTTGCAACATGCATTGTAAGCACAAGGGACTTTTACAATATGTGTATTCAATTCATGCTTTATTGTGCTGGGAACAGGAAGAAGAAATCGAATTCTAAAATGTTTATGTGACTGGGGTGGGTGTCGCACCTAAAAGAGTGGATTTTCTTTGTTTGTTTTTTTTAAACATATCCCCCTTTAATATTATTAAAAAACAGGGGTCCGAAGTTAATATGACACCTAATGATGGTGTGGGATTTGCTTAATGATGGCACTTGGAAATGCCAGAACTACCATTGTTAAGAGGTGCAGTCATGTGATTTAATTATTTATTTAGCGTATGGCTAAACACACAATATTAAAACACTTCATTTTTACAGGTTAAAACAATTAAAACAATTAGAAAAAGAGCAGTAAGAAAACCTAAGAGGAAAACAGAAATAACATTTCAGAGTTTAATGTAGAGTTTGGAGATCCAGTCAGTAGCTGCTGTTGTTACACAGAGGAAGTCCCTAAAATCTCCTGGATACCTTCTGTTAGAGCATTCCCTCACTATATGTTGGATAGTCTGTCAGAGGGCCCCACAATCGCATTGTGCTGAAGGTGTCTTTCCCCATTTATACAAGGAGTCGGCACACACCCCATGAGTCGTTCTAATTCTATTGTATGTCACCCATATGTGTCGGGATAGATTAAATCCTGGAGGTATACTATTAGTCATGTGATATTGCGCTTTATTACAATGTCACTTAGTGATAGAAGTTCCAGTCTCAATTGCTGTCCTTAACTGAGGCAACTGAAGCAGAGATGGTATTCAGCAGGTTCTGACCAGTTCTGTAGAACTGGTAGTGGAAATTTTGAGTAGTTCAGAGAACCGGTAAATACCACCTCTGACTGGCCCCATCCCCATCTATTCTCTGCCTCCCGAGTCCCAGCTGATCGGGATCAAATGAAGATTTTGCAGTATCCTTCCCCTGGAGTGGGGTGCGAACGGGGATTTTACAGTATCCTTCCCCTGCCACACCCACCAAGCCACGCCCACAGAACTGGTAATAAAAAATTTTGAATCACCACCGACCTGAAGACTACCTATAGTTGCCATCTTATTCTTTCTCTCTTTTTCTTCTTAATTTGTAATTTCCTTCCTCTAACCTTTAAACATTTTAGCCCCCAAATCCATAAATCATCATTTCAGTCTTTTCTTCCTTCATCACAAAGCTCATACAAGCCAGTTTCCAATTTTTCAAGAAGGTTTCTAGCATGTTTTCCCCTCATCATACTGGTCAGCTTTGGGATTTCCACAAGCTCTGTCAATTTTATAATCCAATCTTCCACTGTGGATATCTTCATACTTTCCTTTCTAGAAAACCTCAAGGTTGTAGTCTAGATTGAAAAGTTGAAGAAACAACTCAGAAAATGCCCATTATAAGCTATTTCCATATTGTTGTCACAACCTGGATATATCTCTGTTCTTAAATTCACCACGAATTGAAGATTCTAAGGTGACTTTACTTTGAAGCACTAGATGGCAACATCTATTGAATCTTCACTGATCTTGCAAAGTTATAGAATAGAATAGAATAGAATAGAATAGAATAGAATAGAATAGAATAGAATAGAATAGAATAGAATAACAGAGTTGGAAGGGACCTTGGAGGTCTTCTAGTCAACCCCCCTGCCCAGGCAGGAAACCCTACATCACTTCAGACAAATGGTTATCCAAAATCTTTTTAAAAACTTCCAGTGTTGGAGCATTCACAACTTCTGGAGGCAAGTTGCTCCACTGATTACGGTAATTGTTCTAACTGTCAGGAAATTTCTCCTTAGTTCTAGGTTGCTTCTCTCCTTGATTAGTTGTTGCTTCTTGTCCTGCCCTCAGGTGCTTTGGAGAATAGCTTGACTCCCTCTTCTTTGTGGCAGCCCCTGAGGTAGTAGTAGTAGTAAGCTTTATTGCGGTCAGAGACCAAATTAAAATAGACAAAGAAAGGGAGCATATTTTACAAAAATGGATAGATCGTGAGACAATACATCTACTGCCTCAAATACAATCTGTACTGTCAATGCTGGTGATCCTCTGCCGTCGGGGTTACCTGTCTCTTTTCCTGTTTTTTTCCAGCCACGACTGTAGCAAATTTTTTTGCCACCTTTAGAGTTATATTGGGGTCTGCATCCTGGAGTAGGAAATAAAGGCTGAACATATCAGGTGAACCAGGGAATCTCTGTGAAATAGGAGAAATGAGTCTTGATCTTATATCCCGAAGCCCCTGAGGTATTGGAACACTGCTATCATGTCTTCCCTGGTCCTTCTTTTCATTAAACTAGACACACCCAGTTCCAGCAATCGTTCTCTATATGTTTTAGCCTCCAGTCCTCTAATCATCGTTGTTGCGCTTCTCTGCACACTTTCTAGAGTCTCAACATCTTTTTTTTACATTGTGGCGATCAAAACTGAATGCAGTATTCCAAGTGTGGCCTTACCAAGGCATTATAAAGTGGTATTAACACTTCACGTGGTCTTGATTCTATCCCTCTGTTTATGCAGCCCAGAACTGTGTTGGCTTTTTTGGCAGCTGCTGCACACTGCTGGCTCATATTTAAATGGTTGTCCACTAGGACTCCAAGATCCCTCTCACAGTTACTACTATTGAGAAAGGTACCACATATACACACATTATGATCAGACCTGTTTTGTTCTTGGAATGGATGGCAACCATGATTCTCAAGGATGTTGACTGGGAAAATGGAAGAAAGTTCCTGGGAGAAGGCTAGTGGTGGGACTCAAATAATTTAACAACCGGTTCCCTGCCCTAATGACCAGCTGGGTAGGCATGGCTCGGTGGTCATGTGATTGTGTGGGCGTGGCCAACTCAATGTCGCTCACGTCGATGGGCGCTTCGCCTTAGCTGTTACAATGTAATAAGGCTTAACCAGAGAGGCAGTTTCTGTAAGCAGGGCAATAAAGATTAGGCTAGAAACAACACCAGAATGTTTCCTTCCTGCCTTCCTTACAGGATTAGCCCTGTAAAGTGGAAAAAAAACAAAATAAGATTTCTTCCAACAGCTGGTTCTCCGAACTGCTTAGAAAGTTAACAACCGGTTTTCCTGAATAGGTGCGAACCGGCTGAATCCCACCACTGGAGAAGGCCATAGAAAATCATTTCGAAAATCATTTCGAAAATCATTTCGAAAATCATTTCGAAAATCATTTCGAAAATCATTTACATATTGGAGAAATAGAGCTCAATTAATGAGTTTGGTAGTTATCAAAAGCTGTGAGGAGATTGTTACCACAGCATGTGAATAACCAGGTCTGTAATTCAGGGATGGCTGTTAGCTCCATTCACTAGGACATTGCCATCTCATATCAGCCATTACGCATCTGATTCTGATTCCACAGAATCAACTGCCTTTGACTTTTCAATCAAACCCTCGTTTAATACATTTTAAAGGGAGATTTTTAAAAAGTTACTTATAGCCTTACTCTCATGAAATGACTGTCACTATCCAGTGGGGATGTTACACCATTAAAATGTATTTTTACTATTTTATGGAAGCTAGTAGGTTTGGAAAAGTTTGAAATTGATTGTGTATATTATGTTGCTTGTTAATTTTTACTAGCAGATGAATGATATGGTATCTCGCTAAGTTTATTGCGTCATTACATTTCAGCTAAGGAACTAGGCATGCCGCTACATTATTGTGTTGAGGAACAATTTCATTGTAACTCTGTTTTATTTTGCGTAATGATAGGGAGTAGTTGGTAAAATAACTTTTATTGCTACTACTAACCCTATTTGGACATTCTAATTTTCTCCTTCTTCAAAGAAGAACCTTGTACTCAAGCACGGAAGCTTAGTTTATCACAAAAAGACATCCTTCTCAAACTTTGGAGAGCATTTGCTTACCTGAAATGAAAAAAAAAATTAGATGGACAAATAGAGAATAATTGAATGCCATTTGACAATACATTGTTATGGTATGAAGAAGCAGCATTTCATCCTGGATAATGAACTGCAGGACTCTGCCCATATTCTTTGAAAATCAAAGTGCAGCAGTTTCATTGCCTTGGCTACCGTTCTTATATCTCAACTGCATCTCCCGATAGCATCTATTGCCTTGCTCTGAGCACCTGCTGGCTGGGAATGCGAAAACATTTGTCAGGGCAAAATGCTGCTAGTGAAGTCATGCATCTTCAAAGAGGGAAGAGGGTGCAGGTTTTCATTCCTCCCAATAAGATTAACCATTTCAATATCACTCCAAAGCAGCGGTCACCAACTGGTGGTCCGTGGACTACTGGTGGTCCATGAGAAAATTTTGGTGTTCCGCAGAAAAATTATTTGCATTTTTTATATTGCACTAAATTAGGGTCCTCAAACTATGGCCCCTGGGACCAGGGGTTCTAAATTTTTTTACTACCGGTTCTGTGGGCGTGGCTTATTTTGTGGGTGTGGCTTGGAGGTCATGTGACTAGGTGGGTGTGGCTAGCTGGTCAGAGTCATTTCTGGAAGGTCCTCGCACTTACGACCAGTCCTCGCACTTACGACCCGACTCGTTTGTTTGCTTTTAACACTGATCAGCTGTAGGACGGCCCTTTGAAGCCCCCCCGGCAAGAGTTTAAACAGTTTTTTTCCCTCTAGTCATCAGCTGGGACTCAGGAGGCAGCAATAGATTGGGGGTGGGACCAAATAAAAGGTAAGAATAACTTGGGTGGGTTGGGGGGTGGGAGGGCAGGGGGGGAGAACTGGTTCGGTGATGTCATATCGTCACCGCTACCGGCTCGGCCAAACTGGACCGAACCGGGAGGAACCCACCACTGCCTGGGACAGATAATGAACACAAACCTGTAATGAACATTTGTGTTGCTGCAGAGAGTCTTCCCCTTTGAGATCTTTTTGTGTGGGTTGGAGGGGGGCAGAAATTCTGATTTCAGGTCTGCTTCAGCCTCCAGGTGTGGGGCTTTGGGTGAAGGCTGGAGGGAAGTGCTGCTGGTGGCGAAGAACTGGAGGGCCTTGTTTCATGGGGACTGCAACATGGCCTGGAACTGGCTGACCATCTCAGCCCACTGAGCCTCCAGACGTCTGTACCTGGCCTTGCACTCCCACAGGTCTTCACTCTGCTTGGAAAGCCTATGCCTGTAGTCCTTGGTGAGGTGCTTCTGCTGAGCCTCCTTCTCGGTCAGATCCAGTTTGAACTGAGCTGTTTTGCCAATTCTTTCTCGTTGTGGCTGCTTAGCTCCAACAAATGCTTCCTGTTGGGGCACTAAGGAGCCCGGGTGGGGAGGCGAGGAGTGGTTGGGAGGGGAGGGGTGAGTAAAGGCTGGCAAGCGCCCCTCGAAATGAGTGACATCGAGTTGACCATGCCCACCCAGTCACATGACCACCTGGCCATGCCCACCCAGCCGGTCATTAGGCAGATCATATTAGTGGTCCGCGGGTTTTAAAATTATGAATTTAATGGTCCCTGAGGTCCGAAAGGTTGGTGACCCCTGCTCCAAAGGATAGTACATTCTGCTATATCTTATCCACCATGGATTAAACAAAGACACCAGTTAATGTCACCATTGCTTTATGTTTAAGCCTTGACGTAACCATTAGGTATAATATATCTGCCATTCCCACTTTCCCAATATCTTTTCATTCTTCTTCCAATGCAAGATTAATTTTCATTTTTTAAAAATACTGCATCCAATTTTGGTCATCGTGATATATAAAAGATATTGAGCCTCTAGAAAGAGTGCAAAGAGGATTAGAGGGCTGGAGGCTAAAACATATGATGAACAGTTGCAGGAACTGAGTAGGTCTAGAGCAGCCAAAGAAGGACTAGGGGTGGCATGATAGCAGTGTTCCAATATTTGAAGAGCTATCACAAAGAAGAGGAGGGCAGCCTATTGCCCAAAGCACCCGAGGGCAGGACAAGAAGTAACAGATGGAAACTTGTCAAAGAGAGATCCAATCTAGAACTAAGAAGAAATGTCATGACAGTGAGAACAATTAACAGGAGAATGGCTTGCCTTCAGAAATTGTAGGTGTTCCATCCCTGAAGGTTTTTAAGCAGAGATTGGACAGCCATTTGTCTGAAATGGTATAGGATGGCTAACCTTTTTGCTATCACATGCCAGGAAGGGGAGGCGGTGGAGATTCGTGAATGTGCCCTGCCCTGCGCATGCATGCATGACCCCCGCCCTCCCCACCCCCCGCTCCTGGCACACAATGGCCTGGTAGGCCCGTTTTTCTTTCTCACCTGGCTCCAGATCCTCTCTATGCATCTGGGGAGGACAAAAACAGCCTTCCCCACTCCCTCAGAGGCCCGAAACGGCACGTTTGCCAACTTCCGGTTGGACAGGAAGTGACATTTGTTATTGTCCCCAGCCTCCAGAGACTCCTAGAGAGGCTGAGCTGGCGTGCTGGGTGACATGGCTCTGCGTGCCACCTTGGCACGCATGCCATAGGTTCGCCATCATGGGTATAGGATCTCCTACTGGAGCAGCGGGTTGGACTAGAAGATCTCTAGGATCCCTTCCAAGTCTGTTATGCTGTTATTTCAAAATAGAAAATGAATACAGTAGAGCTAATTTTGAACATCTCTCGAATTCAATAAAGCCTCCAAGAAGCTTTTGAAATATCATAAGATCAAGAAAGGGATTTTAGGAAAAAAACGTCGTTTTTCATGTTTGCCTGGAAAGAGTAATAATGCAAGAAAAAGTTGGCTGCAAGTTCTAATCAATACACCATTAAGTTACAGACAGATTTCTGAGATAAGATTATATAGGTAAGAAATTATGAAACCACTTACTTTTCCTGTTTTCAGGAAGAAAAAAATAATTTTGGAAACTTTTAGTGGTGTTTATTTTTCAACTTTATATCTACCACACAAATTAATTTAAATTCTTAAAAGCACCCACCTGAAATCTGTCCATCCTATTTTGCAAAATAACTTGGATTGTTACAGTCATTTAAAGAGATATTGGTTTTTGATGTATAGAAAAAATATATTTGTTTGGTTGGCTGTTTTGTTTTTTAAAATGGAATTTCTGTGTGTGTTTTTAAAAATGGTATGAAGCTACTCAAAATTGTTTGCAATTTGGCAGTCTAGAAGTTAAATAAATAAAAAGGTACCAGGAACCAAACTTGCTTCAGTTTATCCTTCTTGAATCAACATAAATTAATTCAAAGGCTTTAACAGAGAAGATTATTATACTATAGCTTGAGATAGATGATTTTAGGCCCTTTTCAGGATGGTGATTCTTGATATAAAGCAAGTTATTACAACTTGTTTTGGGTTAATGGCCCTAGTGGTTTGGAAAGAACCAGACAACCAGCTTGGTCTAGTGTATGGATCTCCAAACTTGGCAACTTTAAGACTTGTGGACTTCAATTCCCAGAATTCCTCAGCCAGCACAAGTCTTAAAATTTCCAAGTCTGGTCTAGTAGTCTAACCAGGTTAGAAACCAGGAGATTGTGAGTTCTAGTTCTGGCTGAGGCATGAAAAGCCAGTTGGGTGACTTTGAGCTGGTCAGTCTTTCTCAGCCCATGAAATCAGGTTTCAATAACAATCTTGACAATCAATTCCTGTCACAATTAATGGATCAATACTCAGGTGGACTGAAAAAGTGAGCCCTGTATTTGTGAGGAAAAATGTTGGGGAGAAAAAAGAATCTCTCTCTATAGGATTATCGTCCATCAAGTCATTGTGCATGGCCCATGTACATATAGTATAACTAGGGTTTCCCTTGTTTGCATTTTGTAAAGTGGGTCACCATAATCATAATGGTTTATAGGTTTGCAGCTTCAAAGATTTAGAGCAGGTGTTGTAGAAATCTAATGAGAAACAGTGAATTTAACAGTGGATGTTAAGCATGTGGTTTTTCTATTTGCAAATAGATGGGAAAATTGCAAAATACTATTAAGTCTCTTCACTGACTTTATTCAAAGGAAATTAACCAGAGGCTGATCTTCAAATGCTAGAAATAAACTTTTGACTTCAATCCGGGTATAGACCTGGAAAGGAGAGGTAAAAGTGGAAATGCCTAAACTGCCATTGTCTTAAGAAAACAGGCAAGGAGAGGATAAAATGGCCATAATAAAGCTGATATTTATCATGAGAAAATATTGAGATTCTCTCACCAGACTTTTCTTCAATCACCCAAGGAAGGAAGGAACACAGGAAGATAAATTTTTGCAGGCTTATTACATTCAGTCGGACGAGGACCAGTCTGAAAATGGGTAGCGTCTGCTGAATGCTACTTATCACCATCATCATACATTCAAACCAGCGTATTGAATGTCTTCCAAGGAATTTCTTGTACAGCACTCGGACATTACATAGATGTAAGGGGAAAAAAAATAAAGATAATAGCACCAACAATAGACAACAGCACCAATAGAAAACAAGTTCCTTAGATGTTTTCAAATCCATGTTGAAAAGAAATAACAGAGAAGCTTTTCTGAGTCTTACATTGCTGAGATGTCACACTGTGCTTTGGATGAAACTAATTTGAAACTTATTGAAACTTTTATTTTCATTGCTGTTGGCACATCTAAGCACAGGCCCTATAGACCCAATATTCTATCTCTTCATTCTTTTTGTGTTATTTTTCCTCATGCAGTCCTGAAGGTACTGACAGCTCCTCTTTTCTTTTCTTTTCTTTTCTTTTTCTTTTAATCCAACCAGTTTTGTACTTTTGTTATAAATGACAATTGAATTTTACAGCATCTGAAGACCTCTACAAATATTAGGGGTTTCAACTGCATTTTTTATTCTCAGTCTCTCTTCTCACATTCATCTGGTGATTTGGGAATTTCCCCAACACTAATTTTTCCTGTTACATGGATAATGTGAGGAAGCCAAGAATGCTTGAGATACAAATTTTTGCATTTGGGAATGGAGAAAATAATGTTGATAGCCATTTTGAGCAAGCATTTGTCTCCTTAAGAGTACTTTATTCAGTTAAATGATGGTGCATTTAATGTTTTAATATTGAATATACTAATTTTGGAGATGAACCAAGAATTTGTAAGGTGCCCAGAATCGTGTACAGGAGATGCATGGCCACATGAATTTGAATAATTAAACAAACTCATTTTGATAATTGTAATTCGATTAATTTTGTGCTGGAATCTGCCTTGCAGCTTCTCAGATCTTTTCTTTCCTTGCTCTTCTATCTTCTGCTCAGAATGCTTGACAAGTTATTTATAATTGATTTGGGAGGCATCATTGAATGGATTTTATTTATTTTTTTGGTGGCACGGGACACAGGTGGCACAGGTATTTCTGGTGTTATTGTGTTCTGCTCTGCGTATCTGCGTCATTCTGCAACCTCTGGACTGCCCTTACTTGCCTTCCTGAAAAAATCCATAGGAGCAATATGCTCCTGATATTGTCTCTTGAGATTTAATTGATGACGGGGGGGGGGGGGGAAACCAGGGAGGGTGCAGAGTTTAAGATGGAAGATTCACAAACACTCCTCAGCCAGCTTGTAATTAAGTAAGTACAAGAACATCATATTCTATCCCTGAACATTTTCCCAAAGTTCTCTTCTCCTTCAAAGCTCTTTCTAAAGCCAATTCTTCTCATCAGAGGGAGGGAGAAATACATTAGCAGAATACTTCTGCCCAGCATGCATGCACATATTAACATTATCTTAAATTTATAAAATTCTCCAGTCTGCTGTTATTTTAATGCTGTTTCGTGCTCCATGGGGGTTGACTTTTAAGCAAACAGAATCAAAACAAATGATTTTCAGGAGAATGGATGTGAGGTCTGGGAGATCATTTGAAATGCTTTTGGCATCACTACTGACTTTATCTGAATTTGAAGTATAAAAGGAAATATCTCATTTTACATGCCTATTTTGCAGCAGTGATCCAGATTGTTTAAAACTGCAGATCTGATGTTAATGAAACTGACAGAAAAAAAATATACTGTCCCTTCATAAGTCAAATTTTATTTTAAAGATATTTCAGGGTGCTTACAGAGCTTTAGAAGAACCCACATATTGTGCAAGTATCACAATAGATTCTACAGAAAATAGAATTCTTTATTGGCCAAGGGTGATTGGACACACAAGGAGTGGGAACAGAGAAAAGTGGAATCTAGAGCAAAATGATAGTGAAAAATTATTGGTTCGGCCAGGCGTACCCATTTCAGTGGTGGGTTGGCCCCGGTTCAGACCGATTCACAAGAACCGGTAGTAAAACTGGCGGGAGGCTCCGCCCACTGACCCTGATGTCATCAGGAAGCTTCTGCACATGCGTAGAAGTGCGCGCACGCAAGTGAAGCAAGCACGCACGGCCCCATTGTGAACTGGTAGTAAAGGTAAGTAGAACCCACCCCTGACCCATTACCAGGATTCCCCATCTTATGTACCCACCTGACTTAGTTTTTCAACCCCTACAGTTCCATAGCTTCCATAGCTATGGAGTTCACCCATTCAGTTGTTTTGTTCCCCTTAGATTTTCTTCCTATTTTTATATCGTTGGTATTTTTCTTCCAAACATTCATGTTTTACAAATTTCTAATTTCTCTGTTTTAGATGTGAATGCTGCCATTTTGATCACATCTTGACTAGACAGCTAAATCATAAGGCCTGGGTCCAAGAAGGGCACATTTGCTTGGTTACTGGTTTTGCATTTTTCCTCCAAGGTAATCTCTGTGGCTCTCTATAGGTGGGAAGGGAGTGGTCATTCTTCAATGAGCAGAACATTGCTGCTCATTGAAGAATTAACTGCCAGAAACCTTTGTTCTCTATTGCAGTAAGATGTATAGAGAAAGTGGAGAAAGGCAGCTGGTGGAAGGAATGGTCTGTCAAAAATAATCCTTGTCAAAAATTATTCTTGTCCCCAAAGAACTACTGATCTCAAAGGAGATAAATAATCCTTTTTTTCTTCCTGAGCCAAAGGTGCTTTTTCAAAAGGCAACTGGACTTCGGGTTTTTTTCCCCCTGCTTGAAAATGATTAGCTTCTCATCCAAGAAGCTTCTTCAGTTCTAAATGATAGTGGAGAATGGAGGGATTTATATTCCTTGCAGTCATCTGGCTGTTAGCACTCTTTTATTATTCCTTTTATTAAGGAATATAATTCTTTCCATTCTCTACCATCATTCAGAACTGGGGAAGCTTTTTTGGATGAGAAGCAAAACGTCTTCAAGAAAAAACAAAGTCCAGTTGCCTTTTGAAAAAGCACCTTTGGGACAACCATGATCCGGGTGACTGAGAATCTCATAGACATTTTCTTCCTGATGAATAGGGATTATCCTTTATTTATTTATTTAGTGCATGGCATACATCGTCAGGGAGGCTGCAAAGTTATACCTACAGTAGAAGTCCTGGCAGCTGAGTCACCAGTCTGTTTGTTGCACCAATGCACCACTAGAGGGAGAACTAGCTTCACGTCAGCTGGTCTGTAATGTCCTCAGAGGAAATCAGCTCATCGAAGACTTTCCTCTACTGCTCCTCCACCAATCACGTCTGGACAGATCTGGCGCCGGTTCCAGCTTCCCGTGCAGAATGAAGTCAGCCATTTCCAACCACCGAAATGATGGTACCTATCTATCTACTCGCAAACAATACCTTTGAACCAGGGGTGAAATCTATTTACCTTCCCAACTGGTTCGGAAGTGCATGCGTGCCATGTGCACACTTGGGCCCTCTGTGCATGCGCAAGCCCTTCTGCGCAAGTGCAGAAGGTAAAAAAGAGGTTAATTCCTGGTTAAAACCAGGAAGTAACAACGACCGGGCGGGTGGGCAGAGCCTCACGCCATCATCGCTGCCGGTTCTCTGAACTACCAGCTGCCATCGCTACCGGTTCGACCGAACCAGGCTGAACCATGATCATTTCACCCCTGCTTTGAACTGCTAGGTGGGCAGGAGCTAGGACAAGATACAGGAGCTCACCAGTTGGTGTTTTGGATTGTACTTGTATTTTGGCCACACACACACACACATACTCAAACACACATAGTATTGATTTAAAAAAAAAACAATGGTCAAAAACACATTCTTAGAAGGAGCATCCAGGGTCCACCAAACTCTTTCACACCAAAGATTCTATAAAGCTGTTGAAAGTTATATTTCCTGCTGATAGGAGATGTTGTATGGGAGGAAGATGTCATGGAATGTGTGGCTGACCTTGGGGGACAAAAGAAAGAGATGCTGCCTAGGAAAAGGTCAGACAAGAGAGAGGAAGGAGCCTACAGTCACTTAATGGTCAGAGAAAGAAACTTAGGAAGAACCTGCCCTAATTGAACAGAATCAGATGGTTAAAAGTGTCAGCAGGAAAGTTTGTATTTCAGACTTGCAAGACTCCATCAATGTAGCCTTTCAATAAAGTAGATTTAATCCACCTAGTTGTGTTACCTGGGAGGCCTGATCAAAGAATGGCAGAGAATTCACCAGCTGCTGCATTAAACACTGGAAAGAGAGCAACCCTGCTTGGCTTTGTTCCTGAGACACAGTGGAGCTTAGCCAGTGGGGCAGCACAATTTATATTGACATATTTTTCTGCCCACTCAAGGATGACAGGAAAGTACATTACTGTGGCAGCCTCGATTAACCCATTGTCTTTCTTGGGGCAATGTTGAATTTGGAAGCCTCTCTGGGTTTGGCTACATAGACTATAACACTCAGCTATAGAAAAGAAAAATTATAATGGGGATCAAAATATATCTGCTTGGGTTTTTTTTAAAGATGGGATAAGGACAGGCAGGGCACGGTTCTTTGGAAAGCTTCAGTATTTGCACCAGACTTCTCCACAGATTGGATGTGACCCACAGGTTACCCACCAATGATAGATTCATTACGAAGCTCAGCAGGCCTGTTCATTTTTTGGGAACCTTATTCTATAATATTATGCCCAATTATTTGTAAAATGTAAGAGATCTATTCTTTATGTAGTAAATCTAAAGACCATTTCTCATTTTGCATCTTAGTTCGGTTATGACAACACAAAATCACTTAGACTAGTTTCCTTACTCCCCATACTTTATGAATAACATAAAAGGAATTAAATCTTGTCTTTATAGCACTGACTCAAATATCTCTTTCATCAAGTCCCTTCTCAAGACAGAGATGTTCCTGTTTTTCCATCCATCATGAAGTAAAAATTCTGTTAAGCCCACAGGACCAATTGCTGTTCCTTTTAAGCCACAGGCTGCTTACTTATCCACCCACTTCCTCATACTCATCAGACAAATATCCTTTTTGTGTGGGATTAACAGCAAACCCTTTCCAGAACAAACAGTTTTTGGAATGGTGGGGAATAAGACCAGGTGTACAGAAATTTAAATAAAACAATCAACTGGCAACCAGATTATAGTTCAACCATCCCTACTTTATAAACATACACTATGTTTATATAGACTGAAGGAGAAATTAGGGGTGCTTGGCACTTCTTGCCTTCCGTTGAAGAACATAGATCTGGAAACTTCCACATTTTTGTAAAAGTTTTATTTTTTTCTCTTTTTTTTCCAATGGCACTGTGGAGACTACACTGCATTGATATTTTTGAATGGTGTAATATCTTCTTGCACAATAGTTACTGTGCTCCTAATGCAACTGGACTCACTTCAGAGGGCATGAGGAACCTCTATAAGACATTGATCCTAGAGCAGGAGTGCTCAGAAATCTACCAACATATACTGAATGCTCCTGTTTACTATTTACTATCTTTATTCATTAAACACGAAACTCAGTCAACTGAACATTCAAAAATAGATCACAAATACCATTGACTAATAGTGCTAATGATTGATACGGGTTGCTGCCAGCGTCCCAGGTATCAACCAAGTATCTTCTTAAGATGTACAATGTTCCAAATAGCGCAGTTTTTTGCAGTTCTGCTGGTGTTATTGCAGGAAGCTGAAATTTGTTGATGTATCTTATAAAATTCTTGGACATGGTACAAGGTATTTCGACAATTGTTATATCTGGCGTGTTCCAAGTGACGATCCGTCTGTATTCGAAAGTCCCACAAGTTCTTTATCTTCTCATTTTCTATAACTTTTTCCACTTTATGTTCCCATGACTTTTTGGATACAGGTAGGTTGTATTTTTTACATACTGACCCGTGGATTAATTTAGCAACTCGGTCGTGTCTAGCTTTGTAATCAGTTTGTGTGATTTTGCTACATTCACATATTAAATGTGAAACAGTTTCGACTTTGTTGTTGCAAAGTCAGCAGTTTGGAATGTCGGTGGATTTTTGTATCTTCGCTTTCATGGCATTTGTTGTTATTGTTATTGTTGTTGTTGTTGTTGTTGTTGTTGTTGTTATTATTATTATTATTATTATTATTATTATTATTATATTTATTGATTAGTTCTTGTGCCATATCAAAATTATTACTAAAAAATAAAAGGAATTTAAAATGGAATTGGATAGAGCCTTGATGGTACAGTGGTCTAAGCACCCTGTTATTAACACAGCTGCCTGCAATTATTGCTGGTTTGAATCTCTCCAAGGCTCAAGGTTGGCTCAGCCTTCCATCCTTTCTAAGGTAGGTGAAATGAGGACCCAGTTTGTGGGGGCAATAAGCTGACTTTGTATAAATATACAAAAGTATGAAGGCTATTGCTTAACGCATTGTAAGCCGCCCTGAGTCTCCGGAGAAGGGCGGCATATAAATCAAATTTTAAAAAAAATGATTTAAAATGAAATGAAAATGAAATGAAAAGAAAGGTTTTTAGGGCACAGCGAAAAGCCTGGAGATCTAGTATCATACGTATCTCTGGGGGCAGGTCGTTCCAGAGGGCAGGTGCTGCCACAAAGAAGGCCCTCCCCCTGGGGGTTGCCAGCCGATACTGCCTGGCTGACGGCACCCTGAGGAGTCCCTCTCTGTGGGAGCGTACTGGCCGGTGGAAGGCTATCGGCAGCAGAAGGTGGTCCCGCAAATACCCAGGTCCAATGCCATGGAGCGCTTTAAAGGTGGTAACCAATACCTTGAAGTGCACCCGGAAGACCACCGGAAGCCAATGCAGCTCACGCAGGAGAGGCGTCACATGGGAGCGCCCCCTCGCTCCCATAATCCCCCGTGCAGCCGCATTCTGCACCAGTTGGAGCCTCCGGGTGCTCCTCAAGGGGAGCCCCATGTAGAGAGCATTGCAGTAGTCCAGGTGGGAAGTGACGAGTGCCTGAGTGACTGTGTGTAAGGAGTACAGGCAACAGTCAAATAGGATGTAAGCCAGGTCTTCTACCTCTGCCACTGCGCAAATGCAGAGACGTCCATTGTAGGGTATGGAATGGAATCTCCCACATCTGATCATCGTGTCAAACTGTTCGAATCTCGCTCACGTAAATATCTCCCTAAGATGTTTTGGCAGTTGTAACTTCAAATAGTAACATTCAATTCGTGAAAGAGACTGTTAGATTTTGGTTATCAAAGAGTGGCTTTGCTGTGATCCACCAGCAGCCTGCAGAGCTGGCAGCAGAGTCGGACAGTGAGGAGGCTGTGGAGGAACATGGGCCAGTCCTGGAATCTGGGGAAGGCTCGGACGAGGGCTCTGCGTTGGAGGCAAGGTTGGGACCAGGGCCATCTGGGAGTGATGCGCAGACTCAGGAGCCTCCAGAGTTGGACAGCAGAGAGGCAGAGGAACAGGAAGAGCCTGTTCCTAGTGTGAACATGCGCAGAGCTGCCAGAAGGCACGAACAGTTAAAACAAAAGGGACAACTCGGGAGTAAGGCCTGGAGATGATTGGCCCCTCTCATAAGGCTTAAAAGAGGAACAAAGTCAGGTGGGCACTTTGCAGGAAAGCAAAGTTGTTAATTCTGTTCCTAGTCGGCATCTCTGTTTGATTCTGGAATCCGTGTGGCTTTGCCAAATAGGTCTTTGGCAGAGTGTCAAGGGAGATAAAAGTTGGTGATTATCCTGAAGGACTTCTCCCAAAGGACTTTTTGCAACTAATTGGGACTCAGCTGTGAATGAACATAATTCACAGCTGTTGCAATAAAGGAGGTTTCTGTGACTACTCATGTGTTTTAATGACTCAGGAAGCCTAGGTCACAACAGGCTTATCTATACTACTCAACTGCCCCATCATCAGAACAATCAGGCAACTTTTTTGGGGAGGCCAGAACTGAATGTCCATCACCCTTTATTAATCCATCCCTCACTATCAAAATGATCACAGGGTGTGTTTTTCTGCTGTATATCCAGAGTAGTTTTTGTGTTTTATTTCCTGAGGGCTATAATTTCAGATAGTGCACTTCAGTGAATTGCAAGCTAACCATAGTTATAGATAGACTTAACCCTAGTTTCGATTGGGAAAATGTGACCATTTTAGACCAAGCCAAGTCCAAAAACATCAGGGAATTTCCAGAAGCCTGGCACTCTGACAAATTAGCCATTAAGAGACACATAACAACATCTATAACAGGGGTGAAATCCAGCAGGTTCTGACAGGTTCTGGAGAACCGGTAGTGGAAATTTTGAGTAGTTTGGAGAACTGGGAAATACCAACTCTGGCCGGCCCCAGAGTTGAATGGGAATGGAGATTTTGCAATATCCTTCCCCTAGGAGTGGGGAGGGAATGGGGATTTTTATTAGTTCAATTAGTTCAATTTATTATTAGTTCAATTTATATGCCGCCCTCCTCTGAAGACTCAGGGTGGCTTACAATGCACTTATAGCAATAGCCTTCATTCTTTTGTATATACCTGCTTATTAGGTATAAGTATTCAGTATTCTTCCCCTGGAGTGGGGTGGGAATGGAGATTTACCAGTATCCTTCCCCTGCCACGCCCACCAAGCCACACCACACCCACCAAGCCACGCCCACAGAACCAGTAGTAGAAAAATTTGGATTTCACCACTGATCTATAGACTATGCAAAAGAAACAATCAACCAACCAAAACAGGAGCGAAAACACCCAAGCACCTCTCCACCAGCAATCAGCACCCAGATTAGCATAGATTAACTTCAGGAATAACATCAGACCAACAATAATGTAAACAAGAAAAAAACTGCAGAGAATCCAACAGTAAACAGTCCAACCAAGGAATCTCTAACCCCACCAACACTGACAGGGCAAGCCACCAGAATATAAACTGATAACAAACTGCACTCCTTACTTAGCACTGATGATGTTACCTAGTTTGAAACATCTGCAAGAAAACAAGGAAGCTTAGAGAGCACCAAGCACCAACCATAGCTATTTATTGGCTATTTTGCAGAGGAAGAAGCTCCTCTTCAATCACTAATACTTAACGTGCATTTTAATAGTTTCTCTACTTCTTCCCATTGAGCCTTCCCTGTGGGGGCACCCTCCCTGGGGAACGAGCTGCCTCCTGGAATACGACTGATCCCGGACCTCCGGACCTTCCGTAAGGCCCTGAAGACTTATTTATTTCACCAAGCCGGCCTAGCCTAAATGGTTTTTAATTGGGATTTTAAATTTTATAGACTTGGGGGTTTTAAATTGGGAAGCCAATGATTTAATTCTTTTTAATTATCTTAACTTTTGTATTGTATGTATTTTTAATTTTGGCTGTTCACCACCCTGAGTCCCTTCTGGGAGAAGGGCGGTATACAAATTAAAGAAAGAAAGAAAGAAAGAAAGAAAGAAATGTAGAAATAGCATAGTGGTAGTAAACCTTGCATAACATATACAAGACTGTGATTCAAAACCAGGCAGGATTTCTATTTCGTTATATTTTTCTTTGCCCGGACTAGCTTTTTTTCCACCTGTTTTTTTTTTTTTTGCCCTAAATACCAATTTATCATTTTTCCACTCACCCTCCGATCCCAATGGAAATCACCCATCCAGCTTCTGTGATCTATATATTTCACAGAAATAAATGTTGAAAGTGAAACGGATGTCCTGTCTCAAACAGTTAGGAGCTTGACTGTACCTCCTGCAATATTGGTTAGGCACAATGATTGAATTCAAGCAAGGTAGCTGTGGATGGAGCATATTTGACAGCACCTTCTATCCATGGGAAATTTATGGTGTTCCAAGTGTTGCTGCGCAAAACTTTCAGAATTCCAGCCAATATGACCAATGTAGCAATCAAAATCTGGTATAGCAATAGCACTTAGACCAGTGGCGAAATTCAAATTTTTTTACTACCGGTTCTGTGGGCGTGGCTTGGTGGGGCATGGCTTGATGGGTGTGGCAGGGGAAGGATACTGCAAAATCTCCATTACCACCCAACTCCAAGGGAAGGATACTACAAAACCCATTCCCACCCCACTCTGGGGCCAGCCAGAGGTGGCATTTGCCAGTTCTCCGAACTACTCAAAATTTCCGCTACCGGTTCCCTGAACTACTCAATATTTCTACTACTGGTTCTCCAGAACTTGTCAGAACCTGCTGGCTTTCACCCCTGACTTAGACTTACTGGTATATATCACTTCACAGTGCTTTACAGCCCTCTCTAAATGGTTTACAGAGTCAGCATATTGCTCCCAACAATCTGGGTCCTCATTTTACCGACCATGGAAGGATGGAAGGCTGAGTCAACCTTGAGCCTGGTGAGATTCGAACTACCAAACTGTTGGCAGCCGGTGTTCAGCAGAAGTTGTGTGTGTGTGTGTGTACATATACATACACATACACACACATGTATACACACATGCTTTTGAATCCTTAGTGCCGTGTAACTGGGTGAGCTCCCATTACTTGTCCCAGCTTCTGCCAACCTAGCAGTTCGAAAGTACGTAGAACATGCAAGTAGAAAAATAGGGACCACCTTTGGTGGGAAGGTAACAGCGTTCTGTGCCCCTGTGGCATTTGGTGGCATTTGGTGGCATTTAGTCATGCCAGCCACATGACCATGGAGACGTCTTCGGACAGCGTTGGCTCTTCAGCTTTGAAACAGAAATGAGCACCATCCCCTAGAGTTGGGAACGACTGGCACATATGCGAGGGGAACTTTATCTTTACATCTTTACATCTTTATATATATATATATATATTCCCTAGAGTTGGGAACTTTATCTTTACATATATATATATATATATATATATATATATATATATATATATATATATATATATATATATATAGAGAGAGAGAGAGAGAGAGAGAGAGAGAGAGAGAGAGAGAGAGAGAGAGAGAGAGAGAGAGAGGGGTATCAAGGGGCTGTGGTGAGGGTAGGTGTTGTTACCAGCCAACAGAAGATATCTTAAAAGTTTTTCCCGGATACCATTTGAAGGGCACTTCTTGAACAAGAAAATGGAGATCCATTTCCATCATAGTAAAATGTCCTCTATCACAGTTTTACATCTGTCTTTATTAAAGTAAGAAGAGCCTTTAGATGCTCCCACTGGAAAAATATGGGGCAGAGGAAGCCTCCATTACAACAACATTCAGCTTTCTGTGCAGAATAATTATTACAAAGTTTACATCTGGCCACCAGCTGGATCTCCCGCTCAGCAATGCTGTGTGCATTGATTCTTTAGGCTGTTGCTCTGCAGTTCTCCACAGGAAACAGGGCTTTTCAAGCTCCAGGAGTTTATTCCCATGTTATCTTCGGTGCTGAAATACTCTCCTTCTTTTCTGTTTACAAATGGCCATTTCCTTGGAGGATAAAAGAACTGCTGTTACTGTCAGCATGTAGCAAATACCTGCTGACAAAAAAATCTAGTCTATCTTTTTGTTCCTTCTTGTTAAATAAAAATATACGGGGAGCAAATTTAGTTCCTGAAAAGGATACTTGGTTCATCAGTTCATGCTTGGAAGGACATAAGACAGAGATTTTTTCAGGGGTGAAATCCAGCAGGTTCTACAGGTTCTGGAGAACTGGTAGCAGAAATTTTGATCAGTTCGGAGAACTGGCAGATACCACCTCTGGCTGGCCCCAGAGTGGGGTGGGAATGGAGATTTTGCAGTATCCTTCCCCTGGAGTGGGGTGAGAATGGAGATTTTGCAGTATCCTTCCCCTGCCACGCCCACCAAGCCACACCACACCCACCAAGCCATGCCCACAGAACTGGTAGTAAAAAAAAATTGGATTTCACCACTGGATTTTTTTCCTCCTTTTCGATCATGTCTGATTCTTGGAGATGGCCTGAATAAATCCCTGCACTTTTCTTGACAAGTTTTTTTTCAGAAGTGGTTTGCCATTGCTTCTTTCCTAGGGCTGAGAGAAAGTGACTGGCTCAAGGTCACCCAGCTGTCTTATTGCTAAGGTAGAACTAGAACTCATGGTTTTCCAGTTTGCAGCCTTAAGTATTATACCCAAACTGGCTTTCATGCAGAAGTAGAAGAGGGTCAATTAAAGACTGACAGCTATTTCAACAGGCACGCAGATCATGGGATGCATGATATTGTATAGCTTACGTCTTGATAATATATTTCATTTCAAAAGATCTCTATTTACAGAGCTGCAGTCATAGAATCTTGTCTCCAGCAGAACTGGAACAATTTTGATGCATTTGTTCCTGCCATTATCCCATCTAGAGAACAGTCTGTGACTAGAGTCTATATATGCCAAAAAGAGCCTGGTGGCACAGCAGACTAAAGCACTGTTATTAACAGTGCTGTTATTAACATCAGCTGCCTGTAATTACTGCAAGTTCAAATCTCACCAGGCTCAAGGTTGACTCAGCCTTCCATCCTTTCTAAGGTAGGTAAAATGAGGACCCAGATTATGGGGGCAATAAAATGACTTTGTATAAAATATACAAAAGTATGAAGGCTATTGCTTAACACATTGTAAGCCGCCCTGAGACTCCGGAGAAGGGCGGCATATAAATCAAATTTAAAAAAAAGTGTGAGTACCACTGTGACACACTTACAGATTCCATGTACCATTTGATTTTTTTTTTCATATAAACACAATTTTAATTGAAACAAAGTTTAAAAGAATGATGCCACATTGCACAGCAACATGCCATGTGAGTATTTGACCCAGGAGGCATCCTTAGAAAATAAAAGGATTGGGTGTCTGCTTCCTACACCTTTATTTTGAATTATCCCTACTTCTCCAGGAAAAAGGCAAAGGCAATCCCAGATGATAGAGAACATCAGAGAGAGAGGGGGGAGACGGAGGAAGGGAGAGAGGGAGACGGAGAGGGAGGGTGGGAGGGAGGGACAGAGAGGGAGGAAGGAAGAGAGAGAAGGAGAGGGAGAGAGAAGGAGAGGGAGGGTGGGAGGGATGGAGATGGAGGAAGGGAGAGGGAGAAAGAGAGAGAGGGGGAGGGAGAGGGAGGGAGGGAGAGAGTGGAAGAGGGAGGGAGGGAGAGGGAGAGGAAGAGGGGGAGAGATGGAGTGTAGAGAACATGCTTACTACTTTAGCTTATGTTAAAGGAATGTTTTGTTCCTGGCCATTCTTTAGCAAACAGAATCTCTGACCTAGGAAACAACATGGAAAAAGGCTTTGGCAGAAACGGCCTTTCCATTTTTACTAACTACCCCATCTGGAGGACAGTACATTATATCTCTTCTCTTGGGATCATGCGAATGGATGCAAACATTCTAGTTGAGTTGTGAGCGTTCACATTAAAAAAATATTACTTGAGGATTCATTCATAAGAACCAGCCTACTTATGAAAGACTCAAAATTAATACTATTACAGCTTCAATTATCTCAGAAAGTATGGTCAACAGAAGGAAATTCTGATTATAACCCTCAAATATTTGTAGGGGTCAAGTTGGGGGAAAGTTGAGTAATATTGTAACCAATGTAGCTCCAATGTATATTGACCTAGAAAGGGAAAGGACTCTAGAACATTAGCTTACAAATTGATTAAAACATTTTAAAAAACAAATGTTAAATGTTGAAAATGTTGATATTAAACCACACGCTATTAGATTTACAGTTTTTGCATCTTGATTTTTTTTAACTGCCAAGGCTAACACATATATTACAGGTCAACCCATTTGTGCTTATTAGTTAAGTTTAAGACAGTGGTCACCCACTGGTGGTCCGTGGACCACCGGTGGTCTGCGAGAACATTTTGGTAGTCCGCAGAAAAATTATTTGCATTTTTTATATTGCACTAAATCAGGGGTCCTCAAACTATGGCTGGATACGTGCAATTTGTGTTGCTGCAGAGAATCTCCCACTTCAGGGTCTTTTTGTGTGGGTCGGAGGGGGACAGAAATTCCGACTTGGGGTCTGCTTTGGCCTCCTGGTGTGGGGCTTTGGGTGAAGGCTGGAGGGAAGTGCCGCTGATGGTGAAGGGCTGGAGGGCCTCGTTCCAGTGGGACTGCATCATGGCCTGGAACTGGCTGACCATCTCAGCCTGCTGGCCTTGCGCTCCCGCAGGTCTTCCCTCTGCTTGGAAAGCCTATGCTCGTAGTCCTCAGTTAGGTGCTTCTACTGAGCCTCCTTCTCGATCAGATCCAATTTGAACTGAGCTGTTTTGCCAACTCTTTCTCGTGGTGGCTGCTTAGCTCCAACAACTGCTTCCTGTTGGGGCACTAAGGAGCCTGGGCTGGGAGGCAAGGAGTGGCTGGGAGGGGAGGGGCGAGTAGAGTCTGGCAAGACACCCCTTGACGTGAGTGACATTGAATTGACCACACCCACCCAGTCATATGACCACCTAGCCACACCCACCCAGCTAGTCATTAGGCAGATCATATTAGTGGTCCGCGGGATTTAAAATTATGAATTTAGTGGTCCCTGAGGTCCGAAAGTTTGGTGACCCCTGGTTTAAGATACGATCAGAGAGAAGAGCTGTGAGTATACTAAAAAAAATTCCTGTTCCTCACTGAAATAAGGCAGTTTTCCTGCGTCTACTTGGAGTTGCACTTGTTCTACTGTTCTTCTTTCAGAGGTCAGCAACTAATAGATAAACCATCTCCTCATAAGAAAAGCTGTTTTCAAATTACAGTATAAGCATTTGTTTTACTCTGCTTATCTTAATACCTTTCAACAGTACACCTAAATCATGTCGAAATAAACATTTATTTGAGCAATACAGAACTTCATTATCCAGGTAGCTTTTATCATTCAAGGAAAGATTTCAGTCCCCTGGAGCCAAATTTTGTTTTCAGAGGCATCTTGCTCTGAAATTGTTTAAGCATTTCAACTCCTCCAGGTAAAGTATAATGAAATGCTTCTCTGGTTTATCCACTTAAAATGGAGAATTTCTATATCAGGATCAAGTTATAATGAGTTATTTAATATTGTGTTAGTGATGTTGGGATAAGCCCCTGTGTTTGCTTGCTTTGATTCCAGTCCTGCACTTTTAATCCATTGATTTTTTTCCCCAAAGTGAACTAGAAGTGTATGAAATTCAGTGATTAAAGAATGGAAATTTCTTGAAAACAATTAAGAACTGTAAAAAAAAAAAAAAAGCTGGAAAATTTAGTTTCCCTTCTGGACTGCACTGAATCCCCTTCAGATAAGGTCAGTTTAGTGCAGTGGTGAAATCCAATTTTTTTTACTACCGGTTCTGTGGGCATGGCTTGGTGGGCGTGGTATGGTGGGCAGAGCATGGCTTGGTGGGCATGGCGTGGCTTGGTGGGTGTGGCAGGGGAAGGATATTGCAAAATCTCCATTCCCACCCCACTCCAGGGCAAGGATACTGCAAAATCCCCGTTCCCTCCACACTCCTGGGGAAAGGATATTGCAAAATCTCCATTCCCACCCCATTCTGGAGCCAGCCAGAGGTGGTATTTGCCGGTTCTCCGAACTACTCAAAATTTCCGCTACGGGTTCTCCGAACTGCTCAAAATTTCCACTACCGGTTCTCTGAACTGCTCAAAATTTCCGCTACCGGTTCTCCAGAACCTGTCAGAACCTACTGGATTTCACCCCTGGTTTAGTGGTGTCATCTAGAAAGTATCCTGAATCGGAAACATTTTGAGATGTCCTTGAATTGTCATATTTTGCACACAGCTTGAATGATCAATATTCGTTCATTCAGCATTAGTGGTGCCAAGTTTACCAACAAGAGAATTTACTGACAATTCCCAGTTCCACAAGATTTTTTTCCATTTTCTTCACTTTATCATTCAGTTGTGGCTTGATAGGTCTTGAATAATAGATCACAAGAAAGGGATGTTAATACACAAGGTATTGTATGGAGATGTTTACAGTGCTGCCATATCTGTCAAACTTCATACCTAGGCTTGGCAGTAAATTACCAATCTCCAGACACTTAATCCTTGGTTCAACTTCTCATCTTGATTTGATATAAAGTTTAGGCACAACTCTGCTAGATTAGAATCTTTGCTGTAGACAGGAAGACATCCTCATACACAACAGTGGGTTGCAGTGCGGCTTTGAGAGTAGAGATATAATTACAATAACTGCCAAAGCTAGCCTGGGACTTGTTTCTCCTTGACTTGCCACTCTCAACCTGGGATCTATGACAACTTGCTGCAGCCAGCTTGCCATGACCAACCTGCCACAGCCAACTCACCACCGCCAACTTGCCATGGCCAACTCAATGTGGGACAACTCACCACAGCCATCTCGCCACAGGACAAGTGGCTGCGGGACAAGAGTTACACTAATATCAAAGATATGGTAGAATAGAATATATATATACATATTTGCTTTAATTTATATGCCACCCTTTTCCGGAGACTCAGAGTGGCTTACAATGAGTTAAGCAATAACCTTCATACTTTTGTATATTTATACAAAGTCAGCTTATTGCCCCCACAATCTGGGTCCTCATTTCACCTACCTTTGAAAGGATGGAAGGCTGAGTCAACCTTGAGCCTGGTGAGATTTGAACTTGCAGTAATTGCAACCAGCAGATGTTAATAACAGTGCTTAGTCCACTGTACTACAGGCTCTTTAGTCCACTGTACTACAGGCTCTTAATTAAAGAATGGATGCAAAAGGAAGGACAAAACGAAATGTGAATCGCAAAAATTAAAATAATTTTTATTTATTTTAAATAATTAAATAGAATTTTTTAAATTGTCCTGCAACGAATTGTCTTGTGGCAAGTTGGCCACAGTGAGTTTGCCACAGCAGGTTGGCTGTGGCAAGTTGTCCCATTCCCCTCAATCTGTACCATATACTGAAAGTTTAATAGATTAAATTTTGATTTCAGTAAACTATTAAACTGTATGATGTTGTAATAATCCAGCTACCACTACATGGCAGCAGAGTGACAGGTTTCTCTTAGGTCTTTGCTGACATCTAGTGGTGGTCCAACAGATCTACTTGCCATTATGTCATTCTCATGTTAAAAGGCCACCTTCCTTTTTGCATCTTTCAAAGTGGTAGACTGCTCCAAAGAAGGCAGGAGGGAAGTTTATGATCAAATTCTCTTGTTGGAAGAAATGTCCATCTGGATTCAGTTCCAGGTGGGGAGAAAGACACTAGAAAAAAGGCTGCTTGGAAAGCTGGTTTAATGGAGCAGAACCATTAAGCACATGGTCCTGGTGCAGTTGAACACATGGAGTGGAGAGTGAGTGTTATTTACACCCACTCTTGGGCTTTGAACTTGAGCTTCCTGTTCCTGTGGCAAGGGCATATATCCCATTGGCTGCTGTAGGGGTCATGTGCAAATCCTAGGAGTTTGTCTGAGATAAGCTTGGTTGAACTGTGCTGAGTGATGTAATGAAGAGGCTTGAGTTCTGAAAGACTGTTGGGCAATTCCTATTATGGCTTAATGGCTTTGTCCTGGTTTGGATTTTGAGTGAGGGCTAATCCTATCACCCTGGAGTTGAAGGCCTTTTGTTTTGTAGATAGGATAGCTCAGTCTTTCTGGGGCTATTAACAAAGGTCTGCTTTCCAAGAGCACGTTTCTCCTTTTCTCATCCAGGGAGGTATAATATTTTGCCTTTTTAATATTTTTAATATTTCATTCTTCTAGGAGAGGGGTGGATGCTAATTTTCTGCACTCTCTATGTATGAAACTCATGGCATATAAAAAATTAAATGTCAGCGGGAAAAGTAAATGTTAACAAGAGTTCTTCTTGGGGTGATAATTTCTCTTGATTTCCTTCTCACCCCCAAAATGTTTTGGTTTATACTCATGGATGTGGGCATTGCATATGTATACATCCCTACCTTGTTTTTATTCTGTATTAGTGTGGCAGTCCAGTTAATCCATTTCTAAAAAATCAGCTCTGTTATCCCTGTTTTTTGTTTGCAACTTTCTGTCAGAAAGCTTTTGTAGCCAACTTTGTTATTTTATCAAATTTAATGAAAATTCTCTGATGAACCCTTTGTTCTATATCAAAATTTGCCTAATAGCATTCTTTTCCTGATAAGATTTTCCTGATTGCAAGGTATTTTCCAAATAGCTTTTCCAAAAACATATGTTCTTTTTAAACACGTCTCTCACAAAGACATAAAAGGCATGTTTTAAAGAGACTTTATTTAATGCTATTGTTTGTCATAACTGACTCTATTTTGGAGGAACCTATAAATCCGGGTAGGGGTGAGCTTAAATGGATTCGAGAGGATGGTAGAAGACAGGAAGGCCTGGAGGAATGTTGTCCATGGGGTTGCGATGGGTTGGACACGACTTCTCAACTAACAACAAAACAACATAAATCTGGTCCTTAATCTAACTGATTCATTTTACATTCATATCTATAAGATAACTGCATTCTGTATATCTGGTCAATGGTGCAATAGGAATGGCAAACAAATTAGCTTAATGTTAATTAAAGCATTATTTTTATTTATTAAACTTATATCAACTACTTAGATTTCTCAGGGATTTTTAATAAATGTATGATAGGAAAGTGAATGCAAACATGAACCATTTTACATTTTTGAATCAATATATGAGCTGAAACATATTAAAAATTCATTTCTCTAAAATTAATCTATATTTACATAAATAAATTCATTAACATTTACTTTAACTAAAATTCAGTTTAAATTGTGAAAATATAGAAAATGAATTGCATTTGATAAATTCTTTCGTGTTTCCTTTTTTATTTAAATGTACTAACAATCAATAATACAGGGGAATATCAGATTATTTAGGAATCTGGAATTCTGTAGTAGGCAATCATTATGCCCCCCCCTTTTTTTTTTTACTTATAATTAAATTCTTTGCAAAAACTGGCCAGAATCACACCCATAAAAACCCCCTGCATTGAGAAATGTGCACTCAAATGCATATAAATCTTAATGCAAACTCTACAAAATCAAAGTCAAGCTTGAGAAATTGAATGTGAGAGCCTGAAATGGACTATACTCATGTATTTACTCCATATGAACTCATACAGTTAACTCTACGACTCATTATTCTCCTTTATGAATTAACTCTTGATGCTCCCCTCCTTTTTTCCCCCCAATGGCATTGCCTACACTCATGTGTAAGACAAGCACCCTCTTCTTCCTTCTCAATTGGTGCCTATTCCCTTCCCCCATTCTCCAGCTCATCCTGTCCTCTTCAGCACTAATCCTTAGAAAGGTTGCTATAAAGGTCAACCATCTGGGAAGATTAAACCACATTTATCTGCTTAACTTAGTATCCTCTAGGACATTTACGTTCAGTTCTCTAACCATATTTACTTGGACATAAAGACACATACACAACACATCCATTTTCAACAAGACTTATATTTCGGGAGCATGTGCTTATAGTGGCATCTGTGATCTTCTTTGCTCTTGGTCTTTCTCAGAAAGAGACAGCTAGATTAGTTACCAGAATTTCCAAACCATAATGAATCCGGATGGATAAATGTGTTGGTATTTTTTTCTCCCCTTCAATTATTTTTGTTCAGTGCTCTTGTATACTTTACTAGGGTGGGAAGACAAGAGTAATCAAAAGCACACTATCCCATTATAGGATCTTAAAGACAGAATATCTGTTAATCCATTTCAAGCTTTCTTACTCTTGTCTTCAATCCTAAAAGTATTGACCTAGGAAAATCAATACGTGCAGAAGGTTTCTTTTTTGTGGATGGGTCTGCGATTTGTATAACAGTATTTTGTGTATTTAATTTATATACCAGTTCTTTTGTAAAAAAATTGTACATGCTTGCCAAAATACAGGAAGTCAAAAATTCAAAATGAAAACAAAAAATAAAAAATGGAAAGACAAATACTCCTACACAAAAAGAGGCTAAAAGATTAGGAAATTTTGGGGCAAGATTAAAAAATGGGTGGATGAAATAACAGGGCAGAAGATAGAAAGCCGAAACTGTTTCTCCTGGGTATTCTGGAAGGGAAAATGCAGAGAAGTATAAAATATATATTATTACACATACTAACGGCAAGTAGAATTGTGATAGCATAAAATTGGAAACAACCAGACACCCCTCCAGATCAAATCATATTAAAAAAAAATATACGAACGTGCAGAGATGGACAGATTATCTATGGAAATGAAGGACAGGGAGGACACCGAGTACTATTTCATATGGAATAAATGGTATTCCTGGCTGGAGAGTAAACATAAAATTTAAGTCAGCAGTCACCAACTGGTAGGTACTTTTCCTCCATCATATGTCAATCCTTCAAGGTTGTATAGGGAAAAGGTACAACACTGTACACTACCTCTCTCTATTGTAACAGAACCTTGCAAGCTTAAAGTATTTACCTCTTTCCCTTTCTCTCTCTGGAAAACTAGGGAGGGTCCCTTCTAAAATGCTTGCTGTGCCCCATCTCCTTCTGTGGGCTGAGAAACCTATTCTCCAAAGCACCTGAAGGCAGAACAAGAAGCAATGGATGGGAACTAATCAAGGAGAGAAGCAACCTGGAATTAAGGAGAAATTACCTGACAGTTAGAATAATTAATCAGTGGAATAACTTGCCTCCAGAAGGTATGTGGGTGCTCCATCACTGGAGGTTTTTAAGAAGATTGGCCAAAATGGTACAGGGTTTCCTGCTTGAGCAGGGGGTTGGACTAGAAGACCTCCAAGGTACTTTCCAACTCTGTTATTCTGTTAAATCTTTTACATGCTGGTTGTCCAGTCTGTGGCAATTCCTCCTGTCTCCCAAGATCACTCGCACATACCATCATCTGATGAGAGTAACATCCCTCCAGCAGAAAGTCCTATGTGGCGAGTTTTCTCTTAAGATTTAATTGAAGCGCTGGAAGTCAAGGGGGCTACAGACCACTGGACAGCTGCACTTTGGGGAGAGAATTAAATCAGCAAGATGGGGAAACCGTGTAACAATACAAGCCCTGCCCCTTTTGCATTGCATTAACATCTTACCAAGGGCTTCCATCACAACACTTTGTCTACTGTATTTGAACTTAATCCCCATAGATCAGGGGTGTCAAACTCAAGGCCCACGGGGTGCTTAGATCTGGCCCGCGGGGCTACTCTGGAAACAGTGAAGGACTGGCCCGCGGTGCCTCTGCCAGTGAAAACGAAGCTCGGGGGAGTTGCGGTTCCCCCAAACTTCTTTTCACTGGCAGAGGGCCGCATGCAGCCGTTGCGGCTGAAAACGGGGCCCAGGAGCCAATTTTCATTGGCAGAGTGCTTGGGCCACCACAGGCACCGACAAGCGATGTCTTGCTGGCCATGCCCACCACCACCATGCCCCCCCTGGCCCCCCCCAGGATCAAACGCAACCCTGATGTGGCCCTCAATGAAATCGTGTTTGACACCCCTGCCATAGATGATACCACCACTGGTGCTGGTGCAAACAGGATGTTTGTGCAACATTTGCAGCCATCTGGGACTTAAATTAGTGCAAGAACACCACAAACCAGCATGTGAGAATTTCTCCAAAATTCTCCTCTGGAAAAAGAAAAATCTAAAGCACATTTTTCTTTTACCTAATTAAATAAGAAGCTGGTAGCTGGCCGGTCGGCTGTTTGCTGACTGGTTTTTGTTTCTTAATCTTTTTTTCTTTTGTGATCTGTTCATGAAGTCCAAGGTGGATCTGGCTCTTTATCCCTTGGACTAAGGATGGTCCATCCAATGCTACCAATGAGTCTGTACAGATATAAGAGGAAGTTGTTTATAGGATTATAGAGAGCTACTTAGTGGCCAGCAACAGAATGAATGAATTTACTGGTAAAGAAGACAAAGCAGCTTTAAAAAAAACCAAAATCAGAATCTATAAAAATACTAGAGTAGAGCTTTTGTGACATATAGGTTTATGAGTGTGTGAGAAGTTTCCTTCGCAAGGAAAAATGATAAACAAAAGTACAATACAGTCAGTCCTCAACCTATGACCACAACTGAGCCCAAAATTTATGTTGTTAAGTGAGACAGCTGTTACGTGAATTTTGCCTCATTTTATAACCTTGCCACAGTTGTTAAATGAATCACTGCAGCTGTTAAGTCAGTAACACAGTTGTCGAGTGAATCTGGCTTCCTCACTGACTTTGCTTGTCAGAAAAGGGGATCACGTCATCCTGGGGGACTGTAACTGTCCTAAATATGAACCAGTTGCCAAGCATCCAAATTTTGATTGTGTGACCATGGGGATGCTGCAACAGTTGTAAGTGTGAAAAGCAGTCAAGAGTCACTTTTTTTTCAGTGATGCAACTCCAAATGGTCACTAAATGAACTGTTGTAAATTGAGGACCACCTGTAGTCATTGATAACAGCCTGGAATAACACTTCTCATTTATTGTTATTTCCTGACTAGGTATAGTCCTTCAGTACTAGAATACAAGTCCTTTTTAGCTGCTTAGGAGTTGTTTTCAAGCAAGAAAGATTTAGCATCAAGCTAATAAATGTTCTTTGGTTGGCTGGGAATTAAAGTCACACGCTAATTCTAGGATATAAACTCGGGCCTCAGTTATACATTCACCAAAAAGGTGGGCTGGAATCATGTCATTTCATGAACCTATTGTTGTGGTCCGCCAGCAACCTGCAGAGCTGGCAGCAAAGTCGGACAGTGAGGAGGCTGGGGAGGAACATGGGCCAGTCCTGGAGTCTAGGGAAGGCTCAGACCAGGGCTCTGCGTCTGAGGCAGAGAAAGGGCCATCTGGGAGGTACGAGCTGCCTCCGGAGCCTCCAGAGTCAGACCTCAGCGAGGCAGAGGAACAGGGGGAGCCTGTTCCCAGTGTGTGCATGCGCAGAGCTGCCAGAAGGCAAGAACAGTTAAAACAAAAGGGATGACTCAGGAGTAGGGCTTGGAGATGATTGGCCGATCTCATAAGACTTAATAGAGGAGCAAAGGCACGTGGGCCTTTGCAGGAAGCAACATTGTTAATTCTGTGCAGTTTAAAGTCTGAAGCTCTGTTTGATTCTGGACTCCGTGTGGCTTTGCCAATTAGGTCTTTGGCAGCGTGTCAAGGGAGATAAAGGTGGGTGATTATCAGCCTTATCCCAAAGGGCTCTTTACAACTATATGGGACTCATCTGTGAATGAACAGAACTCACAGCTGTTAAAATAAAACAGGCTTTTGGGACTACTCGTGTGTTTTACTGACTCAGAAAGCCTAGGTTGGATCACCTACAACTTTTAAAAATCCTCTAATAGAAATCCTTTCTATTAGGGAGAAAAGATTTTGCCTGGTTTGCATTTTTGCCATGTTAGGTATCTATCTACAGATCTTTTTCAGAAAAGTAAAATGTGCTTAGGTCTCATGGGGGACATGGAGAAATCTCTCCCCTTGTAGACCTTTCTGCTGCTTGTATAGACCAGGCCTCAAATTAAGCCCCGGGGAGATGGGGGACTGATGGTGCATTTTTTGCTGGAAATATGTTATATCAGATCTTTTGTAAAGATACAAACTTAGCCGGTAGTTGCAAACTTATGTTTGTAATAGTGTCCTCTGGGAAGTGAACAGGTTTTGTCACACGAGTTTGGAAGTTCTTGATAAAAATTACACAATTTCCTTTCCCTACACAGAATGATAGCTACTTTCAGGCAAGGTTGTTTGGTGCCCCTTACTTTAAATAAACTATCTAGTTGGAAAATAGGTTTCCTCCATAAAGCATCTATATTATGCAGCCTGATTCATTGGTAAGCTAAAATTAAGGATTTTTTTTTTCACTCAGGAACAAACAGATCGGTCTTTGGCATTTCTGAATGCATAAATCCTTATTTGAGCTAGTGTTTTAGCTTGTTTCTGCTTTTTACATAAATAATGCAAGCCCTCGCGCATATTAAGCACATTTTTAGAAAAAGTAGGTTAAAAAAACTATTATTTTGCCTAGGGGAAAAGAAACAGAACGTGATAACAATCAATACAGGATACTGATAAAAAAAAAATCAATTTGGCACCGGTTCCAGGTTGAGAATTATTCCTTCCTAAGGTAAACCTCACCAGGTTTACCACAAGAAAGGGGAAAAAAAGTTGCCAAAAAAAAAAAAAGGATTTAGGAAAGACTAAAGGCATCATTGAATTGCAATCCGTACCGGGAAAGTTTCAACTGAAAAATCCGAAGGGACTTTCAAAGAGGCGATTGCACGTCCTAGAGTTAAAATCGGGCAATCTGCGATTTACGCGAAAGGAGAAAATACCGGACGAAGGGACCGAGAAGCCGGTGGAAGGAGCAGGAAAAAAAAACCCCGCGGGACCGGAGATCGGCTTTCCCCTCAAAGGGTTCTTTTCGTCCACCTTGGAGTTCCCGCGCTCCGCCCGCCCGCCCTCGCCTTTGCGCTTTTGCGCTCCGGAGCGCGGATCACGACGCTCAGCCCCAGCCTTTCCTCAGGGGGGCGTCCGTCGATCGCACCGCAGGGAAGACGGGGCGTCCTACCGGGTCTTTTTTTTCCTTCTCGGTTTTAGAAGAAGGCGCGCCGGTCTTTCTCCTTAATCGCCGCGCGCGCCATTTCATTACGGGGAGCTTCGCCTACAAATCCCATCCGAAGGCAGTCTCCGCCCCGTTGCGTGTGTTGGAAACCTCCTGCTTAGCCCGTGTCAGCTCCTCTTAGCGCCGTCTGGCTTCTGCACACTCAAGCAGGACTTGCGCGGCGGGCTCGCTCTCTTCTCGTCCCCCCCCCTTTTTCCCCCACTTTCACTTAGAAGCTCCTCCCAGATCATCCCAACATTTTTATTATTATTTTTTTTTAAAAAAAAAAAATCATTTAGTGGCGTCGTTGCCTCGGATTGCAAATCCAACCCTTAACGCGCTCCAAGTCAACTTGCCCAAACTTTTGATTCAAAACAATATCTGGGGTGGGGCGGAGAGGGGGGGGAGTGAAGTCTCGAAGAGGCCATCCAAGACCTGAGCCAAGAGAAAGAACATGGGTTTCAACGGCCGAGGGGGTCGCAGCAGCTGCCCCCACTGCTTGGCGCTCCTCGTGTTGGTTTGTGGGGTCGGACCTCTCGCTGCCAACCGGAGAAATATCCCGCGGCGACAAGGTAAGGATTGGGGTGGTTTAATCAATCCCGGTGGTGCGCGTTCTCCAAGCCAGCAATATTGCCAAATCCCCAAAAAGTGTCCGGTGCGAGACCAGGGGGATGGCGGGAGGGCAAAGGAGCCGCGAAAAAAGAAAAAAAGAAAAAAAAGGGAAGGGCAAAATAAAAGCAAGAAGGGAGGGAAGTCTGTGTGTGTGTGTACACGCGCAAATACGCACACGCGCGCGCGTGGAAGGGCGCCCTGGCGTTTACCCGAGGCTCCCTCTTCAATCCGTTATCCTTGCACACCTCCAGCTCGGTTGCTCCGCTACTATATATCCCTCTCTTGCTGGGTAAGATCTCAGGAGCTACTGAAATCCGCTGGAGCCGATTCCATGTGATCTCAATTACTTGGACGCTAGGAAAAAAAGAAAAAAAGAAAGAAACGGGGGCGGAGTGGGGAAGGGGGGGGAAAGAAGGAGAGACTGCTTAGAAGGGGTGAGAAGCATTTTTTTGGGGAAAAGAAAACAAGATTTATTTAATCCACATTGACCGAATGGCTCCTAGTTTCCTGTTGCGCCAGGCACAATCCGAGGAGTTTTTTGTTTTGTTTTGTTTTGCTTTCTTCGCCCACCTCCCCGCCCCTGTGCCAGGGAGACCAGCCACGGTTCATTATGTACGAAACCAATTAAAGCGTCCAGACACATTGCTTGGAGAGATGACACTTTTAAGGAAGGCTTCTGACATTTGCCTCGAGACTAAATCTAGGTTTTTTTTTAAAAAAAAAACCTCTAATGACTACAAAAAAAAAGCAAACTACCCAAAAGGCATCCGTGTGAACATATGTGTTTTATGGTATTTTAGGATTGATCTAAAGCACTGGGGGAAAAACGATCCTAGGTTCTTTGAGAGAAAAAGGGATGGGGGTGGGTGGGGAGGAAATCAGGCTGCCTCCAAAGTAATTTGACTTATTTTTTTTAGGAGGTGGGGAGAGTTAAAAGACAGGTGTCTCTCTCTCCCTGGGCTTTGAAAGCAGAAATTCAACAAGTGTTAATTTCTCCATCACTGTCTCCTCATGCTGAAAAATAAAAGGGGCCAATCTTTCTGAATTACGGCAAAATACCTATTTGTAAAAGTCTAGATTGGAAAAGACTGTTTCCTCAGGGAAGTTATTGCAATGTGAAATCTAAAATAGTAGGCTAGAATCATTCACCTCTGTAACCCCATTAATTCCAGTGGAAGACTTTCTGGACAGAAGGTGATCTTTGCATTCAAGCAGTGTGCAGTGTGAGCGAAATTATTAGGCAGTAGTGCTTTTTAGCAAAAAAAAAAAAAAAAAAAAAAATTAAGAGGAAGCAAATAACTTGCTTATATATAAATATAAATATAAATATAGTCTTTGAAACGTATCTTGTAGCTTCTAAATATGCTCTTCCTAATATAGCTGAAACAAACTTTTCTTCCTCTTCTCTCATTAGAACTGGTTTAATTGTACAACTTTATCATTTGTGCTAGGGTTCAGTGTAACAAACAGTTGGCAGAGATTTATTTATTGTTTATTTATTTATTGGTTCAATTTATATGTCACCCATTCTCCAGAGATTCAGGGCGGTTTACAATGCGTTAAGCAATAGCTTTCATACTTTAGTATATACCTGCTTAGTAGGGCTTTTGGTCCACCCCCCCCAAGCGGTGTTCTTTTTTATACAAAGTCATCTTATTGCCCCCACAATCCGGGTCCTCATTTTACCTACCTCGAAAGGATGGAAGGCTGAGTCAACCTTGAGCCTGGTGAGATTTGAACTTGCAGTAATTGCAGGCAGCTGGTGCTAGTCAACAGCACTTTAGTCTGCTGCACCACCAAGGCTCTTTCAGATGTCCCATATTCTCTTCGTCTACTTAAAGCTTGATGGCTCATGGGATAACAGGGCTTGCATGCAGATCCTTGACCCTGTTATTGCACCAAAAGGGAGTATGGTACTTGGATAAGGCCTTCTGGCTTTATTTATTTTGTTTAATTAGTATATTGTTATCCCACCATCATTTTATAAGTAGCTCAAGGTGGCAAACATACACAATGCACCTTCCTCCTCCTGTTTTTCTCCCACAACTACAACTTTGGGAGCTGGACTGGGCTGAGAAAGAGCAACTGGCCCAAAGTTACCCAATCAAGCTTTCATGCCTAAGGTGGAACGAACTCACAGACTCTAGGCCAGTAGGTTAACTACCACACAAAACCGGCTACAGAAATTGGCCAATGTAGGAGTCCTCCTGTAGATTCTAATCCGTCTTTTTAAGAAAATGAGATGATAAGGCAAGTGTAAATATAAAAGTATATTTTATATATGGAACTGTTCATTTGGAAGGGACATTAGTTAACTCGATTTTTGAGGTGATAGTGTATGCTGAAAGATAGACCAAAGATGGTGTATGCAGAAGGCCTACATTTCAAAACCAGTATCTTCAGATCAAGTGGGAAAGACAACTTCCCAAAAATCTTGGAGAGCTGTGCTAATGTGCCTTATTCATTCAGCCCAATTTAACTGAAGACTTCTAAAATGGGTCTAGACAACCTGCATATATTTAAAGAAATGTGCAAAATCCCTCAATGTGCATCTAGCATGAGTGATAAAAGGACCTTTGTGTAAACTGTTCCACTGCCCCCAAACAAATCCTGATTTCCCCTGCACTGAATCTGGTGGCCAGACAGGTCAATGCTGGAGAACCAGGTCATCCAGCTCAAATCTGCATTTCCCCATATTCATTCCATGCAAGGCAAGGGTTGGGAACAAGAGAATAGAATAGAATAGAATAGAGTAGAGTAGAGTAGAGTAGAGTAGAGTAGAGTAGAGTAGAGTAGAGTAGAGTAGAATAGAATAGAATAGAATAGAATAGAATAGAATAGAATAGAATAGAATAGAATAGAATAGAATAGAATAGAATAGAATTTTTTATTGGCCAAGTGTGATTGGACACACAAGGAATTTGTCTTGGAGCCTATGCTCTCAGTGTACATAAAAGACAAGATACGTTCATCAAGAATCATAAGGTACAATACTTAATGATAGTCATAGGGTACAAATAAGCAATCAGGACACAATCAATATAAATCGTAGGGATACAAGCAACAAAGTTACAGTCATACAGTCATAAGTGGGAGGAGATGGGTGATGGGAACGATGAGAAGATTAATAGTAGTGCAGACTTAGTAAGTAGTTTGACAGTGTTGAGGGAATTATTTGTTTAGCAGAGTGATGGCGTTTGGGGAAAAACTGTTCTTGTGTCTAGTTGTTCTGGTGTGCAGTGCTCTATCAGCCACCATGATCATTAGTGAAGAGTTATGAGAGTTGTGTCCCATGATATTTGGAAGGCTGCAAGTTCTGCATCCCTGTTTTGGAATTAGCTTCATTCAGAGTGGATCATCTTGACTGTATTTTTTTTAACCATACTCTATGGATAAACCTAGCATCAGGTTCTTCTATCTATAATAGCTTATTAATACTTAGGAACTGCTTTGTAATATAAGCAAGAATTGTGCTTGGTTATCATGAGAGCCAGTTTGATGTAGTAGTTAAGGCATCAGTCTAGAAAACAGGAGACTAAACCTAATCCTGCTTTAGGCATGAAGCCAGTGGGTCACCTTGGATCAGTCACTTTTTCTCAGCCCTAGAAAGGAGACAATGGCAAATCACTTCAGAAAAACCTTGCCAAGAAAACTGCAGGGATTTGTCCAGGCAGTTGATAGGAGTCAACACCGACTGGAAGCCATCTCCCCTTAAGAAAACCCACTATCTTTTGTGAGTCTTTGCCTTTTCCCTTTCATTGTGGTGACGCAGTAGTTAGAGTGCAGTAGTGCAGGCTACTTCTGCTGTCTGCCTGCTGCCTGCAATTTGGCAGTTCGAATCTCACCAGGCTCAAGCCTTCCATCCTTCAGAAGTCGGTAAAATGGGGACCCAGATTGTTGGGGGCAATATGCTGACTCTATGTAAACTGCTTAGAGAGGGGCTATAAAGCACTGTGAAGTGGTATATAAGTCTAAGCGCTATTGCTATTCACTTTTTCCCTTTTATTTAGGTCAGTCTGGCATATGAAAAATACTTTACATACCCATAAGCAATTCTTAAGGGAGGGATATGTGAAAGCTAATGAAGGTCTTCCAAAAAGGAAGGAAGCCAGGAAGGCCAAACAGCAGACTGTTCCTTCAAGAAAGTCATTAATAAAACCGGATGCATCTTTGTAAGAGCTGCTGACCCTTCCTCTGTGGTTTCGCTTTCAGTGTTCTAGATTTTTAAAATATTGAATAATACCTTCCATCAATTCCCCCAAAATAGGTATCATCTAATTGCCCAAATCACAATACATTCTTTTAAAACTTATATTATACTTTCTAGAAACTGCTAATCATCAAAATCTTTCTCCCATAATTTAATTGTACTGTTCCTAGTGAAATGCAAACTAAATCCTATTTGGAAATGCTAAACCACTGACCAATAATTTTCTTTTATGTTTAAACCCTGCAGTGGCATTCAAGCTTTTGGTCAATACTTGGAGGTTAATTGATAGTTAATATTCTCCAACACTGAATATGCACTTGATTTTGTCTTCTAGTGTTGTTCAGTATGGCAAACTTTCATTTATTTTTTTCGCAAAGTGAAGTGGATTTGTTGTTTGACATGGAAATAGGTATGAGAGGAGAGGGGAGAAGTCATATTTGTGAAGTCCAAGAGAGGACCTAAGTTTTCTTAAAAGTATTTGCAAGTAATGATATTCTTCTTCGTAGTTCCTAAAAGGAAGGTTCATATGATTTGAGTAAGGAAGAGATGAGATCTAAGTCTGGTTACGACCATGCTCTAAATGTGTAAGAGCTATTTTTTCTACCACTTTAGAGTTTTGGAGTCTTGATCAGTGGTGAAATCCAATTTTTGTTACTACTGGTTCTGTGGGTGTGGCTTGGTGGATGTGGCATGGGAAGAATACTGCAAAATCCCCAATCCCTCCCCACTCCTGGGAGAAGGATATTGCAAAATCTTCATTCCCATCCCACTCTGGGGCCAGCCAGAGGTGGTATTTGCCGGTTCTCCAAACTACTCAAAATTTCCGCTACCATTTCTCCAGAACCTGTCAGAACCTGCTAGATTTCACCCCTGGTCTTGATGCTTCTATCAAATAAGTGACAGGCAAGGGGGGGCGGGTTGAATTTCAGGATCAGAGGTGGGTTTCAGCAGGTTTGACCAGTTCTGGAGAATCGGTAGCGGAAATTTTGAGTAGTTAGGAGAACTGGTAGTAAAACTTCTGACTGGCCCCAACCCCATCTATTCTCTGCCTCCCAAGTCCCAGCTGATTGGGAGGAAATGGAGATTTTGCAGTAACCTTCCCCTGAATTGGGGAGGGAATGGAGATTTTACAGTATCCTTCTCCTGCCACGCCCACCAAGCCATGCCCACCAGGCCATGCCACGCCCACCAAGCCACACTCCCAGAACCCGTAGTAAAATTTTTTGAAACCCACCACTGTTCAGGTGGTGAACAGTGAACTGTTAAATGCAATCCTATTCTACCCTTCACTCATTGATTCAACCTCCTGAAATCCCACAAAGGGACGGAGTCTTTAAGAACTGTATAGTAAAACAGATTACAGGCTCAGATTGAGAAAACAGAAGGGAGTTTTAAATGAACCTTGTATACTTATAATAGGGACGCAGGAGGACACTGTCAACTGTAGGCCAACTGTGGGATTGCCCACAGAATTGGTACTACGTACATATAACATCCAGAATGTGTTGGAATGATCTCTCTGTTCATCCATGGATATTATTATGCAGAAAAATTCTGCAATCATTTATTTTAAAAAAAATCATTTTGCATTCCATTCCATCAAACACACACGGCTTCATAGCTCCCCTTGTGTGGTCATTCAGTGCATGGATTCTCCCTATATCAGGGGTGTCAAACTCAATTTCATTGAGGACCGCATCAGGGTTGTGTTTGACCTCCGGAGGCTGGGGTGGGCGTGGCCAGGGTGGGCATGGTCAGAGTGGGCATGGCCAGCTTGACATCACTCATGTTGGGGGTGCCTGTGCTGGCCTAGGCGGGGCTGGGGGGATCCATTGTCTCCAGTAGAGGAAGGTGACACTAGGGAGAGTGTCAAATCTTTGTCCTCCAGAGAAGCCTCGCTGTCCCTCTTAGAGGCACCAAAGGCAGTCCTTTGCTATTTCCAGGGTGGCCCCATGGGCCAGATCTAAGCACCCCGTGGGCTGGGGCCGGCCCACTGGCCTTGAGTTTGACACGCCTGCCCTATATGGAAACAATTGACATACATACATGTATACATATATTGAGCTCTATGCTCAATTACCTGATCACAACAAGAACTCTCATGCATCCTATTTCCCACAGGAAAATCAATCTGGGGTTTGTTAAGTGAGGTGGTGCAGTGGTTAGAGTGCAGGCTACTTCAGCTGGCTGCTAGCTGCAGTTCGGTAGTTCAAATCTCACCGGCTCAAGGTTGACTCAACCTTCCATCCTTCCAAGGTGGGTAAAATGAGGACTCAGATTGTTGGGGGCAATATGCTGACTCTGTAAACTGCTTAGAGAGGGCTGTAAAAGCACTACGAAATGGTATATAAGTCTAAGTGCTATTGTTATAGTGGTAAAAGACCTGGGAATAGAACCCAGGAGATGATGAGTTCTAGTCCTGCCTTAAGCACAAAAACAGCTGGGTGATTTTGGGCCAGCTATTCCATTTCAGTCCTAGAAGATAATGGCAGATCTGTTTGGAAAGGGTTGCCAAGTAAACTGTGTAGTTGCCAAGAATCAAGACACAATGGAAGGAATCAATAAATAATATACACAGCTTGTAGATGGATGGGGACTCCATTTGGACTGATGATTGCAATCCGTTGTATCGGTTTAATGTGTTTGTTTTGTCTGCTTATTTTTAAGGACTGCTGTTTTGCTTGACTCAAAAGCCTGGGTCTTAATCTGGGATGAGTCTAGTTTATGCAGTTAAGGAAGCAAGCAAGCAAGAATTCTTATTCAGAAACATAGCTTCTCATGTTATTTCACATAAAGAGTCAGCCTATTGCCCCCAACAATCTGGGTCCTTATTTTACCCACTTCGGAAGGATGGAAGGCTGAGTCAGCATTGAGCCTAATACTCAAGATACTTTTCCACCCTGGAAAAATAGAACCAGTATGAAATGTTCACATAAATTATGAACACTTAAATTAATATTAAAACAAATTAACAATTAAAAGCACAGTGAAAGGAATGTAGCTTCGTTTAAAAAAAAAAAAAATCCTGAGAGATGGGAGACCAAACACTGAATTCCTCTCCATCTGAGAAGAGGACCCTAACATCCATGCCAGAAAAATAGCTCTGAGCATCTTCTCAAAGAATTCTTCTGTACATCACAATAGCTGTACAATAGTAACAAGAGAAGTGTCTTTAGATAGGCAGGTCTTAAGCAGTTTTTTAAGCCTCAGAACTTGTATCTATTTCCACAAGCCCTGCTGTGCTTCCTCATAGTGGTAGCTACTCCTGGGAAAAATGAGTGAAAAATGTTTTTTTTAAAAGTTTTTTATTTTTTTCCTCATAAACATATCTTAAATGTACAGTTTCTTATCTAACATACATATTTTCTTTTAGCTTTCATACTAAAACAATCTTCATCCTAAAGAATTTAAGTATATTCAGGGTTGCTCTTCTACCATTTCATCTCCCTTGTTTTACAACAATCCTTCTTCTCCCTCTCCTCTCTTTCCTTTTCCTCCCTTCTTCCATCTACTCTTCTACTTTCTTCTTTCCTCCTCACCTTTTCCTTCTCTACTTCCCCTTCCTTTCCCCCACATCTCCCTTCTTCCTCCCTTCTAACCTTCTCTCCTACTCTTATTTCCCCTCTCTTTCTTCCTCTCCTTTTCCCTTTCTTCTTTCCCTCTCTCCTTCCTCTCTTCTCTCCTCTATCCCTGTCCATTCTCTCTCTATTATTGTATTCATTTTCAATTTAGTATTTTCCAAAGTGGTATTCGAGCAATCCTGATTTTCACTTTCTTTTCAATTACTTTTTCATTTTACTAAATTCACACATATCATCATAAATGTACATTTATATAATAACATTTTCTTTCTCCCCCCTGCCAAAAAAAAGAAATAGTAACCCAGAAGACACCTATGTAAATGGAAAAGAGTGAAAAAAATATTTATTATTATTATTTATTAGTTCTATTTATATATGCCGCCCTTCTCCGGAGACTCAGGGCGGTTTACAATGCATTAAGCAATAGCCTTCATACTTTTGTATATATCTGCTTAGTAGGGCTTTTTGGCCCCCCCGAGCGGTGTTCTTTTTTATACAAAGTTAGCTTATTGCCCCCACAAACCGGATCCTCATTTTACCTACCTCGAAAGGATGGAAGGCTGAGTCAACCTTGAGCCTGGTGAGAATTGAACTTGCAGTAATTGCAGGCAGCTGGCAGCTAAGTACTACTTTAACAGCAGCAGTTTAGTCCACTGCGCCACCAAGGCTCAAAAATGTTGAGTGTGTACTGTATGCCAAAACTATATATCCCCAGAAATGTCACCCAAGGTGTGGCAGTCATCCCAGATGCCCAGGTAAAGAAAGCAGGCACCTATATGGGAAAACAATTATAGGAAGATGCAGTGGCAGATAGATGACTTTGTAAAGGCATCCGTTCATACTACTCAGAAAAAAGCAATGGTAAACCACTTCTCTCTATTTATCAAGAAAACCACATGTATAGAAATGCTCAAATGATGGACGATGTAGTACCAAATATTGGCCCCAGGCTGGAGGCCATTCAACACGCTCCTGGGGAAGAGCTAAGGATCTTTTGGAGTACTAATGGTGTTTATGACATGGCTAGATTAAAGCCTTCAGGATGTCTATTTGCTGATGTTGACATACAGGAAAACAACAGAAGCTGCAAAGATGGAATTACAGCAGAAACATGGAATGTAAGACACACGAACACAGGAAAGCTCAACACAACACAATTTTTTTTTTCACGGTTAAAAATCTATCCATGTGGTCACTAGGAGTCGAAAGTGACTTCATGGCGCATTATCAATCAATCACTTGTATATAAGGCAGCGTGATCATTATGAGCCTTCAGTTTGGAAGGCATGCAGACGTTTTGGTCTAAGTGGCACATGTTTTGACGACTGCAGGATTGGGAGCAGCTGGGATTTTAAACAATGGAGATTTTCATGCTCATGAATGGGTAGCAGGCGGAAGAAGTCAGGCCGCAATTCTATTGAAAAGTAATGATGGGCCTTTCATGAAGTGGTGGTTTTGTGAAGGCCACGGGTTCTGAAAGAGGGCACTTAAAAGTGCATAAAAGCCCCTCAGAGTCTTTTGCTATAGTTGACCTGAAGCAGAATTCCCCCTTACGTCACTGAGGTTTTTGTAGGCATAAGTATCAAGGGCAACGTTAAGAGCCTTGATGTTGAAATGTTTGAGGAACCAATTAAAACGATCTTTGTATTCCGTATAATTCCCCCCCGTCCCCATCCCCCACCCCCCCAGCTGCTTTTCCAAAATAAATCTGTGTAGAGAGAAAATGCAGAGTCCAAAATGGCAGTGGGACCACTCACTGTTTTAAGTCATAATGCAAGGGGCAAAATTACTGGCAAACTTTTGCAAGCTTAAAATGTATGGGGGGCTGCCTAAGATGTTCCTTAAAATACATATTAATTATATTCCAATTGAGAGGTCATCAAAATCTCTTTTTGTATCTGTTCTCAAACTTATAAGCATCTCTACTAACGGGGAGTACATTTAAAGTTTCTGAATGCATTTCATTCAGCCATTGTGGTTTGCAATGAACAAGGCATGAACAAGGCAACTGTGGCATGTTCGATGTGCAAACCCAATGATTGTGCAGACACAACAGTGGTCCCCATTAATGTGTCATGTTAGTGAAGAAGAATGAATCATTCTCTAAATTGGGTGAATGGTATTTTTTTAGATATGAGGTACATTGTTCCCTCTTCAGTGGCTCCATAAGGAATGGTGGTAGGCAAGATGAAATGTCAGGGTAATGCATAGACATGCCCCTTTTAAAAACTCCTGGTTGCACAATTATTGCCCAATCCTAATTTATGCATTATGCATACATGTAAACAAAAGTCATATCTGCAAATAGAATTTTCTGTTGGCAGGCAGGCAGTCCTGGTTGAAATTTTGTAGTAGCAAACACGTGTCCTAAGAACTCAGCTGAAATATCCCTATTGAGAAAAGAAATCGGGATGAATGTTGGTCTCACATATTCTCCCTTGTCTTCTTAGCTTTTAAAACATATCAAGAACTGTTACAGGAATTGGGTATGTCTAGTGAAAAGAAGGACTAGAGGAGACATGATAGCAATGGACGGAAACTAATCAAGGAGAGAAGCAATCTAGAACTAATGAGAAATTTCCTAATGATGTGAATAATCACCCAGTGGCATGGCTTACCTTCAGAGGTTGTGGGTGCCACATCGCTGTAGGCTTTTAAGAAGAGAATGGACAGCCATTTGTCTGAAATGGTATAGAGTCTTCTGCTTGAGCAGAGGGTTGGATTAGAAGACCTCCAAGATTCCTTTCAACTCTGTAATTCTATGTATTATTCTATGTTAAGTATCCAATTACAGCTAGTCCACTGTACTGTGGGAACCTATTCATAATATCTGAAGTCAGGTTCCAGTTAAAGGCTATGGAATTATTCCAGAGGGAATATCTTACAGAGGAATAAGTTTAGATCTTCTGTTCATTGGGAGTACTTATTAATTGAATTCATCATAATTTAGACGACTTAGTATATCAAAACCTGTCCCTAATGTAGTAAATTCTGCTTATAGCCTTGCAAATGTCAGATTAGTTCATTTGGTCAGAATGCACTTTTCAGAGTAACACCTGGATTTTAATTTTTGATAATATTTACTGTTGCTACAGATTGCACAGTTGGGGATATAATGCTTAAGAATGGGCAGAGCTTAAAGCTTTTATTAGACAGATGGCTAATTTTGTTGGCCTGACCTCAAGGATCTATCTAAGTGATCCCTGTTTAGCTCAGTAGCTGCCAATAAATTCTAAGATAATTGTGATGGACAAGTGTATTTGAATTAAATGACCACCAGCTGTTTCAAGTCAGGAAGGCAAATAAATAAATGACAAAGTGTGTCTTTTATCAGCTGTGGCTGATTCTGTGACTCAGTTTCTGTGTTGAGAGACATACCGAATCTTACCATAATTGGCCATCTGACAGCAAAAAGTTAAAGATATTCCTTCTGCCATCTAGTGGTCATTCTGATTTTTGCAGCAGCATCCGGTGGTCGTAATTATAGATTGGAAGATACTGTGTAAGGTTACATTTGAAATTGATTTGGAATTTTCTACTGGGGTGGAATACCTGTGCCTTATTACTTGTACATACAGAGAAATTAGAACATAGACTACTGATTCTGTATCATCAACAATGGCTACCTTGTGCTTGGGAAGCTAATTCAAACGATGGTGTGAAGCACAAGATGTTTAGAGACCACCTTGTAGTCATCTTATGTCTGTGTTCCTGCTAGGTCCTCAAAATAGGTGTCTGTGAGGTTCTCTCAAGATAATAGCAATAATAACTTTATTGTCATTGTACATGTATACAGAGTATACCCATACAACGAAATTCACTTAACACCCAAAGACCAGGTCCAACACACATAACAATCCCCAAACACACTCCTACCCACCACAATTCCCCATCCCTAAACCACCCAAACATCCACACAACAGACCAAGTAATACTGTCCAATAGCTCACTGATGGTGGCCCTTTAGTTCATTGTTGAGTGCAGTTATAGCTCTGGGGTAAAAACTATTCAGAAAACGTGTGATCTGGGTTTTAATTGTTCTGTATCTTCTGCCAGAAGGCAACAGTCCAAAAAGATTGTAAGCAGGATGGGAAGAGTCTCTGAGAATGTTATGCAACTTTCTCAAACAGCGAGATTCGAAGATGTCGTCCAGGGCTGGTAGCTGGAGTCCAATGATATTCTGGGCAGTTTTAATGATTCTCTGTAGAGCTCCGCTACAGAGCTGCTCCCATACCATGCAAGATTGCCGTATGTCAGGACACTCTCAGTGGTGCTGCGATAGTAGGACAGAAGTAGATGCTGATATAGATTTATCTTCCTGAGCATTCTCAGGAAGTACGGCCTCTTCTGTGCCTTCTTCACAAGCATGTTAGCATTCATAGTCCATGAGAGGTCTATGGATGAGAGAATCTCTCAGTAAGGTTTTTTGAGCTGGCAATTGTAAGAAGCAGGGACTTCTCACAGGTTTCCCCCTCTCTTTAAAATTTTATCTCATAGGAAATTTAAATAGAATAGAATAGAATAGAATAGAATAGAATAGAATAGAATAGAATAACAGAGTTGGAAGGGACCTTGGAGGTCTTCTAGTCCAACCCCCTGCATAGGCAGGAAACCCTACACCACCAATACTTAGTATTAGCTTTCTTATTGTTAAATTTAAAATGGATTCTCCAGATCTCCACACCATCACCTATTTTCCTGATTAACTGGAAGGAACCCGAGACCTTCAAATACTTTTTATTCCAAATATATTACAAAGATAAATAGCTGTGAACATGACTTTTGTTTTTTTATTCATGCATATATGTTGCTTTATGATTGGCTTAACGTGCAATTAATATGTCAGTCTTACAGAATCTTAACACAGTTCTGAAAGGTAGTGTACAACTTTTAAAAATAAGTAACATGCATATTTTTATGGAACATTAACGTATCCTACTAAACAGTTTAGGAACAAATGTGCATACTAGAAACTTGTTGATGGCCCCTAGAGGAAAAGAGTTCTACCATTTTCATTTTATGGCCAGATAGATCAGTTTAGCTTTACTGCAGAATCATAGACCTGAAAGGGGCCATTTACATTAGTAGGGCTGTGTACAATTCAAAACTGATTTGCAAAAGGGGGAAAAAAAAGGACCTTGCATGAACTCAACACCAGTCTGCTATTCATTAAGGTATCCCAGCATTTTTCAGACTGCTAGTTGTTCTTTAAGTAAGCCACTCATTAAAATGAACGGGCTATGCAACAACTGTGGATGTGAAAGGAAAAGGGTATTTCAGAGTGCATATGGGTGTCAGCAACTCATTAAACGAACACCTATTTTCTGGCATTGTGATACAATGTGCAGAGGGCAACTGCACAGTGCTGCCCAAAAAATATCAGCTCTTTTAAAGAGCTGCTGCTGACTAGGCATTATAAGAACGCCGCTGAATGTTCCTACGCATCTTTTCCTCTTTGAAATCAAAGGACTACATAGCCCTGCTAGTTAATAGACTTAGTGTTGTGGCCTGTCAGCCACCGGCCCCTCCAACAGCCGAATCAGAGAGGAGGAGGAGGAGGCGTGGGAGTCAGGGTCAGCATCAGGGCAACCTAGGAGCTCCAAGGGGAAAGAGGGAATGGAGCTGGCAGAGAGAGAGAGAGAGAGAGAGACAGAGGCACAGCCTGGGCCATCCCTCAGCCCTCAGATGGAAAGTCAACAGCCCCCAGGTCTGGAGGTCGCTGATGAGGAACAGGAGGAACAGCTGCAGCGGTGGATTGCCCCCGGTTCACACCAGTTCTATAGAACCGGTAGTAAACCCGGCGGGAGGCTCTGCCCACCGACCCTGACGTCATCAGAATGCTTTTGCGCATGCACAGAAGCTTCTGCGCATGTGCAGAAGAGCGCGCACGCGGCCCCATTGCGAACCGGTGGTAAAGGTAAGTAGAACCCACCCCTGAACAGCTGGGTCCAGTGCCTGATGCGCGGATGCGCAGAAGGCAGAGGAGAGCAGTGGAAATCCGTGGGCTGATCCTGGGGAAGGCGGAGCCACTGCTGCTAGCGAGGCCCCACCCTAGCTTTGGGGATAAAAGGCAGGGGGTGGAGATGAATAGGTGTGGCAGATAACGATTCATTTTCCAGCTGGCCAGATTTGTTAGCCTGCGAGAGAAACTTTTTGCCAGGGCTGCTGGTGCTCCTAATAAAGGAATCTTTTGAGTTCACGTCAGAGGGTTTGTCGTGTCTGGGGAGCTGGGTCAGAACACTTTAGTTTCTATTTCTCTGATCATCCTTGTTGACCTTCTATACACTTGTTTCTGTTGATCTGAATCTTCAAAATGTGGTACCTGCAAGTAGATATCCAAGCCCAAAGTAAGGTCTGGCCGATGCAGAATAACCAGGAATCTCTATTTCCTATGATTTAGAAATTAACTCTTCTCTTGATGTAGCCTAAAATTACATTTACCATTTTTTTGGGTGCCGAGGTGGCTGATAGACAATCTGCAATCAACTGCTATTCACAAGTATTATTGCCAAGCCAAATATCCCTCATTCTGTACCTGCATCTTTAATTTCTGTTTTCCAAGTCAAGAACTTTCCATTTGTCTCTATTAAATGTTCATTTCTGACATTTTTCAGAGTGTGTCACTGAATCATTCATATCATTTTGATGTTATTGTATCTTCTAAGGTAGCTGCTCTTCCACTCAATGTTGTGTCTTCTGTCAGTTTGATGAACTCTGAGAAGTATTCCCTTTATTTCCTCCTCCATCTCCTGGTAATAAAACAATTGAAGAATACAAAGTCCAGGACTGAATCTTGTGGCACCCCAATTCAGGGTCAATCTCAGGATGGATAAAAATCAATGATTTTTTTAAAAAAATCAAAAAAATCAGATTTTTTAAATTTAAATCGGATTTTTTTATTTAAATCAGATTTTTTTGATTTTTATTGAATTTATTTTAATAAAAAATTTTGGGGGTAAAAATCTATCGTAAGATAGTTTTGTATTTAAGATACATAAATAATTTAGTTTATTCAGCATGAAATGGAGCTTAGTTACGTAGCACAAGGCTGTATATTCTGCAACACTGGGACTATCGGTGAGTCAACAGCGGGTCAAAGGAGTAGCAGAGATGACAGTTGCTCTTTAAAAATTATGATTTTCAAGTCTTTTTACTAGTGATTTAAATCATGATTTAAATCGACTTGATTTAAATCAAATCCACCCTGGTCAATCTTATGAAGAACTACTGATGATCTGTCTTTAAATATGAGTTTAGTGGTCGCTCTATATTGATTTTATTGTCGTGCCATTCAGCAGATACTTAACTAGCTTGATAATCAGAATGTTATGGGATGGGATACTTTGTAAAATGTTTTGCTGAAATTGAGGCATGTATACATCTACAGCATTTCCGCAGTCTAAGGAAGTAATCTGATTTTAGAGATTTATTTATTTATTAGATTTATATTGCCGCCTATTCGCCCATGGCAACTCAAGGCAGTTTACAGAATCTAAAAAAAACACAGATTATGTCCAGATTATTATGGAAAAACCTTTTTTTTTTTTTTTTATAATTTCATGGTAACTTCTGGCAATTAGTTTTCTGGCACTCAAGATACATCTTTTTCTGCTCTGCTGAAGAATCTGTCGATCTTTAGAGTATCCTGCTTTCATTCTTTGAAGGCGGAGTTTCAAATACTCCAGTCTTCTAACCCTTTATCCATTTTCAACGGCAGGAGTCTCCAAACTTGGCAACTTTAAGACTTGTGGACTTCAACTTCCAGAATTCCTCAGCCAGCTTTGCTGGGTGAGGAATTCTGGGAGTTGAAGTTCACAAGTCTTAAAGTTATCAAGATTGGAGATCCCTGCTCTACGGCATGGGTGTCAAACTCGATCACGTCATGTGACGTATCACGACGTATCATGTTTTTTGCCTTTGTGGAGCCGGGGTGGGTGTAGCCTGCATGTGATGCATCCAGGGTGGGCATGGCCTGCCCGTGACTCATGGGCCGCCAGTTTGACACTCCTATTACCGTAGTCTAAGGTAATAGATAAAAGTTTTGCTAGCCAAGGATACTATTTTTCTAGCCCTAGAAATTTAGAGAAACTTAATTCAGAGGAATGGGTTTTCTCTGACTAGGTTTCTATCAGTCTTGAGAGGTTCACAATTCCATGTTAGAGCCTTTATTTCATGTTGGAGAACACTGACACAAAATTGCTTTGCATACTTATGACATCTTTATTACTAGTCCTCTCTCTGTTCATTTGAACTAATCTGAAAAAGACCTTTCTACTATTCGTACCATCACTGGTCGATCTCAGCTCATCCTGAACATGTGTAATTCTGGGGAAATGGTATATAAGATCCTTACAGCTACTGGGTCAATGTACCATATATGATTCCATCAGCATTATTTAAGTGTTTGTGGATCCTTGCCTTTAATTTGATTAAAACAGCACAGTATTTCCCAATTCTGGTCCTCTATAAATCTCAGAAAAGATATATTTTTGCATAATGTCTCCATGTAAAGAATAGGCCATATTCCATTTCCTGATACATGGATGGATAAAAATGGAATTTTGCAAATAAAAGCTGACCTCTTTCTTAGTAACTAAGTTTACCCATCACATAAGCTAAGGTTTCCTTCAGCTGTGGTTCTTCTAAGGAACAAACCATGGTTTACAACCTTAATAGCTGGGTTTATACATTATCCTAAGACGGGTCAGCAACCTGCGGCTCCGGAGCCACATGCGGCTCTTTGGGCCCTCTGCTGTGGCTCCCTGTCAGGTGATCCTACTATTGGCTGGCCCTGCCCCTCGCCGTCCCCTCCCAGTCACTCCTCACCTGGTCTGAGAAGGTAAGGGCAACGGTAGGGAATGGAGAAGTGCCCAGGGCAGAGACAGAGAGATACAGAGAGAGAGGGAGGGGGGGTGAAGGAGGGGAGAGAGAGATATGTCAAAAGGGTTTTGTGGTTCCCAGTGTTTTTTAACAACTGGTTCTCTGCCCTAATGACCGGCTGGATAGGCGTGGTTAGGGGGGAGTCATGTGACTGGTGAAAGTGAGTGACATTGAGTTGGCCACACCCATCCAGATTTTGTGGCTCCCAGTGTTTTCTTTTCTGTGGGAAACGGATCCAAATGGCTCTTTGAGTGTTTAAGGTTGCAGACCCCTGTCCTAAGATAAAAACATGGCATAGTCATGAGGGACCACCTGTTTTTCATAGTATCTCCTCTAGTGACCCAATCTGCTAGGGTTGGCATGCTCTGGCTTCCTTCGATTAAACAATGACATCTATTTTGACCAGGCTCTGCAGGTACCTCTGCCAGGAATTAAGCCTGAGATAAGGAAGACCTTTCTCTGTAAACAGGCAGGAGTTAATCTGACCTGTTTATTCATGTTATAACTATAATATAGTTGAATTCATAGAGAAGAATAGTTTCAATAGGATCTGCAGCTGGGGAAAAAAACCCTCAAAATTCTGCAGTAATCTCCCCACCCCCTACCTTTTGGGATGAACTACAGAAATATTGTTAACTTTCTAAGCAAATTGCTTGTCTCCAGCTTGTGCCCAGTTCTGTTCCTGACAATAAACATCCAAAAGAGATAACTAGGCATATTTCAGGGGCTGGGATCCCAAATCCATGATGGCACTGAAGTGTGCTGAATCAACTTCCAAATTTCAAAAGAGAAAGAATATGTGAATTTCTCCTGGAGGTATTTTCTTTTAAACTCTGTATTTAACTTTGAAGCGCTCCATGTATTGATTAATGTTTATAGCACATGGTTTTTTCCAAAATCAGCATTTGATAGGGTTGCTCTTTTGCAGCTGGGCTGTATCTTGGCTGAAGCCCATTCAAGAGACAGCCAGTAGGAAGGAAATATTTAGAAGCTTCTGTGCAGCTCCCAGTTGCAGCAAAATTTAGAGAAGGCAAACGAGGGCCGTGAGTCAGTTTGCAATTTAAACTTCCAGTACCCTGTGCCAAGGCCATTGCAATTGTAGTGTTGTAGGGAAGACTTTTTGCTGAAAAATATACTATGAAATATTTTTTTTAAAAAAAGTTGCTGCAAACTGGCATTGTTCTAGGTAGCATATATCTCCTGTTTTGGTCCTGCTGTTCATTAGAGCTTGAACAGTTAAAGATGAAAGACCAGTGTGATCTTCTCCAACAAAAGAACAGGAAAGCAATGCTTGAAAGCTGAAAATGAGTGAAGAAACACTTTCTCACAGGCCCTGTAAATAAACACTGCATTTGAAAAGGGGAAAAATTAGGTACTGATTTTTTTTAAAAAAAATATCCTTTACAGTCCTCTTAAACCTATTTAGAACAGGCGTGGGCTTCTGGGGGTTGGCAGGGGTTCGGGAGAACCTCTAGCTAAGATTCTGTGCAGTTTGGAGAACCCCCAAATCCCACTCCTAGCTGGCCCTGCCCACCCCGTCCTGTCCCTCCCAGGAATCCCCACGTGGCCCGTTTTGAATGCAGGTAAGTGCAGGGCGCGCCCGGAGGCTCAGAGAGGGCGAAAAACAGGCCTACCGGAAGTTTGTTTCTGGCCTCCAGAGGGCATCTGGAGCCTGGGGAGGCCATTTTCACCCTCCCAGAGACTTGAAGAAAGCCTCCAGAGCCCGGGGAGGGAAAAAAATGACCCCCCCACCATGGTGCAGGAGACCGACTAGGCCATGCCCACCATGGTCACGCCAACCCAGCAACCAGACAGAGAACCCCTTGCTAAAATTTTTGAAGCCCACCCCTGATTGAGAACCACTTTGGTCTAGTTCAGAATTGGGGAACCATGGCCCTTTGATGATTTGTGGACTTCAACTCCCAGAGACTCCCAATTCTGGGAGTCCACAAGTCATAAAAGGGCCATGGTTCCCCACTTCCGGTCTAGTGGTTAAGGTACCAGGCTAGAAGCCAGGAGACTGAGAGTTCTAGTTCCACCTTAGCCATGAAAGCTGGCTAGGTGACTTTGTGCTGGTCATTCTATCTCAATCCAACTCACCACACAGGGTTGTTATTGTGGGGAAAATAGGTGGAGGAAGGTGTGTGAGATACATTCACTGCCTTGAGTTATTTGTAAAAATTCTCCTTCTCCTCCTCTTTCCTCTTTCTCCTCCTTCTTCCTCCATCCTCCTTCCTCTTCCATGATCAAACTAGATCAAACTTTAAACTGCCGGAGTGAACCCACCTTCTTGGCTTTCTCGTTGGCCAAAAATAAGTCATTATCAGTACATGTTTCTGGTAGTAGCTGATGTACCAGCAGATGGGTAGGGTTCTATGTCTCTCCATATTCACATAGTGTGTTGTTATCCGCTAAGAACCTCCACTTGAGCATATTGGTTTTACATTTAGGTACTCCAACTCTCAGTCTATTCAAGGTCCTCCAGGAAGGAGCTCAGATCCTTCACTCATATCCTCCATTAATGTTACTCCTTTCTCAATGGCCTCCTTCCTCCTTGAATTCGATTTCGTTCTTGTGTACTGTAAAAATAATAAAGGTGGGATATGAAATAAATTAAAACAAATATTGTGAATTGTTTTTGGACAGAAGCTGTTGCTTTCTTAGCCCCTTCTCCCCCTTCCTTTTTATCATTTTTTCAGGCATTGAAAAGAGAGTGGTAGAGAACACAAGAACACAATAAACAGGGTTTCTCCCTCCCTTTTTTAATACCAATAGTGAGCATAATGCAAGAATTGGAGCTGGTCATTATGAGAGACCAGTGGTCCGTCTTACCCCTTTTCCATGATGAGAAGAAGGATCTGGAAGGGATCAAGAATGAAATGATGGCCAAACCCGCCTTAATTCTCTCTCTCTCAAATCCATTTCTTTTGCTGAAAATCTTCCCAGCCTAAACAGATCAATTTTGCTTCTCCTATGAAAGATGTAACTGAGGGAGAAATCTATTTCTGAAGCTGGGCTGGTGGTGGAATCAACTGTAAAATGAAATGCCACAAACGCAGTTTGCTATAATTAAACACCATGATCAAAGCCCCTTGTGGGTCCGATTTGAAACCTCTTGATGACCGTTGGACTCATTTAGAACATTTATTTATAGTCGCCTTTGAAATGCATTATGGATGAGAAAAAGGAAAGTCAAGCCTAATTTTTGAAAAGGGCAGAATTAAACGGTATCTGTCTAGAATCTGGCTGTATCAATAAATGGTTCCTCAGAAACTTGACTATTTCTATCTTATTTCTGCCATTTCTTTCTGTAATTGCTGGGAGGATTTGTTGCTTTAACATTCATGCTTCTTCTTCACCCTGGCTTTATACAATAGTACCGTTATTCACTTTCTTTCCAAGGCAGGTTGGATTGGTTGCTGAAATGGCTGAGCAACACAGCATTCACGATGTGCAAAAATAATCATAATAATCATAATAATGAGGCTTAATTGTGCCATTCTGGCAAGCAGGCATCCGAGAAAGCGGAATTCCTTTTGGATGACTTTACCTGAATGCTAGTTTTACCTTGCAGCTCATTGCCATTTCTTCCCTACTAAAATGCTGTATTTTGAAAAAAAAACATGTCAGGATAGAATAAAATCTATCTTAAGTATGTTCGAAATAACAGGACAGACACCTCTGGAATGGGATCTTCCAATAACTACTGTGAGAAAGGATTGTAAAATTCAAAAGGCCCACAATCTGGCTTTGTCCAAATTGTACCTGCAAAATTGAGGAAGGATTTCCTTGTTCCTCTGGTGCTTTATTTATTTTTATATGTAGGACCAGTGGTGGGTTGCTCCTGGTTTGGTCCGGTTCTTGCAAACCGGTAGTAATGGCGTAGGGAGACTCCGCCTACCCGCCCTGACGTCACTGACAACCTGTGCATGCACAGAAGTGTGTGTGCTCCCATTGCGAACTGGTAGTAAAGGTAAGTGGAACCCACCCCTGTGTAGGACCATTCAAAACAACAGGCAAAAGTGATAAGAGTCTTTTTCTAGTAGATTCTTTCCAGTTTTGGATTTTTTGCTGTGCAGCTCTAAGCTTCTCCATTAAGGCAGTGAGTTAAAAGTCAAAGAACACACATTCTCCAGCATTGTTCATGCCTCCTGATTTCCTTGTCCTTGAATTGTTTTGCTTCATTAAGATTTCTAACTACGTAGTTGCTACTCAAATCAGTTTAATTATTCTGTGGTTTACTGGGAGAGTTTGTTTTAATATGTATATTATCTGGCTGCCCCAAGGATCATTTAGAATATGATGCTGATATATTACTACAGCTATTTATAGTGGAAACTGCATCAAAGGTATCTCTTAACAATAGCATAAATGGGAAATATTGGGGATTATCAGAGTTGAGGAAGAATGCTATTAAACTTTTTGATTCAAAAGGAAGTTTCTATCTCTCTCTTTTCTGGGTGTTTTCCCCTAACTTTCTTTGTCCCTCAGTGCAATCTAATGTCATTTTTGTTCCTCATAGGAACTGAGGTGGATGTTTGTAGTCTACCATATACTCCACTTAGGATTACAACATGGTAACTTCCCCCTCACCCATTGTTCTGTATATTAAATTTCTTACCAGGAAACTCAAAAGGTTTGCACATTGATTTCTGAAACTGTCATTATCCCAGTTTTTCCCAATGTAGGAAATTTCTTGTGGACTTAATCTTCTAGAATTACCCAGCCAGCATGGCCACCGCTGAGGATTATGACTGTTGAAGTCTACACATTGGAAAGTAGACCTGTCTCTTTAAGAGATTGTATATATGTTTTATGAGAAATAAAAATAAAAAACTTTTTATAATAAAAAAAATGAAAGTAGACCTGGATTCAAAACTGCTTTAATCCAATTTTGTCTGAATGTGCTCCTCCATGGATAATTTGAATATCTTTTGCTCCTTAGCAAAGCTTGGGCATATTGCTACTTGCTTCTTAGTTTTCAGTCTGCCCTGATTGTCTCTGTTGGTATGAGGGGTGGGGACAATGGATTTATGACTGGAGTGATTATTTAATTCATCCATTTAGATTAATTAATACTACTTTAGAGTAGATGCTTCTCATGTTTTCAACTGGTGTTGTGATTGGTATGCATTCCAGCATCCATGGATATTGAGTAGATGGAAAAGGAAGCTACTGAAATACCTTTGTGGAAGTTGCAATCATGGATGGCATTTGGTGTAGGGTTCGGGAAACCCTGCATGCAGGAAAGTACATTGAGGAATTCTACCTGTTGACAACATTGAAGTTCAGCTGCAAATTTAGTTGACTTACTGCTGGAATAGATGATCCAGGAAGCCAGTGGGGATTTGACTGGCTCTATTGCTTATTGCCCCAAGTTTTGTTTCTCTTAGCAATTCACCAGTATCTACAGCTAACCATGATTATGTCAAAATGACATAATTGCATACTTGTATTCCTTGTTCTACTTGCAGATTCTCATGAATTACCTAACTCCATAGCTTCTCCATCTTTATTTTCCCTTGCCCTATTTGTCTGCTTAATTTTAGCATATACCCTTCCCAGCCTTTGGACTGTAACCTGTATCAAACCCTGGCCTAACAGTGATTATGCTGTGATTAAGTATGGAAAACCACACTAAAGTAGGCCACAAAACCACTTCTGCATGCTATTATATCGTTCAGATTATAGCAACCTAAAATCATAATTCCCATGGCCGGTAGTCAGGGCTCATGGAGTCAGAGCAGGGGTGAAATGCTCCCGGTTCAGACTGGATCGGCGATCTGGTAGCGATTGTGGCAGGTGGTTCAGAGAACCGGTAGCGATGGCTGCGCGAGGCTTCGCTCACCTGCCCGGGTGTCATTACTTCCTGCTTTTTAAAGGTAAAAAAAAAAGACTCTGAAGATCGCGTGCCACAGCTGTGATCGTCAGAGCCTTTTTTTTTACTTTTTAAAAGCATTTTTTACAACCTATTCGTCCGAATAGGTTGTAAAAAAAATGCTTCTAAAAAGAAAACAAAAGTCACATAACCCCTCCCTCCCCACCACCACCAAGCCATGCCCATAGAACCGGTAGTAACAAATTTTACATTTCACCACTGGTTCAGAGGATAAAAGGCAGCCTATTTCTGTTCTAGAACAGACTGAAGGAGGAAAAAGTCCCTAAAAAGTAGATGATGGCAGTGGATTCAATCCTGAATTAGATGTGATGACTCACCCAGAAGCTTCTCCTAAAGCTTCTCTGTATGTCAATTCAGAGGAAGACGAATGAATCTCGGGCACATTAGGAGGAGAGTTGGTCAATGGCTCCAAGCCAGGGGCTGCAAGTCCAAGTGAATGGGAGTGGTTGATGGAAGAGAAAGTGGGTGAGCAACTGGCTGAGAGTAATTTGGCTAAAGCACATCTGCAGCAGTTCCTTTCAGGTGGGAAAGCACACAGCTGCAGCTGGTCAGTGATGAAGAGGAACAGCCTTCTTCCGAAAACAGCCAAAAACATGTAGGGCAGAGAAAAGGCCAGCCCAATTACTCATGAGGAGGCAGCCTCATCCCTCTTGATGGCTATTTAGCCCAGCCATCAGATGGAGACAATGATGGGAATGATGTGTTCATTTCCTAGCTGTGTGTTTCTTGGTCATTGTGATTCCTGCCTTGCTTTGGATTGTGCTTCATGAACCCCTCTTGGGTTGTGGATTTAATTTTGCTGAGTGGATTTATCTTGTTTGAGAAACTTTGAAGTGCCTTTCAAGTTTCATTGGCCATTGTTCTGTGGACTAGCATTGGTCTGATTTTGGATGGACTTAATTGGGACAGTTTCAGGGGTGGGATTCTACTGCTTCGGACCGGTTCGGGCGAACCAGTAGCTCCGACGATCAGCTGGGAGTGAATCGGTTCGCTCCGACAATCAGATGGGCCCACCAACCTGCCCACGCTATTTTCCTACCTTTATCTTCTCAGCTGATTCGCACAGCAGAGCAGATTGCCGCGCTTCAGCTGTGTTTCTCCTCCGAAGAAACGTGGAAGTGAAGATTTCTTCAAACTGCGCATGCGCACGCATTAGGCGCACACGCGATCACCAAGCCTGTTGTTAAACCAGGAGGATCCCACCACTGGATAGTTTGGGGGGTTTGGTGAAAGGAATTGCTGGGGAATATTAACAAACCCACTGAACCCTTATGTATGTGTGTGAATGGGACAGCACACTAGGAGACCCAGTGTCTAAATTATCAGGAGCTGTTCTGAGCTTTAGATGGTATATTGGAAGTCATAAGGATGCATTCCCTTCTGGAAAGATTTGTAATTAATTCTTCACCCCTGCCAAAGAGGGCTTTGCTGTGGTGGAACCAGAGCCTTTTATACAAAACCCAGAGAAAGAGATGTCACAGTCATAATGTAGGCTCTCCATGTTTCTCAACAGTTTAGAAGGTAATTTTCTTTTCCTTACAGTAAATCCACAAGCCACGTTCTTTTATGACTTAATTAGAGTTGTCAGGCTGCTGGGGTTAGGTAAAATAGCTTTGTAGGTTGGGGTTTGAACATTTCTACTGTAAAGAAAGGAAGGAAAGAAGGAAAACATGTCCCAAGTCTTTAATTTTATCCAATTCATTATCTGACACTTTAGTTACGTTTTCATTAAGGCAACATTTTTCTACCCATTTCCTTAATACTATGCCCTGTTCCATTCCTATTTTTTTCATTTTCTCAACCATGCTTTATTTCTATCAAAACCACCCTGCATTTTTCTGATTCCTTTATGTCTTTTACTGCATATATTGCAGGGTTTGTTTTTTTTTTTCATATTACTTATCTTCCTTTTTCGCAGCAGTCATGTTTTATGTTATGATAGCAATCTTTAGGTTTAAACCATAATATTTGTAAGTTTTTTTTTCTAAGCAGATACTTAACAAGCAACTATTCACATTTATTCTTGGATCTCCAAATCCTCAATAATTTTTTTTCTGTACTTTCTCCTTTCCTTCCCACTCACTCATTCATTACATTGCATAATTTTCTCCAAAACTCATTCCTGGTTTCTCTGTTATTTCCATTCACTGAAATGAATGTATGTAATGATCACCAATCTATGACTTACTATTTTCATCCAGGGGTGAAATGTGTGAAATGCTTGTAGCCAAGACTCTAATAGTAAAACATTCAGTTATCTTTTTTACCCAAAACCTACCAGCAATATTGTTGGATAAATATGCATTTATAAACACAAAATACTGATGGGGAAAACTCTAGGAATTTAATAATGCAACAGACAATACAGCAATGGCAAATAATAGAATTCAGATATTTGAGTAGGATACTCTGATTTGTATATTTGATGTGATTGTGTTCAGGTTCTCAGAGAGATACTTCCTGGGTTTAAAATGGCGGCTGGATTGTTCTCCCCAAACCTTATGACATTTGAAGACTTCTGCTACAGAACCTTTTCAAGGATAGCAATATAATTAAAGGACTTCAAGTTGTATGAAAGGTTAAAGCATTCGCTGCTTATTTCGCGTTGCACACTTTCTAGCTGCACACAGAATAAAACTATCCAATCATTTTTTCAAGTCAACAATTTCACCCTGGCTGGTCACCATCATCTTGAAAATAGCTGGCTCTGAGACACTTGGCAGGGGGAAAGGAGATTGCCTTACTGGATTGAGACAGTATAGACTTCACAAATAAGAGGAAAATGCCATTTCCCCCCCTCATTTTGGCCTCGTTTCCTTTTTTTAATCCCTCTGTTTCTCTTGTGATCTTTGTCTCACTTGGCTGTTCCTTTCAACCAGCTCTCTCTGAGAATATCACATGAGCATTTGGGGTTAGAAATATGAAAAGCACTTCAGAGCTTAGAGCAGGGGTGTCAAACTCACGCCATCATGTCAGCATCATGTGATGTATCGGCATTTCCCCCCTTCGCTAAACGGGGCGTGGGTGTGGCCAACGCGTGATGCATCCAGCCCACGGGCCACGAGTTTGACAGTCCTGGCCTGGAGGAATCAGCGACTGGGTCCTCATATGATACTAAGCACAATTATAGTTTAATAAATCATGGTAGGCTATATTCAGAAAGCATGCTACTCTATAAGCCACTGTTTCTCAACGTTGACAACTTTAAAATGTGTGGTCTTCAACTCCCAGAATTCCCCAGCTGGTATTTTGGCTAGATGAATTCTGGAAGTTGAAGTCCACACATCTTAAAAGTTGTCATGGTTGAGAAACACATCTATAAATCATGGTTTATGAACTACAATGCATACTTGCAACAAGGTTTTGTTTTGTTGTTATATTGCATAAGCCAAGCAGTCTGCCTGCATGCTTTCCTTCTCTCTTCTAAATTTCCAAAGGCTTTCCCATGAATTAATGGATTTTTCTTCAGATTTAAGAATGAAAACTATCTTTTTTCTTTTACTTTTAGGAATGTATTTGAAACATAGGTATACTGATCTGACTTGCTTGAATTTTAGGATCTAAGATGTGGCATTTTTTTAAAAGTAACTCGTGTGGGTTGATTCCTCCTATTTTTTCATTGAATAATTTGGAAAATTGTCATTGATAAAAATTGCAATTTTATAATTATTTCTGGGAATAGGATCCTTTGATCTTCCAATTAGGCAGTTACACTTTTAAGTATTGAGCAATCAAAGTTTTCAAGATAGCTCTAAAGGTAAAGGTAAAGGTTCCCCTTGCACATACAGTATGTGCTAGTCATTCCCGACTCTTGGGGACGGTGCTCATCTCTGTTTCAAAGCTGACGAGCCAGTGCGTCTGAAGACATCTCCATGGTCATGTGGCTGGCATGACTAAATGCCAAAGGCATACGGAACGGTGTTACCCTCCCACCAAAGGTGGTCCCTATTTTTATTCTTGCATTTTTTACGTGCTTTCAAACTGCTATGTTGGCAGAAGTTTGGACAAGTAATGGGAGCTCACCCCATTACATGGCACTAGGGATTCGAACCGCTAAACTGCCGACCTTTCGATCAACAATCTCAGCGTCTTAGCCACTGAGCCACTGCGTCCCTCTAAGATAGCTCTAAGAAGATCCTAATTTTAAAAAAATCCTTTAAGCTGTTAATTTTTCAGCTGCTTCATTTAAAACCTGTTTCTGATATCTGATCAAATTTAGAGAAAAAAAATTCAATTTTTATTGTTTTGTTGGTGTTTACACCTGGGATAAATTTAGCCTTCCCCAATAAGATCCTTTCAGAAACATTAACTATGACTGGAGACAAAATGAAGATAGTTATAATATCTGAAATCCCTGAAAGAAACTTGAAGCTTGTTTTCTCTCAAGGAATGATGTAATGATTTTATATCACAGGAAGGTAGAGTCTAAGGAAACAATTAAAAGAACAAACATTCTAAACAGTATCAGCATGTTAACAGTGGAACTAACCACTCAGAAATGTGTTGAATTTATTTTTTTATTTTTATTTATTAAATTCATATGCTGGCCATCTCTGTTGAGCGATTCTGAGCAACTTATAATTTCATAAAAACAACAATATAAAAATATTAAGACATTAAAAATGAATACATTGAACATTGAAAGTTAACAAAAGTTAACTTGTGGAGTTTGGTAGGGAGTTTGGTAACCTTAAGCATTTGATTAATAAATAAATATTTGAAATATTCAAGCAGAATTTGGATTTCCACACTGAGCAATAGAATAGAATAGAATAGAATTCCTTATTGGCCAAGTGTGATTGGACACACAAGGAATTTGCCTTGGTGCAAACGCTCTCGGTATACATAAAAGAAAAGATACATTCGTTCAAGAATCATAAGGTACAACACTTAATGATAGTCATAGGGAAATAGTCAATATAAATCTTAAGGATACCAGCACCAATAGATTGGTCTGGAGCAGGGGTGTCAAACTGGCGGTCCACTGGTCGGATGCGTCATACATGGGTCCATCCACCCCAGCTCCACAAATGGGAAAAACGTCGTAAAACATCATGTGACGGCAACGTGATGCCATGAGTTTGGTATCCATTGTCTGGAGGATCTAAATACAGGTAGTCCTTGACTTACAACTGCAATTGAGCTCAAGATTTCCATTGCTAAGCAAGACAGTTGTTAAATAAATTGGGCTTCATTTTACAAACTTTTTGCCACAGTCATTAAGTGAATCACTGCAGTCGTTAAGTGAATTATGTTGTTGTTAAGCCAATCTGGCTTTCCCTATTGACTTTGCATGTCGGAAGCTGACTGGGAAGGTTACAAATGGTGATGATATGACCCTGGGACAATGCGACTACGTGCCAGTTGCCAAATTTTGATGACGTAACCATGGGGATGCTGCAATGGTCATAAGTGTGAAAACTAGCTTTTTCACACTTTTTATAAACTAGCTTTTTTAGTGCTGTGGTAACTTTGAACAGTCACTAAATGAATGGTTGCAAATTAAGGTCTACCTATACCTCCTTTCAACTGTCTGATTCTATGGTTCATTTATTCTTCTCCAAAACATCTGGAAAGGCCCTCACTGAAGTAGGCTGCTCTAGAGTTAGATGTCAACTCGCGAAGCATTCCTGACCTGCTCTCGAGTTGCCATAGGCAGAGGGAAGAGGAATCGAACATCGCAGCTGCATTGAGGAACTTGCATTTCAGGCAAAACAAAGCACATTCCAGCCAGCTACGTCAAGGTCATATCCATGCAGACCCACAGTGGCTGGAGGGAAGTACCTCTACAACCTTCGTTGGAGAATGTGATTGATGACACACCTTGGGGGGGAGAGGGAAACAGGGTCAGAGCTGGGACACAAATTAAGTGAGGTCAGAGTTGGCTTCACTTGGTCTGTGCCGACGGGAAGCTCCTAATAAATAACTGGATTTTTTTTTTTTTTTGAAGCTTGGCTTGAGGTTCATGATTTAATTAGGGCATCAGTCAGAACCCTGGCATTAGGCAGATTAATAGAGAATAGAAGAACATGGTGGCGCAGTGGTTAGAATGCAGTACTGCAGGCTACTTCTGCTGACTGCCAGCTGCCTGCAGTTTGGCAGTTCGAATGTCACCAGCCCGAGGTTGGGAAAATGACATAGATTGTTGGGGGCAATAAGCTGACTCTGTAAACTGCTTAGAGAGGGCTGTAAAGCAGTATATAAGTCTAAGTGCTGCTGCTATTGCTATTGTCTGGAAAAGCAAGATGCAGAGTTGTCCTCTTTAGCAGATCCAAGGAATGTATAAATCTTTATATATGAAGGATCTTTTCTGGGTTCTGTATAGAGGTGCAGTTCAGTTGTTTTGGCCCTCAGGGCTGTATCAGTGCTGGCGACTGGGATATAGGCATTTATGTATATTTTATTACACATGAACCATTCATATATCCTTATTCGTGACAGGCTTATTGGAACTGAGAGACTCTCATTTTCTCCGTAGCAGCCCTCCTGCTTCAAATCACCACATTTTCATGGGGCTGCTGTGCTTCATTCCTCAGTATCTAAAGCAACGATGGCAGTTTGTTATTCAGATGATTGCGGGGTGGGGTGGGGGTGGGGTTCATATTGGGTTGCGGTTCGCACAATGGATTGTACAGAAGACCATTATGGCTTGTGGGGCTGCCCACACTGCTTTATATGGATGCTTTTTCCCCCCCTCAGTGTGAGTTGATTTGGTAACATTTGCATAAAATTTTGTGAAGTTTGAATCCAATCAAGCCATTGCATTTTCTTTGTCCTTCTCCCGATTTTTCCATAGCAGTCAAATAAATTGTTTGGAAATCCTGAATGACATTTCCCTGTTTGCTTTTTTTCTAACCTCCTAACATCTTGTTGCTGATCAATACTGGCAAATATTTTATGCTGTTAAGTTTTGTGCTTAGCTGCAGATCAAATGTTTGTGGAAATGACAAGAGCAAGCTTGATGGAAGCTTGTCTCGCATTTTCTGAAATGACCTTTAAGATAACTTCCTCTCACCTGGCATTTTTGTCAGAATTGGTTGAAAAGCCCTCTTTTTTTTACAGCTTTTCCACCTCCCCTCACAACAACTAAGGTCAGCAATATCGTTTGCTTGCACAACATAAAAGTCAGTGTGCATATATAGAAACATCAATGCATGCACAAATCTGTTTACTTGGCAAATTGTTGTCGCACCCTGATTACATATTATATATCTTTGGTTTAAACTCTTTTAGAGAAAATACACATCTTTCAATTATTTTTTTTTGTCTAGGAAGAAATGCTAGAAAGTCTTCCAATTTAATAGAATTCTCTATTGGCCAAGTGTGATTGGACACACAAGGAATTTGTCTTTGGTGCATATGCTCTCAGTGTACATAAAAAGACAAGATACATGGGTCAAGAATCATAAGGTACAGCACTTAATGATAGTCATAGGGTACAAATAAGCAATCGAATCATACTAAGAAACAATATAAATCATAAGGATACAGCAATAAGTTACAGTCATACAGCCATAAGTGGGAGGAGATGGGTGATAGGAACGATGAGAAGATTAATAGTAATAGTAAGTTCTGCTCTTGATGCTTTAATTCCAGGATATACCAAGGAACAAGAAAGTCCTGCAATAGCTAATAAAAGTTTTAGAGATAGTCCCAAAGGTCAAATTTTGTAATAAGATTTTCTAGTTAAATCTTTATGCTAAATTTGGAAGAGAATTGGACCCTTTAATTTTATACTGGAAAACACACTGAGAGAGAAGATGTTTGTTCCTTAATCTGAAGAGGGAAATAAGTTCATACGCACAGTCTCTGCTTGAATAGGCTACCTAAATAGCCTACCTATTCATGCAAAATTCAGTCCATGTAGGCCAATACTGTGCAGTGGATTCCTCTGGTAAATCAGCCACATAATTTTGTAGTAAGCATATTAGATTTAGAGTTGAGACAACACTCTCTGGGTGACCGAGCCCATGGCAAACTCTCTACTTAGTCTACCATACAGGATTTTAAGGATAAATTTGAGGAAATACTATGTCATCTTAATTTCAGCAGGAAATGTACCATGAATGCAACATTTTAATTTGTTTGTACCCTTCTGTTCACTATGATGATGACAGAAAACAAGCAAGCATTTCTCTCATTCTGCAGGATTGGTGGATCTGCTGAGGGATGTCACTGAATCTCGATGTTTATGAATATCTCCATTCATATACACGAATCTCAGATATCACTGAGGCTCTAGAAAGAATACAGAGAAGAGCAACAAAGATGATTATCTTCTCTGTATTCTTTCTAGAGTCTCAGTGAGGGGACTGGAGGCTAAACTGTGAGATGAACAATTGGGGGAACTGGAAATGTCTATAGTCTAATGAAGAGAAGGACTAGGGGTGACATGATAGTAGTCCAATAATTGAGGAGCTGTCATAGAGAGGAGGGGGTCAACCTATTCTCCAAAGCACCTGAAGGCAAGACAAGAAGTAATGAATGGAAGCTTAACAAAGAGAGATCCAACTTAATTAAGGAAAAAATTTATGTCAGTAAGAACAATTAATCTGTGGAATAACTTGCCTCAAGAAGTTGTGAGTGCTCCATCACTGGAAGTTTTCTAGGAAGAGATTGAACAGACATTTGTCTGAAATGGTATAGAGTCTCCTGCTTCAGCAAGGGGTTGGAGCAGAAGACCTCCAAGGTCTCTTCCAGCTCTGTTATTCTGTATTCTGAATCCATCTCACTGAGGATATATAAAGAAAATTTATTATTTTTGTGGTTTTAATGTTTTCTTAATGTATTGTTTTAAAAAGGAGCTGTTTTCCTTTTTTGCATATCAACTGTCACAGTTGATAAAACCAAGCATGTGTTGACCAGCAAAACTATGGGTGAACTACTTTAGGTGTAACATACTGAATGGAGCATTCAGTCCCTTGAACAGGTGATGTGAACAGCTTTAGTCTTCCTTCTAGGCGGAAAATAGAGGACAAGCTCCATTGATTCTATGCTAGTGAAGCGTATAAAAAACTTTCGGATACTGCCCAGGTTTTTTCCCCCCTTCCATATTAATTATTTCTTTGAGGATCTTGGCAGGGATAGCTAGCAATTAACCAAGAAGATATATTAGCTTCAGCTACACAGGTGCCCTAAGATGAAATATTATAACATAACAGGTGAGCATCCATGGCAATAATTAAATAATTACCACTGGGCAACTGAATCAAACAGAAGGGCAACCTCCATCTGCATAAGCTATTCTTGCAAGTGTAATTGATGTATAGGATGAATTGGCTGATCAGATGCCTGTGAGATGGTAAAGATTAACCCAGGTCTGAAAAAAGCTGTACAAAAGATTTTCAAATTCTTAATTGCCCATCAGAAGAATAAGTGTGAATACACTGAGGTTTTGGCTAGCCCAGATTAGCTCTCCTCTATATATTCTTGGATCTCAGTGGGTCTTAGGACCTTAGCTAAAACAATTGTTTTTATGGAGGTCTCAAAAAATTGGAGTCATTGCAGTTATCAACATACAGTATAAGAGTCAATGTTACATTTTGAACTCATGGTCCATGATTTGTGTTTTGATTATGTGTCAAGTCAATGTCAATTCTTAGTGATCATATAGATTTTTCTCTGGGATGATAATGATGATTGATAGGTACAGTATATATAGAGATAGAAATAGAGATAGAGATATAGAGATAGAGAAATATATATACATATATATATATATATGTTTTCTCAGGTTTTCGCGGGTGTTTGTATGTAGGTCTTTGGTTATTCGGGTCTTCTCCCACGTAAAATTGGAAGTGTCTTGGCGACGTTTCGACGAAGTCTCATTCGTCATCTTCAGGCTGGTGTTCTCGGCTTCGTGCTTCCAGGAGCAATGTGAGATCGCAGCTGTCTCTTCCTTTTAACTGCTAGTAGGGGTGTGAGCTGATTGGGTGGGAACTTGGCTGTGTTCTGATTGGGTGGAGGTGTGTTCTGATTGGTTAGGGGCTTGGCTGTGCTCTGATTGGCTGGGGGTGTGTTCTGTTTGGGTGGGGGCTTGGTTGTGCTCAGCTTAGTCTGAGTTGCAGGGGGATTTGAGCTGGTGAGCTGCGTTGCTGTTGTTTGGCTTCGTGTTCGTGGCCGTGCAAGCTCTTCATGGTGGGTGTCAGTCTGCTTCATGTATGGATTGGAGGGGTTTAAAGTGGCTAATGATGCAGCTGCGGTCTGGCTTCTGGTCCTTGGTCGTGGATCATTATCAGTGTGGGTTTGAGTCTGCTTTCTGCGTGGATGTGTGATGGTGACATCAGGTGTGGCACTCGTGAGTGTGGGTCTGGTGTCATTCGTCGTGTTAGGGACTCGTTTGTCAATAAGGGCGGGTTTCCAAATGGCTGGTAGGCGGGAGGTATCGTCTCGTTTGTTCATGCTGTGTGGGCGTTTTTCTATCTCAATGGCTTCTCTGATTATTCTGTTGTTAAAGTGTTCAGTTTTGGCGATAGTTCTGGTCTTTTTAAAGTCAATATCATGTCCTGTGGCTTTAAGGTGTTGGACCAGGGAAGAAGTTGGTTCCTCTTTTCTGACTGAGTTCTTGTGTTCTTCTATGCGTGCGCTTATTCGTCTGTTGGTTTGTCCGATGTATGTGGTGGGGCAGGCGGTGCATGGGATTTCATATACTCCTTGATTTTCTAACTCAATTTTGTCTTTGGGGTTCCTTAGGATGGTGGATATTTTTCGGTTTGTGCAGAATGCTGTCTTGATGTTATGTTTGTGGAGGATTTTGCTTATTCTGTCTGTGGTGCCTTTTATGTATGGGAGGAGGGCCTTGCCATTTTCTTGTTCTCTGTCTTGGATTTTAGTGGGGGTTTCTTTTTGGATTAGGTTGGTGATCTTATTTCTTTGGAATCCATTGGATGTGAGTACGTTAGTGAGGGTGTGTAGTTCGGTTTTTAGGTGTTGTTCGTCAGCTAAGCGTTTTGTTCTGGAAATGAGTGTCTTGGCTACAGAGTTGATCTGGGCAGGGTGGTGGTGTGAGAGTGCGTGCAGATAGCGGTTTGTGTGTGTTTTCTTCTGGTATATAGTGTGTCCTAGGGAGCCATTGGATTTTCTGTAGACATCCTTCCTTTTTTGTAGCTCCAGCTCAGTAGAATCTCATCTACTCGGTTCTGGGCTTTTTTTCTTTTCTAACACCTAGCAAGCTCTCACTGCTAGGTGGGAGACCTAAATAGATCCATTTCTAGCTCGTTAGCTGTCATCAGTAGGCCACACCCATATCCTCCCTGTAAAGGCATAGTATCAATTTTCTTACTTTACAGGGAGGATATGGGTGTGGCGTACTGATGACAGCTAACGAGCTAGAAATGGATCTATTTAGGTCTCCCACCTAGCAGTGAGAGCTTGCTAGGTGTTAGAAAAGAAAAAAAGCCCAGAACCGAGTAGATGAGATTCTACTGAGCTGGAGCTACAAAAAAACCTTGGCTACGTAGGGAAAACCTGGCTAGAAGAAAAACACACATAAACCCTACGAAGAAGTAAGAAAATTGATACTATGCCTTTACAGGGAGGATATGGGTGTGGCCTACTGATGACAGCTAACAAGCTAGAAATGGATCTATTTAGGTCTCCCACCTAGCAGTGAGAGCTTGCTAGGTGTTAGAAAAGAAAAAAAGCCCAGAACCGAGTAGATGAGATTCTACTGAGCTGGAGCTACAAAAAAACCTTGGCTACGTAGGGAAAACCTGGCTAGAAGAAAAACACACATAAACCCTACGAAGAAGTAAGAAAATTGATACTATGCCTTTACAGGGAGGATATGGGTGTGGCCTACTGATGACAGCTAACAAGCTAGAAATGGATCTATTTAGGTCTCCCACCTAGCAGTGAGAGCTTGCTAGGTGTTAGAAAAGAAAAAAAGCCCAGAACCGAGTAGATGAGATTCTACTGAGCTGGAGCTACAAAAAAAACCTTGGCTACGTAGGGAAAACCTGGCTAGAAGAAATATATATATATATATATATATATATATATATATATATATATATATATATATATATATATATATATATATATATCTATATATCTATATATCTATATATCTATATATCTATATATCTATATATCTATATATCTATATATCTATCTATCTATCTATATATATATATATATATATATATATATATATATATATATATATCTATATATCTATATATCTATATATCTATATATCTATATATATATATATATATATATATATATATATATATATATATATATATGAGGATCTTGTGTTAGCTAATTGAATATAGTCTTCTGTATTCCTTGGTCAAGACTTTAGAAGGCAAGAACCAAGTTGGGAAATGCTTATGATAAATGCTTACTGCTAAACATGTCAAACCATTGTATTGGTAGGTCCCTTAACAGAAGCAGCAGTGAAATTGTGCAACAGGTCATGGATCATTGTAGTCAAGTTTTTCTTCAGTCCCCCTGCCTCACAGTTGGAAGCCCCATCTGTTTGTGTGTTTCTTCTGACCTTTGTCTGTCAGTTGGAGAAACAGCTTCCTGCCAGCTGCCTCCCGTTCCCCTTATGTTCTCCAGAAACTGACAAAGTCAGAGAGACAATTTTCAGCTCACTGTGGCTGAGAGAAACCTGTAGGGGAGATAGTGCAGGTTGGGTAGCTTATGTCTTCAACAGGCTGTTGTATTGTTCGAGATATCCATAAATGAAAAAGCTCTTAGTTGGGTTCTCACTTTGTACTAAGCCCCCAGCATAGCTTGCTTGGTTTTGGTTTAGTATGTGGTATGAATCTAGCCACTGCTTTTGAAAACCTATGATTTGTGTGATGTGTAATCACAGCCACTGCTGTTTATTCAAAAAAAAGGCATAGTTAAAGCAATTTGTAATCCAGCGTTAGGTTGCAATATTATACATACATGTTTTGCAACATAACAGAAATCAGTGGGGTTCATTTGTAAACTGTGTCAGGCTAGAATGATATAGAACAATTCAAATTCAAATCTTTATTGTCAGTGCACAACATATGTGCAATGAGGTTGGTTGAGCTCCCTCAGTGCACGCCCCCCAACACAATGCAACTCACAATGAAGACAGAAAATCCCTAACCCAAGAAATCGTATTAACAAACACCAAGTCCTATTTCACCCGTGTGAACATGTTACACGTTGCGCCGGCCCTGCAAGTCCATCATACTATGTAGTTATGATGTTATTTCGTATTCAGGAGTCTGACAGCCCACAGATAAAACTGTTCTTCAGCCTGTTTGTGCGGCTGGCTATGCTTCTATATCTCTTTCCTGATGGTAGGAGGGTAAAGAAGTGGTGACCAGGGTGTGAGTCGTCCCTGAAAATTTTCCTCACTCTTCTAAGGCAGTGAGGCCTAGTGATCTCATCTAGTGGTATCAGGGGACAGCCCATGATGTTTTGTGCTGTGCTCACCACCCTCTGTAATGCTTTTCTATCCGCGGCTGTCAAATCGGCATGCCATACCGTGATGCAATAAGTGAGGACACTTTCTATTGTGGACCTCTAAAATTCAGGCACAGTTTAGTTCTTTAATTGCTGACACACAGTAGACAGAATCTTGCCAGATTAAACTGTTACTACTCTTACCCTAATAGATACCTGGAAGATTCTAGGTAGTGGCTATCCTTATTCTCTTCTTCTGTCTCATATCCATCATCCACCTCTGGCTGTGCTGCTTCTTGTCTTGACCCTCTTTCTGGAATGGGATCCCTCCTTCCTGGGAAACTGTCCTTTCACTATAGTCCGCCACACTGGCTTCCCCCTCCCTAAGCGCTATCTCTCACAGTTGTCATGTATAGGATTGCAGTGATATTGTTTAAAATCCAAGATGAACATTTCCCAGTCTTTGTTTGGTAACTTGGTTCTATCTCTCAGAGGATTTCCAGTACTAGCAATTTGGGAATAGGAGACATTTTTTGCAGTAGCCCATTCCTATATCTCAGGTAGATGTCAGTTGGTATCTTTTGAAGCTATGATGTGATATCCGCTTTGGCTCCAGCTTGTCTCCAATCCATTTTAAAAAAATATGTGAAATTTTGGGACATCCTGCAGCTAAATGTTAGGAGTATGCTGAAGACACCCAAATCTATTTTTTGTAGCATTTTCTGGTAACAACATGGTTCCTCTGACATATCTCTCTGCAATTGATAACTGATTGGATGAAGGATCATATTATTTTTAGTTGATATGCAAATTTGTCCCTCCCAAGACGAGAATATATTGGTCTTAATCTGCAGTTCCTGTACTTGTAATCTTGAGACTTGGCTATTGCATGGGACTTTCTGGATGGTCCCAATATTTCAGTCGAAGCAAAACACATCAGACAAGTTGGGCTTAGAAAAAAACTCAGAGAGATCATATTATATGTGCAGTAAGCTAACTGCACTTTATTGGCCATCAATTGATTTTGGGAGAAATGCAAACTACTAGTTATTAACTTTTAATGTCTTCTATGGCTTATGCTCTGGGTATTTGAGAGAAGGTTTCTATATAATTACCCTCACCATTGAGTTCATCAGTAGACATTTGCCTGCAGTAATTGCAAGCCTATCTTGTGGTTACTCATCGTTCAGCCTCTAGATAGCTGGCCCAGGTCTCTGGAATGTACTCCCTATTGATTTGAGGAATTGACCTCTTTCTTAACTATGAAAACACCCTTTTTTAAAAAACAGCCCTTTTACTGTTGTTAATGATTTTAATAGTTGCTTTTAAATGTTGATTTTAATATACAGGTAGTTCTCGACTTATGACCACAATTGAGCCCAAAATTTATGTTGCTAAGTGAGACATTTGTTAAGTGAGCTTGGCCCATTTTACGACCTTTCTTGCCACAGTTGTTAAGTGAATCACTGCAGTTGTTAAGTTAGTAGCACGGTTGCTAAGTGATTCTGGCTCCCCCATTGACTTTGCTTGTCAGAAGGTCGTAAAAGGTGAGGGGACATGATCCCATGACACGGCAAAGGTCATAAATATGAGTCCGTTGCCAAGCATCTGAATTTTGACCATGTGACCATGAGGATGCTGCAATGGTCATAAGTGTAAAAAAATGGCCATAAGTGTTGTGGCCTGTACACGGCCTGTGCAGCTAGTAGCTGATTCCGACAGTGAGGAGGCTGGTGTGGTGCAGCCTGTGCAGCTGGCACTCAAGTCGGACAATGAGGAGGCTGGAGAAGATGTGCCAGAGGCGGGGATTCAGCCAGGGCCTTCAGAACCTCCAGAAGCTCCCTTAAGTGAAGAGGACGAAGAGGAGGAGCCTCTTCTCGATGCATGGGTGCACAGAGCTGCCAAAAGGTAGGAGTGGCTCCTCAGGAGGAGGTCTCCTTGAGAGTAAGGCT